>NC_089769.1:4997083-5147083 GCF_040412425.1 Macrobrachium rosenbergii | reverse complement strand
TATATAAAAAAAAAAAAAACCATTGACTTCGCTGGCATTCATTCCACTTGTCCGTTACCAGGTCAAATTTTGTTTGAGCATTTTGTCACGATTGCAATCAGTTCTTGCAACTTTCAGCAGCCACTGACATGTCTCTTCTTTCCGTGTTTATAAAATGGGAATTTCAGAGGCCTTTTTCGTTTTTGCAGAACGACAGAAAAACTTAACTTTTTTTAGAGGATTGGTAACGCAATGCGTGACAACTCAAGTATCTATGTCACGGTTGCCAGATGTTGCCGTGAGGCATACCAGCTTCAAGCAGGTGTAGGTGACGTGTTACGAAAGAGTATCTCTCTCTCTCTCTCTCTCTCTCTCTCTCTCTCTCTCTCTCTCTCTCTCTCTCTCTCTCTCTCTCGTAGGTTCATGAATATTGCAACTGCTTTTTAAACTATACATTTTTCTGGCAAATATACTAGAATGTCATTCAGTAGGAAAGTATTCGATAATTATGTATAAATATGTTTTAATATCAGCTAGCTAAAGACCTTGTGTACACACACACACACACACTATATATATATATATATATATATATATATATATATATATATATATATATATATATATATATAATGTGTGTGTGTAAATATATATATATATATATATATATATATATATATATATATATATATATATATATATATATATATATATATATTTAAATATTTTTCTCGTCTAATTTCTTAGTTTATTAATTCTTGGGTCTAGACTTTTGTAAGAAAAATAAATATTAACTTGCAATCACTCGGCATTCCACTGATAAAACAAATTAATATTAACGTTTTAGTACTACTGTTCTTCATCTGTATGTGGAAAATGTCAAATACATGTTACTTTGCATGCCTTTAGATAGTGCTTTGCCAACTGTGACTTCTTATTGCTCTGTTGCTAAAGTAGTTTATGGATTGACATTTTCCTTTCAAACATTTTCATATATGATGACGTGTGTGAGAATTAGAACTTAAATGTGGTTACAACCGTCCCAGGCCTCTACGCTCAAAACCCTACATCATACGTATATTACTCTTATTCTTCATTCTAGGGGGGTGGCGCCAAGGGTGTATAACAACACCTCTCCCCCCACTACAATATCTCCTACACTTTTGAGGTTGGTTTCTCTGAACTCAGACGTATCAACTTTAAGCAACTCGATTTTCCATTTTTATTATTACGGTGATTAATATCATTGTAGAGTTTTTCTATTTTCAGTTTTCGTGTTTAGCCTTCGGGGCGTGACTTCTGTAACCAACTATGGTCCCTAGCTGGAAATTAATCGTCTGCAAACTGTATTTTTAATTGTTATCATTTTTTATATTTTTTATCATTAGTCTCCATATAATTACTGTTATTACCATTATTATGAATTCTATTTTTGATACTGCCGATTATTATTATCATGTTATCTCATGTATCCAGATTGTGTGTATTGTATTTGTATAATCAAATGGACTGAAATAAAGGATATTATTAAAATTATTATTATTATTTACGACTCGAGAAAAACATTTTTCATAAACTATCATAGTTATCCCTCTTAATTACTGTACCTTAGAGAAAACGGTAAGCGTAACTATTAAAGAAAACGAGCAAAATTTTTATTGGGTAACAAAATTAATAAAACATCAATGTTTACTTTTTTAATTCGGAACTGAGATTCCACTTACGATTTTACATGTACAGCAGTCTGATATAAATTATTCACGCCACGCTAACTAGCCTATAAGACACTATATGTCCTCCTATAGAATGTTTTTTTTTTCTTTCTCAATTATTTAATCGTTTATTCAGCAAGGCGTGGCCTTCCATACGAACGCAAATCCAGGCGAGGATCCAGGACCCTGACCTGACGAAGCTGCGCGATTTGGGTTGTCTTGCGAAGTGTAGTGATACATGAACCAGGGGGCGTTGTATTTGCTGGTTATGCTGCTCTGAAATGGAGGTTGAAAAGGGTTAAGACTAGTAGTATTTTTGTGTATTTCTGATCTCTCTCTCTCTCTCTCTCTCTCTCTCTCTCTCTCTCTCTCTCTCTCTCTCTCTCTCTCTGTGTGTGTTTGTGTGTTCTGCCAGGGTGACAGTTATTTCCTCCTTGAGTGTATCTACACAGTCAGTAATGGCAAACATATCTGAAATCCTTGCTAAACTCAAATAAATATTGCTTTTTGAATTAGTAAATGTATTTATTAAGTCGAATGTTTCAGAAAATATTCTGTTTCCTGAATATTGTAATCCGTGCAGCTTGATTATGAATAAGTAATATAATCTAAAAACTTGTATAATTTGCAAGATCATAACTGCAGAAAAACTTCTACAAACAGGATTTTTGTTTAAAAGATATCAAATATAATTTTGCTTGGGCTTAAGAAACCACATGAGTCTCGAAACACTAAATAATAAAAAAGATGCTTTTAAGTTGAAAAATTAATAAAACAAATATATAAACTTATGACATAGGCGTATACACGAGAAACGCAGGGTAGGCCTACTTACAGGGTATCGGTTAGTCGCAGAACTGGTAGTGGTGAGGCAGTACCTGTAGAAACCTGACGTAGTGGCGTCAGTGGAAGGAATCTTCAGGATATCAGGACACGCGATCCACGACGGTCCTGAATCAACCACGTTGTACCCGCAGTAGTCTTTCTCTCTCCTGAAGCAGATGGCGTAATTCATGCCGTAGAGGTACATGCCGCTTTTCCAGTTGAAAGAGTAGATGGTTCCTGACGTTCCCGTGAAGTATTGGCCGCATCCTCTGGGAACTGATAGGGAAGAAGAAGAATGTTATGTGAAAGTTTCAGCTGGTAGTAAACTTATGCGGCTTTTCAAACTCTGTTACCATTTTGCAGGGAAAGTAGTTATCTCGTTTATTTTTTATAGTTGTATTCCTAATTTTTGAGGTTCTGTGTGTTTTTTTAACTTCAACGTTGTTTAGGTAAACCCTAATGGACGGTGTTTATTAATGGACCCTTTCTAGCCTAGGCCTAAGAAATAAAGTAAAAAAGACTAGGTCTAGCTCCAAAGAGGGTGGACTATTGTCTTTCATTGTGCATATAGAGAAATGATGAATGCCTCATTATTCAAACATTATGCAAGAATACTCTTCATAATTTACACGATTGTATAAAATATAAACCACGAACTATAATACCTTGTTGTGACAAGCTTTCAATTATCATCTTGCACAGTGCGTTCTGTCGGCATTCTCTCAAACGAGAAGCAAAGGGAAGGAAATATGCTACTTACTGTGTCTAGCACAGTCAACCATGGTGACCTTAATATTCCACCTTCTCTGGACAGAGATTCCTGATGTCAGAGAGATCTGAAGCTGCGTTGGATTACTCGCTTCCTCGACGTCTAGGTAATCTGAGTTGGGAGATTAATAATAATAATAATAATAATAATAATAATAATAATAATAATAATAATAGGAAACAACTTGCCCCCACGAAGACTGAGCAGTTTGATTAATTTTTGTGTCACTTTGATAAGAAGAAGAAGAAGAATGTCACACGACATAGAAGGGAAACGAAATGAGTGGAAAGAACGACTCTAATAAATATTGTCACTCACAGTGCCATTCTGCTGGCATGCTTCCACACAGGTACGTCAGCGTAGTGGTCGAAGTGCCTGAGACGACCGTGAATTTGTCGTTGAGACATTTCCCTTGGTTACCTGGGGAAAAAATGGTGCTGCAGATTAAAATAAAGATATATTTTATGACTCTATGGCGATTCTTTCAGTATTTGAAGGGAAAGCATTCTTTGTTAATGGCAAAATATATTTATAAACCTTCCATCAGGTGAATGGATGTCATAGATCTTAGCTCTGAAATAAAAGTCTTAAATTTTCGAGTGACTTATTTTTTTTCTTTTACCGTTCGGTATCTCGGCCTCAACAACGCCCCTTCCCACAAGACTTGGCGAGAAGAAGAATCACTGTAGCGGAGATGACGAGCTAGAAGCGCAATAAGCCTAAATACGACTAAAATAAATCATGGTAGCACGCACTCGTAAATCACACAAGAACTTCATGCTATTCGAGGCTGTCACGAAAGTTACTTTTGAAATCTTGGTATAAATGAGACGAAGCTTTCTCCCCTATAAGACTAATTGCAGCAACTCACTGGATGCTGCTGTAGCGTCGGGCTGCGACAGCTGAAAGTCGTAAAAGTCAAGCCTAAGCTGACAGGACGACGGGGATCTCGTGATGCTGTAGACGCAGGTCTGGGGAGAATCTGAGGTCGAGGCCGGGAAGTCTGGGTTTTGCAGGTGGGTGATGTTCATTGATGTACTTCCGCCGCAACTTCTGAGAGCCTCTGGAACCGGGAAAGAGGAAGGTTAGCGGAGCGTGTGGTCGGGTTCGATAAGGCAAGTGTTAATGATCATAATACGGTTCCAGAAACTTTTTAAAGCAAAGAATAATAGAGGGAAGAACTACTTCATAAATTTTAAGATTTGGGTGTCGTTACTTTGCAACGCATTATATTACTCAAAATTTATGAGACTAAATTTGTCGCTCACAAGGCACTTCAGTATTTTGAAGACTAAGATCAGAGTTATCCAAACTGGAATTAAAATTGATAAAGAAAGTTCTCGGCTTTATTTCCCTATAATATTAAACACAAACTAGATGAATCTAAAGAAATATGGATTGATTCGTCCATTCGCATCTCTAAACAACAGGTCCGGAATCCACTTACTGTAGCAACAGGTTCCGAAACCCAGAGCACAGGTTCCGATGCGCCTCCCACCGTAGTCTCTACACTGGCTCTGCGTCACGCAGAATCCATATTTCTTCCCAACCGTGCATTCCACGTTAGCGAACACCACCACAGTGAATATACTGACTGAATAATGAATAATCCACCATTGCAATTATGAAATGTAAAACAGAAAGGTTGAATAAGATCACTGACAAAACTAAGGAAGGCCATTAGATGCCACATATCCCTGAAATAGGCGTCTCAGTATAAAACACTATATGCTTTAAAAATCACTTCTGTTGACAAGGCTGAGGGTTGTAATTAAAAGAATTACTCATGATCAGTAGAGGAGAAAATTATCATTTGAGGAATTGTGTAGTTACCATATAGAGAAGGCGTTGTTTATTTACTTTAATGTGTGTGTTATGAAGAATAATATTTTCAGGTACTTACGTAATTTGTTCACACGCTCCGCCTCTGCGAAAGATGAGTTTTTGTCCGCCTCATTTGGGACGGTTTGTCGCCACGTAGGGCTGTCTCGCACTGAAAGAAAAGAAATCAATTATCTATCCATCTATCTATCCGTCTATCTATATATCTACCTATCTATCTGTATATATAATGTGTGTATGTATAAATACACAATCGTGTGATTGCATGGGTGTATGAGTAGCCTATCTGCTTTGTTGTATATTTGTGCCTGTTGTTTGAACCTACACACATGCATCAATAAGCTATATTACTGAAGAAAGTATAAAACGCTCTCTCTCTCTCTCTCTCTCTCTCTCTCTCTCTCTCTCTCTCTCTCTCTCTCTCTCTCTCTCTCTCTCTCTTTGTATTATATGTTTGAATAAATGAAGTACGCTGTTCTTTTTACAGTTAAAGGACAAGATAATGCACAGACGCGTGCGTGCATACGCAAAGCGCACAGTGATGCCATGCGCGGCACCTCCCATCGGTATACTTTGCCACAAAACCTCCATGAAAGCCAGAAAGATGAAGAATTATAACGGAAATGACAACCACAAACACTCTCATAATCATTCTCTGTTTAACAGTAACGTTCTCGCGCTATAATGCTCCGTAGGAAAATCGGTGTGGCTAAGCCAGCGCATCTAATAATAGTAAAAATAAAAAAAAGAACTATAAGTGGTGTAGATTCTCGTCCGACACGGAAACAAGATGCAGAGCTGTTTTGCGGTTTCAAAGAACGTTTAACCTAATTAAGAAGAAGAAGAGGAGTTGATGATCTTGCTCTCACAAGAGGAAGGGTTGGATCTCTCTCTCTCTCTCTCTCTCTCTCTCTCTCTCTCTCTCTCTCTCTCTCTCTCTCTCTCTCTCTCTCTCTCTCTTACCTATAAACCTTTTTTTGCTTTAAGAAGAGTAGCGCCAAACGAGTGTTCGAGAACCTGACTGTATGAACCAGTGGTGAATGGCTTTTCTCGGCAGTCAACTCTAGATACTGACCAGACCCACACCTGTTTAACTTCGCTGGTCGTACATAACAAACGCAAAAAAAGGACATATAAAAGAAACCGTGTAGGCAATTACCCCCACGAACAAAGCAAAGTAACACTTTTAAGGTGCGTAGTTTCACACGTACCATAAGTAGCCGCTTCCAAAATGTGTGTCACCTTTGCCTTGCGGTTCAGCTTGAGGATTCAAAAAGAAGAAACTACGAGCCACAGACCTCAACTGTTTGTAGGCTGATGAGACTATAAGAGTATACTTGCAAGTCGAAAATATAAATAGGAATAGGCTATACCTTGGTTGTTGCTTTCTCTCCGTACCGACTGTTTCCCCTGGAAAAATCTAGTTGTACTTGCACGCATAATTATGAATAACAGCAATTTTTAGAATTTCAAAGAGGCTTTCTTCTTCGCATGGCGTTGGCAATGATGCACAATTATAGACCCAAAAGTGTGTACATAAGGACATATGCATACTTACATCCATAGAAGGTTTTTACATGTACACAAAGTATTGTATTACAAAATTAAAGGAAGTTTTATACGTACATTGAATTTAGTCTTCAAACTTACATTTTCCCCGTAGGAGCGGTAGTCCCGTCAGTGCACCTCGTGCGAAGCACTGTAGGCACTGCTTAAGGTTCTCTGCAGCGTGCCTTCGGCCCCTAGCTGCAACCCCTTTCGTTCCTTTTACTGTACCTCCTTTCATATTCTCTTTCTTCCATCTTACTTCCCACCCTCTCCTAACAATTGATTCCATAGTGCGACTGCAAGTTTTTCCTTCTGTTACACCTTTCAAACTTGTACTATCAATCTCCGTTTCAGCGCTGAGTGATCTCACTGGTCTCAGTGCTTGGTCTTTGGCCTAAATTCTACATCTAATTCAAACCTACATTCGACCACGTAGAAATCACAAGGATTACGAGATTCTACAAAGGTAATCGGCTCCAATAGTAATTTTTTCTGCGTTGCTACTGGAATATCTCGACTTAGTCTAGAAATAAAAATTTGCGGGAAAGGGTTTAAAAATTTCCTGGGCTGGGGAATATGACATCGTAACGCCTCTACAAGATGAAAACCTGCGCTGATTTCAGAGGTTCAGCACCAAAGGCCAAAACATAAGTTCTCCACTGAAAGAAAGATTGATTGTTGGAAACTACTAAACAGGACTTCTTGTAAAATTATAATAAAAACAAGGTCCCGGAACACTACACACTATGTCCATGTTTATTCTATTCACGATTATATAAATATACACAAAAAACGACTGTCTGTTATCTATTGTAAAAGGCTAAATAATGTAGAAACGGCCTTGGATGCCAGAAGTTAGGTCTACTAGGCAACCACACGTGCCTAAATATTTGTTGTAAACATGCTGGCAGACAGGATGCGCCTAGACTCAAACGGCTGGATTATTAACTTTTTGAAAAAACTAAGAAAGCACAAGGAGAATTGATATTGCCTGCTAACTGTATTTCACACATTTTCTGAGAAAAAGTTTAGTTTAATAGAAACCCCTAAATATATATATATATATATATATATATATATATATATATATATATATATATATATATATATATATATATATATATATATATATATATTATAATGTGAAAGCTCAAGAATCTTCTTTGTAACCGGTAAGAGTTTCTTATTTCTCCAGAGCTAAAAGCTATATGGTTTGATAAACAGTTGCTCCTTTTGACAGGCCTCAGGTTGAATAACTCTCACGGAACACTGTTTAGCCATCAGGTCCCAAATGAAGTAGCAACCTGACTTTTCCTTATAGTTCGTAAACAGTTAATAGTTTACAATGTTAGGATACTATATGTTCTAGATCCAGAGATGAAGCTTTCAACTTGGTTGACCAAAAACGTGGGAGAATTAATTTCTTAAGGTTAGGTTTGCAAATCATAGTTCATTTAAGAATATCTGTGAATTCTATATGCTTATTGGGCACTTCCAGTAAGGTCCTGAAAATTCATCTGGAGACGATTATGTCGCCTTCTGTTGAATTTGGTTTGTTTTATCGTACAATACCCCTTTTTACATCATTCGTCAAATCGTAGTTTGTTGTTAATACCAAACTTCGATAGTTTTTCTTTTGATGGAAAAGGTTGAAATTCCAGGCAAAATCTAATCATTCTCAAAAATCTTTTAGTGGTCAAATCACAATCTATAGTTTTCCAGTTTGCCTGAGTCGTCTTCTTCTTTTTGTTGTATCCGAGAATAAACAAATTCATGCCCAGCCCTATAGGACAATGCCAAAAAAATCAAAAGATAACAAACCGCTGCCCTCGAGAATAATAGGTAAAACTTAGTGAAACAAAAAAACCTTTGCACAGAACTTATGGCATGACCTTGTGTTTTTGGTGTGATATTTTTCAATATCCTATTTGGCATGGAAAGACATTAAGGGCATGTTTTCATTCTTGCTTACATTTATATAAAATGAAATGAACAACAAAACTGCATTTTACCCTCTATTCCGAGGATTACTCTCCAAAGTATATTTTGATGGTTACTGGCCATATATCATGAGTACCACTTTAACCTCATCTAACTAATTCAACCAGCTTTGGGCTTTACTTCCTGATCTCCAGCGTTCTCATGAAATGCTTTCAACCTGTTTAGATACATTACGATACACCTTAGAAAGCACTCGGAAACGAACTCATTTTTACTGAGAATCATCACCTAAAGTTCACTTTTTTTTTTTTTTTTTTACCTAAAGTTTGCGATATGTACTAAGAATTCCTGTCAAAAATTAACAAGAATCTATATTCAAAATCAAGACATGCACCAAGAATATCCGTCTCAAGTTAAGATAAATTTACTGAGAATCTCTATCTAAAGAGTGATTCATCAGTAATCTGTCTAAAGATAAAATTTACAATCCCTATTTAAAATTAGCTAATTTTTACTGAAAATTCTTACCTAAAGCTCATATATTACTCACTGTATTTACTGTTACGGTCTCTCCTGTCAGTTGCAACAATGCTGACGTTATCTGCTGCCACAGCAATCGCAACCGTAATGCAAAAGAAGAACAAATAAATTCTTCCTTTGACTTCGTTTAATTCATCCATGGAAAGTCTGAATCTTTGGTCGAACCACCTCTATGGAAATGTGGGTTCGCCTGTTAAGTCTAATTTTGTCCCAAAAACGAACACTTTTCTGGACAGTCCTTTTATTATTTTGATGATTAGAATTAGCCTCCCAGGCTGGTTTAAGAAAAAAAAACTTGAATCAAGTCACTACAAACTTTTACACTGCAACGGCAACTTTTCAAACTAACCAGATAGCCTATATAATTCGTTACGTTGCGATGCTGCTGGTAAAATGCACTTAATGTATTAATAAATCTTAAAACTTTTGCTCAAGGTATAAAGGCTTTGGTCTTGAACTTTGAGATCACAGCACTCATCACTTCACAGCACTCGACAGAAAACAAATAGATAAATAAGTAAAAAAACTAGACCTAAGCAGAAGGTCGTTCGCTCTCGACTGCGAGCGAGAGGAGAATAAGACCTATTAGAAAATGGATCAATTCTGCATAGCCGTGGAGATGCGCGATCGTTCAGTATGCTAATGGCGCTGGCAGTAAACCGCCTTCGCATTTCGACGAGAACCTGCATCACGACGATTCGGAACTATGCTTCGGTTCCGTAGCTTGGAAGCAACAGAAATATGTGTATTTGCACACGGTATGATTAAAAGAATTATTATAAAGTAACTGCATAATTCTAAGTTACTAAATTTCAAATCTGTCATTGGATGCTTTAACGGCATGATTAAAAGAATTATTATAAAGTAACTGCATAGCGGTAATTTGCTAAATTTCAAATCCGTCATTGGATACTTTCTTGTGGTAATTCGTAGTCGAAATACGCGTGAAAATCAACACATTTTGCGCTAATACCATATTTTTCCTACCGCAGAAGTAGTTTCACTACGTTGTAGCCAATTATGGGATCCAAACATTTAATGGCCATTAGCATCTGTCATGTCTTCATCTGCATATGCTTTGTTGGAGGAGAAGAATGGTTACAAATTTGCATGTAGCCTTTTTTTAATAGCGTCGAAACCAGCAGGGCCCAAACGACCAGATTCTGGCTTGCCTTCTGAGAGAGAGAGAGAGAGAGATTGGTTTACTTTTTACTGGGTCTGAGAATATATTCCTACTAGTAATTTTGAAAAATAACTATTTAAACTGAATAATTTTGAAATTCATTACAAAAATTAATTTCTCCAATTACATAAAAACCGCATTGTAATGATATATGGCTTAACATATTTAACTTAAGGGTTGTGATTGATTCCGTTGTTTCAGTAATAAATTTAATAAAGTTACAATATGATTGACCCTCACTTTTGTGATTCTCTCTCTCTCTCTCTCTCTCTCTCTCTCTCTCTCTCTCTCTCTCTCTCTCTCTCTCTCTCTCTCTCTCTCTCTCAGGTTTAATTAGTAGCCTATGCATGATTATCTTTGAGTTAACATAATAGATCAGTGTAATATTCAGCTTATATTTTGTATTTTTTTATTTTCTAACGGTAATTCATATATTACCTTAATGAGAGAGAGAGAGAGATAATAACTAACATGGAATATATGAAAAAAGAATGAAACCTATCCACTTGCTTTTGTGACCATTTAAGGACTGAACTTATCGTCAAAACTTCAATCATACTATCATACACTGAACATTCCATGCTCATTATTTGTCTCAGATTACATGTTTTAACCTCAAAAAGTAAAAATGAAATAAAGTTTTATAAAACCGTAATTAAATAAGTGTCAGTTACCACGTTCAGGTCGTGCTCCGCCCACCCCCAATTTTAGAGAGGACGAATTCCCTTCGGACATAAACAAACCGTCAACTGTCAATTATTGGATTTAGTTGAGCCACCGAGCAGGATTTGCGTAAATCTTTATCAATATTCTTATTGGTATCATCATTTACAATCGTAAGTTGCTTTTTAAATAATCTTTTGATTTTGTAGTTATTTTTAGTAAAAAAAGTCAGGTTGATAAATTACGGCCATGAGACCTCAAGGTTACAGAACCTGTGCTTTGGCCAAATGGAGGTCCTTGATTTCGGCTAGTCTAGCCTTTATTTGTGTGTTCGTTTGTTTGTATGTTTGTTTTTCTGTTAATATACAACTAAAATTCTGTGTTTTAACTTTCAGTTCTCCAGTTACGTTAAGTTTAAACCGTGGTAGATTGTGCTTTTAAACCTGGAGGCCTACTCAAGGCCAAGTACTGTATATGTATAGTTTTTCTAGGATACTTATATGAATTTGACCACATTTCATTAGCTGTTTTGATTAACCGTTAAAGTGCCTCATTTTTGTGTCAAAATCTTGATTACCCATAATCATCCCTACTAGGCTTGTGTAAAAAATGGGTCCCTCGTGAAAAACTCCCAAAATGTAAGTTGTCCCTACCCCAGTACATCATGGAAATTTAGATTTTCCAGTAGTTTTTCCCTGGATTTTGATAAATTTGATATTCATTTTCTTGGAAAATGCATAATTAACCATCTGCGTCGAAGAATAATGGGGCCCTACAACTGGAAACTCAGTTTTTGGGTTGGGAACAAAATTAAGGGAAATACAGGGATGCATCTAACTTAACCTAACATGGAGTATTGAATCCATGCCTGCCTGGGAACTTGGGGTGGGGTGACACCCCATCCTCCCCCTCCCTGGTCCCTCACCTAACCTGATGTAGAATGCCTAAAGTCACAGAGTAAAATGCACAGATACATCTTTATCTAAGCTAACCCAACCTGGGGTTCAGATTTTTATGCATCCAAAACCCCCTAGTCCCCCTCCCATACCTAACCTGGGGTTACCATGAAACCTGTAAAAATCCAGAGATTTTTTTCTCTTTCTTGAAAAATTGTTGTGGTACATCTTGTAATATATGCAGGAACAACCATCATGCGGAGATGTAATGGCCAGACTGATTTGAAAACCATTTCCTATATGAAGAACAAGTGTTCCAATGGGTAAATTAACAGAAGCATTCGCAAGATCACTTAAGACACTGCTGTGTCTGAAAAGTCCTATCAAGTAAATATGGAGTTATGTAAACAGACTAAAGAATTTATGCATCTGCCCAATATCACAGAAGCTCTAATTAGTGATGAAATTGACTTAAGAAAAGTTGTTGCAATTATTGAGATTAAAACTAAAATGCACACAAAAATTATTTATTTAAATAAGCATGGGTAGCTTGTAAAATTTGCTGAAAAACTAGGGTTTTTGTGTTGAAGAGAACAGAAATAAGTGAATTAGAGGTGTATCTTGTGATTTCCTAACCTGCCCTGATGTTGGCCATACATACCCTACTTGACAAGGGTGGGGTTTCCAGTTAAGGAAAGGGTTCTCAAACTGAAACCCGTTCAAATTTGGCTAATATGGTTTATACATATAATTTAGTGCAAATGTTAATTATTACTTTTCTAATATTTTTTTGTTTGACATTAAAGAGGTTGATAAATTAATGACATTAAAGAGGTTGATATTAATTTTGATTAAATCTAATAATATTGGGGGACACTGAAATTACAAGGTTTTGGTTAGGGAATATGGAAACGAGAGAAATAGAAAGATGTATCCCTACAATCATAGTCTAATCTTTCCCATTTTGAGCTAAAATAGGTTGCCAGATCTTGGCTAACAGGAATGACCCTTACCTAACCTTACTTTGGGTGATGTAAATCTAAGAGTGAAATACAGGGTTGCATCGTAGTCTCAAGTATATTTAGGGCTTAGAGTCCTACTTGTTCATGAGTCCAGATAATCTTGCTCTGGCACAGAGCCCTATCAGCACTGTTGACTTGTATCAGGATGCTTAGGAGCTTCAGAAACCATAGGATCCCTTATCATTCTCATAACCAGCAATTACATATCGTGTTGATAAGCAACTTGGCAGACAAGAGGAGTAATTGCAATTGTCTTAGGACTGCAGACCAGAGGCTGTTATCCTTTCATCCATCTGCATAGTCCAAGAAGCCAAAGGGAAAAGTGCTGGCTTGAAACCTTGGGATTGTTTTGGGGGGGTCTCCCACTCACCCATGCACAACTAGTTTAACACCTTTTTTTATTTCAGAATTCAATATTTGTTCCTATTTTAAAAGGCTCTGATTTGTATATTTTGGAAAAACACATTACTTTTAAAAATCTGATGTGTACCACCTTTCATTTTGTAAAGATTTCATGCTATGGTCAGGAGACAAGCAGCCATATTGTATAAATTTGGCCAGATACTTTGATTTGAGAATTTCATCTTGGAGGAATTTTTCATTTTATAGTTTTGTTTCTCTGTGCATGGTTAGTTATATCTATATATATATGATATGGCCATCAAAATATCCATATGTAATAACTTATTGTGAAACTATTACGTATAGTGATTTGAGTCATTTTACTTCCACAGCCCATGAGTGACTGTTATTGGATGTGGCGTGGCCAATTATGTGTTGGTTCCAAGAACATTGGTCCCACAACAATATGGTCAGACAGAAATACACTCATTCCAGATATGTAAGTATAAACTGCATTGAACTGCAGTTAAATACATTCATAATCTTACTTCTTGATTTTTTTACAGAATTAGACTGCCTTTATATTGTAATCCATAAATACTTGTGGTATGGAATACATGAATAGTTTTTCATGCCTCGTTGTACAGTATTTTGGTAAATTCATGCAATAGTGTTCACTAAACCATACTTTAAGGAATGTTAAACATTCTATTTAATAAATGCTGTATTTTTATACTTTTGTTTTTAATCAGCACCATTAATTTACACAAAGCAATAAAGTTGATAGTACCTATGTTAGCTAATTGTTGTTGCTGAGTAACACATACTGTCTGCATAGTGTAAATATGTTTTGCACATTTTTATGTATCCTGCTGTTACTTAGCTAGTTTCCTGCTACAGGTGTAGGTAATTGATGTCTGTATGTTTCTACTGAATAGGCTACATATGTCCACACAAAATTTATCAGTGTCGAGATGACATAAGAATGTTATACACTGCGCTCTATTTGAGTATCATTTGATTTAAACAGGCATTCCTTGCATGCCATACATATAAAAACTGTAAATATTTAACTCAAAAAAATTTTAGTATTTGGGTAAATTTGGATAAGAAAAAAAAATGTTCCAATTAAACTCTAAAACTTAACCTGTTTATTGGGTTATAAAGTGTAAAAAGAATATCAGTGAATTAGGTTTGTCCCACAACTGTCCAATTAAAATGATCCAGAAAGGTATAAGAAAGTAGTTTCACTGGAATTTTTTAGGGGTAGAATACTTGATACTATATTGCCTTTCTTGTATTCTTACTATTTCATCACAGTGGTGTTGACCTCAAGATGACCTCATTTGCTGAGTATACTGTTCTGTGGGATATAATTGGTACAAGGAACATTGATCTTTCTGATGGATCTGTGAACATCAGTGGGAAGGATGTCAGTGTCTTTAGTCTGGAAGGTCATGGCCCTCATTTTGAACAACTCTCACAGGAGTTGACACAAACGTCGAAGGTAAGATTTTCATCAGAAATGTTTATTTACAATACCATTTCATAAGATTTAGGTGTATTTGTATTAATGAATCTTTGGTTTTTGGAGAGAACATTTCAACTTTGACACTTGTGATGCTCTAAACATCCATCTCTCTTTTGGTGAAATTTTAATCTTACTTGGGTAAAAACTGGTTTTAAGATTATTGAAGTGGCCTTGAGGTCTAGAGGACATTTTACCCTCTTTTGGTCCAGAGTTCCATAATTGTTACATACCCTTTCTACTTGGCTTATTGTATGCTTTATATCATTTTGTGAGTAATGGACCATTAACCCATTTTCATTACAACCAAGGCACCCATTTTCTTTAATTTGAGCCATCTAGTGAGTGTTTTAGGAACTACAGTGTAAACAAACACATTGTCTCCAAGTATAGCAGTGTACAAGGTTGGTTTACTTTCTGTCATATTTGTGGTTTGTCTTCTAACCATCACAATAAAATTTAACAGTTTGTGCCATATTTAGAACACAGATTTTATTTTGTTAGGCACTTTTGTAAAAGAAGAAGACGAAGACTTTTGTAAAAACACATTTTCCCATTTAATAATATAGGTCAGGATAGTAGTAGTAAGGAATTATTTATAATGAATGATTTATTTTTTATAAAAAGAGATGGTAAAACTTTACGTTAGTTGCACAGCCTGATTCCCCCTAGTCGTCAACAGGGACAGGTTCCTCATGCCTAACTTTTCCTATAATGCCAGGTCCTGACCTAACCAGATCTTACCTACCTAACCTAACTTAGGGTGGCATGCCCTGACCTGGCTGGGGCTTTGCCTCCCCCTGGACCCCCCAAAAAGGCTGCAACCTGTCCTGGCCGGCGACTGGTGTGAGTCAGGCTGCGCAACTAAAGTAAATTTTTATCAGAGAGACTTACCGAAAAATTTAGATAGTGCTCTCAAGACTTTCCAGGTGATAGTGACACATTCACATTCACCTGGTAATACTTCAGCATGTTTTGTGCTAGGTATATCGTGTTCTGGAGAGTCTAGCTCTTTTTTTCTTATCTGGCTGGGCTGCGCTATTTGATGCCTTTAAGACAATTCTAGCACGAAGTATAGTGCTTATTCAGCTGATAACATGTATGGTACACACTGATAGCCTTTCATAGTCTTTTGCCCTACTGTATTGAAACAATTTCTGCATTATCATTGTTATAGGAGACCGCTCTTCCTCTCTTTTCCCGAACTATGCTGTAGAGTCGTAGGCTACTGTAAGATAAAGTCAAAAGATTGGTTCTGTTAATGAGAATACTAATACTGAACAGATGGCGGTGGGAGGAGAAAGTTGAGAGTTTAACTGGGTGGGAGGAGAAAGGCAAGGGGTTACTTTGGTGTAGGATTAACGAAGCTTTTAATTCGACTCAAAACATTTTCTATCACACAAGATGCGGTCCTAAAACAGCAGAAGCAGACATCGTGTTATAGAGATACTTTTACTATTTACTTAAAATTTTCTATTCAAATAAGAATTAATATGTATTATCGGCATGCATGCATCCAACACTTTATGTGCTTCTGTTTGTTATTAATTTCATTTCATTTAATCTATTGCTTTCTTCTCTATCGATGATTTTGTCCATGTTAACAAGCACAGAATCTACATATCTAAAGGAATTACCTGACCTTACTAACTCTACTTCTTTTCCATTCGCATTGGCATTAATTAACTGTGACCCTTCAAAGAACAAATTAGCGTAAAAAGAGACGACCTACTCTGCATTTCTTCATCCCGCTCTTTTATTGTACTTCCAGCAATGCCCTTTTCTTTACAAAGATTATGAGTATGAAATCATACAGCCAGTGTTTTTGAGAAATGGCTTAAGGACTCCAGATTTAAAGATTGGCTCAGAAAAGTAGGGGGCGATGACAAGAAAGGACTGTTTAGTAAACATCGTCAGAGAGTAATCGCTTTCAAGAAAATTTGTCGAGTCATGATCAACAGATTCTCTCTTTATTGCAAGTCATTGCTCAGTTAGTGATAGACCATCTCACTGATTTATGTAAAACTTATTTCTCTGACAGCAAAGGTTGTAGTGACATCAAGCTGCATAGATCTAAGTGTAGTGCCACAATATTCAATGTCATTGCACCACATTTCACTGAAGATCTAAAGTGTGACATAGGGAACAGAAATTATAGCTTGATTATTGATGAAAGCAATGATGTGTCAGTTACAAAACTGTTGAGTGTACTGTAATAAGATATGATTCAGAAAACGATAGGAAATTTGTGGTAACATTTCATGCAATGGTTGAATTAAAAGAATGTAATGCTGATGCAATTTGTTGTGCTTTAAAGAAGTGTCTTGGTGATAAAGGATTATACAAAAAAAGTTACTTGTTATTGGTACTGCAATGCATCTGCAATGACTGGCATAAATAGTGGTGTTTATGCTAAGCCAAAAAGTGAAGTACTATCTAATTTGATTCTAATCAAGTGTGTTTGCCATTCATTACAATTAGCAGTGTCACATGCAACTGCTGAATGTCTGCCATGCAACATAGAATTTCTTGTTAAAGAAACTTACAATTGGTTTGCATATTCATCTGTTCGGCAAGGCAGATATAAGGATGTATATTCATGTTTAAATGATGGACTGAAGCCACTAAAATATATACAAGTGAGTCAGACACGTTGGATGTCTGTTGAGGGAGCAGTTGTTAGAATTATGTAACAGTGAGTCGAGTTGCTGGCTCATTTTGGAATGGCAAAGGGTAATGAAAAATGGGTCGAGTTGCAGGCTCACTTTGGGATGGCAAAGGGTAGTGAAAAATGTTATGCAGCTGATATGCTCCATTCAGTGTACAGTGACAGAAAAAATGATGTGTACTTAATGCTTCTAAAATCAGTGCATGGGGAAGTCCAAAGAGTTAACAAAGCCTTTGAGGCAGAAGAAAGTGATCCAACGAAACTTTTAAATGACCTAGTCATTTTAGTAAATTTACTGTGCTGATATGCTCCATTCAGTGTACAGTGACAAAAAATTGTGTACTTTTAAGGCAGAAGAAAGTGTTCCAACATAACTTTAATGACCCAGTCAATTTAGTAAATTCACTGTGCTCAAAAATCCTAATTCCAGGAAGGAGAATTACAGATGACCTTGTTGAAAATCATTTAGACCCAAATCCATACTTTAGGTATGAATTTGAGACATGTGCAAAATCAGTCTAACAAATTAGGAAAATCCCACATCAGGAATTTTTGCTTCAAGTTTTTAATTCACCTGATTAAGCAACTTCGGCAGCGTTTACCCGACAATGCATCTGTTACGTACAGTGTCCTCTATAAGCGTGAATGAGTGTTTAAAACCAAAGAAAAGAGACATCAGTAATTCATCAAAGCTGTTAGTTAGTGATCCCACAGTTATAACAAATACTGTAGTGAGTTTCAGTGGAAAAGGCTTCATATAGAATGGTCGGAAACCAGTACAATTCTTTAAGATTTTGGTCAGAAGTGTCCAGTTACAGAGATTCAATGGGTGAGAATCCTTTGGAAGATCTTGCTAACTTAGCAGTGTCGATGCTATCACTGCCTCAGTCCAGTGCTGTAGAATGAATGTGAAAACATTGAATTCAGCCCTTTCTGCGCATTATGGATTGAGGAGAAATGGAAAATGTTGCCAGGAGTATAAGCTACCTAAAAGTGTTGTCGATGCAGTTGGAGAGATGGAAGAATACTGAAATCAAGAGGAGCCTGGAATGTCCCAAGGGATGGAGATGGAGGCTTCAGCAGCAGAGATTGCATTAGGTGAAGACTTTGACATTCCTGAGCTTAGTCTAGAATAATTAATTAGTAAATTGGCTGAATTTGTAAATATACACTAATGTTGAAAGGTGATTCAGTAAAGAACAGATTTTACTATAGCATTATTTTCTTTTCCTCAGTATTCTTTTTATAAACATTTTTCCTTAATTGAAAAATAGAAAATGAAAACTTCGATATTCCAGAGCTTTTTTTTAGTAAATTGTGAATAGTCACAATTTTTTACTTATGCTATTCATGATATAAATATAATTAAACAAAGAACAGGTTTCACTACGGCATTATTTCCTTTTCATCAGTATTTTGTTTATAAGCATTATTTTCTTAAAATTTTGGTGAAAATGAGAAACTGAAGACTTTCATATTCCAGAGTTTAGTCTGTTGGAATTGATAAACTGGAACAATTTCTTATCCACTCAGTATAGAAATACGATTAAATAAAAACCAGACTTTCATTTATTTTATTCATTGTTCTATTTAAGAGAATTTTTATCTGAATCTTAGTTAAAACTAGTTTTAAACTAGAAATTTAAGTCTATAAATTACTTTGGCATTTCAAAATATCCTAGTCCTCCTAAGAAAGGATTTAGCACATTTTGGAAGCTCCTGCACCGTGTTTTTATCTTTGATGAAAATGGTGCACAGTTATCTAGAGAATCAGATTCAACTAGGTGTTTTCCTGTGATAAATCTTGACTTATTTGTCATCAAACCAAACTAGATAAAACTGCAGACTGCTACTACTTACTGATGCACACTAGTCCCTAACTGGAATATTTACTACCTTTTGTGTATATTTTTTATGCTTTTTGTTTATGATTGATATTTACCGTCATCTTTTTGTGTTTGTACGTTCCTCTCCAAGGGGCCGGTAGTAAACACGGCATCCATTTTGCACGTAAACTGGTAGTTACCGAACTAGAGGGACGCAGCAGTACTCTGTAGTTTCACCCCAAACTACAGTATTTATAACTCATCTATACCTTTTTTGCCTTTATTAGCCAGAACTCACTCACTTCATCAAGGTGTTTTGGCTTGGCTTAACCTTAACCTTTGGTAATGTCTCTAGTCTATTCTAGATTTACTTAATCAATCATAGCCAAACTGTGTTTTGACCTAGCCTGGTCAAGCTTTTACTTTGCACAGCAGTAATACTGTTCAAAGGAAATCGGAATCAAATGGTATAACCCTAAGAAAACAAATGGGGATTTAAAAGATCTGTTTTATTTGATGCCCAAGGGGCTAGTTAATAATTTAGATTTTATACTGGGAATATTCAACAATTAGTCTGAACTGGGAATGATGTATCGAGCATTATCATCGTTAATTTTTTTTGTAGTGAAAATTATGACAAACACCAAGAAATAAAAAATGAGCCATGATAGAAGAGATGAGGAAAGTGCGCGAGTGTAGGTTCTTTTATTTCTTAATTAAATATTGGTTTGCTTCTGTGTCTGACTCTGATGTGATAGCATAATAGTGAAATGGAAATGTTTTGCTTGATCGTGTTTTGTATGGTACCCATAGTTGAAAAGCCTTTTAAAATTTTTCTCCTGGAGCGGACCTCGGGTAAGTGGATCTGCAGATACGGGGGTACAATTGTACTGTACATGGTTTCTTTGTGTTACACAACTAAAAATTGCATTAAATTGTGAGTGTATGATAGCATAATTTACTCCTAATTTTCAAGTTGAATTTGAGGATTGAATTGTTCACAGTTTTCATAAAAAATTGTATGAAATATATTTTTGAGTTTTGTTGTGATCTGCTGTAATCTGCAAATGCTTTTTTGTTGAGTAGGTTTGCAAGATTCCCATTTGATATTTTAATTGATTATCTCATTTATTTGGCCTTGTTAATCCTCTTATAAAGATTACTACTTTGCATTTCTTTTTCTGTACGGGGGCTACTTTCCTTATTGGAACCATTGTGCTTGTAGCATGTTGTCTTTGAGCCATGAGCCCCTCGTTTTGAGACAGTCTCCTCAATCACAAAAAAACTCGGGAGAAACAAAACTCATGGCTTCTCTCTCTGTTCCTTTATTTGTCTCTGTCTCTCTACCAAGATTCAAAAACATCTTGGGGAGCAAGCAAGTCCCATAGTTCTTTTACGTATCTCAATTCATTCTAAAAAATCACATTCGTGGTATGGACAAGACACACAAATCAGTTGGTACACCAAATCGGAGTTTCAACAGCAAAAAATGGCAATAAACTACCAAAAAAAGGTATAAATACGACTAGGCACAGGTGGTGGCCGGCAAGGCATGGGATGGGGGAAAAAGATGCAATCATCAAATACAAGGGGAAACTCTGTATTTGTTTTACAACCCAAATACAATTTACAAGGATTATGCACACACTATAGTTGTCATATAAGAAAATATTTACCAGTTATTCAGTACGTGCTTCTTAAAAAGGGTGGATTTTAAGAATAATTCAAATGTTTTGATAAAATATAAACACAGGGTTGGGAGCGTTCTGTTTGGACAAAAAACATACATTTAACATAGCATTCTGCTTTTCCAACTAGGGTCGCAGCTTAGCTAGCAATAATATACGTTGAGGTTGCCTGCCGTTATGGCATCAATGAGTCGACTGTAAGGTACAAACACGAGAGAGAAGTTAATCTGCGAAGCCATTGCTCCACTTACACTGTGCTATCTGCTTCTGGCATGGGAGATCCCAGACCTCCCCAAAGTCGGAGCTGAACCCAACATTCTTCTTCCTTAATTAAAGTGCAGGAGTCCTGCTGAAAAGAAAAACGAGATAATCGATATAGTACAAACAAAGATTGACCAGAAGGAAGATCAGACAACTGATAACTGGAGTCCATTCTAATGGCTAGTCAATGAGGAACCAGTCAGGGGAAGTATGTACCCTGTTTGTAAGATCTTAACACATTTATGGCCCATGTCAGGATGAGTTTTGATTGACAGTGATCTTGTTATTATGGCGATGGTAAGAAAAAGGTGTTCACATTTGTGCTGGTTTTTAACGGAAGAAAATGTACCAAAGGTTTAATTGAAGGAAGGAATCTCCTGTGATCCCGAGTTTGAGGTAAACCAGGTCTTGTTTATAGTTGCATCGCTTCTCTAGCAGAATATTTGAGATGGGCAAAAAGTAGTCCAGCAAAGGCACCATAAACTTCTGAGGTGGGCATAATTGAGACCAAGATGTCAGTCTCTTGTCTATATGCACTCAATGTGAGGAGAATCTGTGTACAGTATACAAGTATCATGCACAGTGCTAAGCCTCATTTGACAATAGGTTGAAAGGATTATGCTCTAATTTTGAATTATACGTAAGAATTAATTGGATGATAAAAGTTAAGTTTTACAGCATAAATTTGTGAGACTGCCTTGAAAAATTTTGTACTTTTGTTATTGTATTGCTTAACCTAATCTGGTGTTGAATATCAAGAAGTAAAACACTAATCACCTTTGGTGTTTTAGACAATAGTTGGATCCTATTTATTTATTTATTTTTTATGGTTATTTGTGAAGTTTAGTTAAGATTTATCTTTTATAACCGAGTTTAGAAGAGATGTAAGTCATCTCTGTGGATGGTCCACTGGCAGGTTAATAAGTTCATATTTGCATATCTAGTGACTCATTTGTCAGTGTTTATATCATAAATATTAAGACAAATATTGACTGTTTTGATGAATAATCCCCATGACGTAATCCCTGAATGCACTTTTGTTGTAATTAAACCTGCTTATAACAATTACCCAATTTTCATTCAACACTTTATTTCAAGTAGTATTGACGAATCTTTGACAGAAATAAATATAAGAATAATCAACATTTTTGGATGATCTAATTTTAGATTTTATGAAGGTGCAGTTTATCAAGTAAGGTCTAATATGTATATGCGTGAATAGGAAACCTTGTTGCCTAACTCTGGGAGATAAGAACAATAACTCAGTGGTCTTGTTCAACTTTATTTGTAAATACTGATACTATAGTAATGTATAGTACAGGTAGTCCCCAGTTATCGGTGGGGGTTTCGTTCTGAGGGTGTGATGATAACCGAAAATTGGTGATTTTCGGCGCTGAAAATTGGTGATTTTCGTTGCTAGGCAAGCGCTGTGAAACCAGATTGCCGTTAACTGAGCCCGCTGTTAACCGGGGACTGCCTGTTTTGGTTTAAGAGTAAGGTCTTGACAGTGCTTTCAACTCCTAATTGTTTGACCATTATTTTACAGCCTCAGATTCTCATTGGTGAACTCTACAATCCTGGGATTCGCTTTGTTGTAGTAATATTCCCCAATTGCCCTGAAGTGGAGAAGATAGGACTGAAAGAGAATTCGGGTAAAATTGTTTCCTCCATGAATGTTATCTTTATATCATGCTCTAGTGCACAGAAGCAAGAGGACATTTACAGAAGTGAAAGAAGTGTTCAGTTACCCAAGGTAAATATTCATACAGTGAAGTTTCTTTTGTTGAACTTTTTTATAATCATTTGGATTTCTTTTATATTGTAATGCATTTTTATGCTTAGCTTACAGCAAAAGAAACCTCTTATTCCACAGCCTGCATAACCTGTAATTGTTTAAACAATTGAGACAGTAATAACATAGGGCCAGACTTAACACAATGGGAAATTTCTCATTTTTCTTGCAAGATAATTGCTTGCTTGTACTATATGACATGTTCATTGCTCTTCTTTATTGTTATGGTACATCGACCTTGCTCCCCTCATGCTCCTAGAACCCATCACAAATGAAATTCACACCTTTCAATATACTCTTCTCACCCTTATGTGCCCCTCACATTGCTTTTCCTTCCATTTTAGATTGTGGAAAAAATGAGTGGGTTTAGGATTAGGGACTCTCCTAGACATTGCAGATTGGTTAGTGGTATACAACACAAACCAGTTGTTCTGAGGCCTCCTCTGGTGTTGTATAAGATGCAGTATGTCTCAAAAAGGGAAATTCAAGTTAATTACTCTGTGTTTTCTCAGTTTGCCTAGCAGATTGTCTCAAAAGTTTGTCCATCACCCAAAACCCGTTATAGATACAGTAATCATATGAGGATTCCCATCCATTAAGGGTTAACCAAATTCCTCAAAATTTTACACAATTTAAGACTAGACCTTTCTTATGGATGACATGTGTTTTTCATAAATGAAATTATTACATTTCTGCAGACTATTTGGTTTTTAAAATAGAGATTAAAAAAGATTACATTTGTATTTTTCAAACTAATGCTTGAAAGTTATTAAGGGACTCTGTGCCTTACTAATTTAATTTCTCGTGGTCTTTTCTCAATTAGCTGTTTAATTTCACATTTTCACATCAGATCCTCAGGAAAAGCTCTCATGAGAGTCTAGGTATGTGACTTGGTGGTCAGTCTGTGCCATGTATTTTAATTTAACTCAGAATATTGACTTCTTGATCTCCAGGTATGTCTGTGTTTTTCAGATGGAAAAGGCAATGTCATGTCACAAGAGCAAGGAAAGCTATTCCACGAGGATTGGTGCGGGGAAGACCATGACAGAATATGGTAACGTAATGCAAAGTAAAGAACAAAATGATAAGGAGAATGACAGAAATAATAGCCATTATTGTGAAAATCAGGATGATGTGCAAAAGCCACCTTCAGAAGTGATCCTAAAAGAGCCACAGGACTTGGAGAAGAAGAAAACCCCCAAAATGGGTTTGGAAAATGGAGGAGGTGGGATGGAAGAGAAGTCGATAAAGGCCAAACATGAGAAAAGTGAAAAAGGTGGTAAGGATAAAGATAGAAATGATAATAGTGAAGGTACCTGTCATAAAAGAGGCAGAGAGAAGTCAGTCAGGTCTAGAGAAAAGTCGGGAGAGAGAGCGGATAAAGCAATCTGTGAGAAAAGTGACAAAGGATCCCTTTCAAAAGACAGAAATAAGAACGATAGTGACCAATATCATAAAGGCCATACCGGTAAAATGAAGAGTAAATTTTTAGAGACAGTTAAGGGAGATGGAGAGAATGATGGCGGCAAGTACCAGAAAGACAAGGCCCAGATGGCTGAATCTCCTAAAAAGAAATATGAAACATCTGCTAATAGAAGCAAGCTCAGGAATAAAAGAGACGGTGAACGAAGTGAAGAGCGCACTCGAAAACCGGATAGAGATGAGAAACACCATAACAAGTGTCAAGACAGAGAAAAAGCAAGTCATCATT
The DNA here is from genome assembly GCF_040412425.1 of Macrobrachium rosenbergii. Classification (NCBI taxonomy): domain Eukaryota; kingdom Metazoa; phylum Arthropoda; class Malacostraca; order Decapoda; family Palaemonidae; genus Macrobrachium; species Macrobrachium rosenbergii. The sequence goes on along the minus strand of NC_089769.1, from coordinate 5,122,347 downwards.
CAGGTTTTGCAGATAGTTCTAATGTCAGTGAAGTAAAGGCAGATAAAAGTACAGACAAATTTCATCGGAAATATAGTGGTAAAGAGAAAGAAGAGAGAAATTTTGATAAAAAGGATAAGAAAGAATACGTCCCAGCTGGAGGCACTAATTCCATCTCTGCAAAGCATAGTGAAAAGAATAAAAAGAATGAGATGAAGGGAGAGGGGACAAAGATGGAAAATAAAAAAAAATCGAGGTTTTTAAAAGAGATTGGGGATAATGCAAACCACAGAAGTTTGAGTAATTCAGAGGATACACAGGAACAAGAACATTCATTGAACAAACGGGAAAAAAGCGTCTGTTGCCCAGAAAAGTGCCTTATCCCGTACTTTGAGTAGCTTCTCATTAGCTGGGATTAAAACCCACAATGTATTTAAAAAGAATTTTAGTAAGAGTTCTTTTTGCATAAACAGTCCTGATTATACCTCTGTACCTAAAGAGATGAAAAAACCAGACCTTTTAAAAGGTTGTTTTAAAGATGACTCGAGGTGCTTATCATTACCAGATGTGCTGTCAGTCTCCAAGACAGCCAACGAAGTCGGTAAAGAAAAAGAAAAGCTTCGTATCAGGAAAACATTAAAATCCAGTATTTGTGATATCCTGAAGAAACTCGAGTCACCAAAGAAGAATGACAAGAAAAGGAATAATGGGAGTGAAAGGAAGAGGAAACATGATGGTGTGAGTGCCAGTTCCATATCAAAAGAGACCAAGCAAAGCCCAAAGAGAAACAAAAAAGATCATGAAAAAAACGAATGCTTTTTGGCACCAAAGACCGACTGTAATGAGGGGAACTCTGACAAGGAAAGTGGAAGGAATCGGGATATTGCCAAGCAGTGTTTTACTGAATTTGATCAAAGTAAAACACCTGTGTGTTCTGAAGGCTTAAAAAGTGGCGGACAAGTTTCTGAGAGAGTTAAGGATGTTGAGAAGTTAAAGGACACAGTTGATATGCCTACAGCACCACATGGTGATGTTTTTGATCCTAGCAGCAGTGGTATTCGATTCTCCAAAGAATTCACAGGTACTGCATGATACTTGTAGTGGTAATAACAGAGTTTTTAATGTGAAAGTGAAATCTCCTTCAAAAATGTTGGCACGGTCTAGTTGTGAGCAATTAGAGGAAAATGCTATAAAGATGAGAAATTGCAAGGTTAGACTAAATGACATCCTGGAGAGACCTGAATATGTGTACTTGAAGTATAGTCCACCTGTTAGTAGTTTTCATAGTCAACTTGACACTGTGTCATACAATGAAGAATGTTTAATGTGTCAAAGAAGTTGTTTATGTAAATTTTCAGCTGTGGGTCAGAGCATAGCTCACAAACTTGATGTTGAAACATTGGTTGATGACAGAGGCCAGGAGAATATACAGTTTCCAGTAACCATTAAAGAATTTACAAAAGCCAGTGTAAACACGTACATGGATATGTTGGTTGATGCTACTGAACCTGGAGCGTTAAGTGCATGTGATGAAGTGGGTGATCCCTTGCAAGACCAGCCACTAGACCTCTCGGTACAATGTAACTTTATAGGGAAAACTGGTGTTGGCCTCCAAGAAAGTTACAAGAGGAATGATATGCCAAAGGATGTTGATGAACTTTCACTGAACCAGAAGTCTGAGAAACAATTTCTGCTCGAACGATTCTTGGCAACCATGAACTCGGATAATATCAGTCTTCAAGAGTCTTGTATAAATCTATCTGAGAAGAAGCAAGAGGATTTGTCATGTGAAGGTGAACATTCTGTCTTGCATGATGTTCATATTCCTGAAGGACAGCATCCACATAATGATGGAGTCAAAGAAGAGTCTCTGGCACTTCGTGTCGAAAGTCAGGATCTTTCAGTTCTCCCAGTCTTGCAAGATAATCTAATCTCAAGTTCTGGACGATTGGGGCATACCCCAGAGGTGTATGGTGCAGAGATAGGTTTTAATGACAATTTCTTGTCAGATGTGTCACCCAGTCCGCATAATTTGAAAAGCAGTGCTAATTCCATATCTTCAAGCGATCATGTTGTTGAAAGTTTACCAGAGCAGTCTAAACCAGTACTAACCAGTCCTGGAGAAGGCATCTATTCACATTTATTTCCTGAAAATTCAGGAAATGCTTATGTTCCAGATGCATCAGCCTATAACAATGGTGAGGACAGAAACAAAGCTGAATCATTTCAGAAACAAACTGAACCCGAAACAACTCAGTCAAGTCCAAGTTCAGGAAATGTTGCTGAAGGGGAAGCGAATCAGCTGGATAATGCTGCTACTTACTATGATGGGGAAATTATTTTTGTGTTAAGTGTGATGCTACCTCAGGTCCACTGCCTAGGTGTAGTGAATCAGAAACACATGTCACCCCAGAGAACTCTGAAAGAATCTCAAAGTTGCTGTATACACCAACAACCTTCGGCATTGAAAACCTCTGTAATGTTATTAGAAATTCAGTATCGACAAACTGTAAAATGAAAGGGAGGTTCACAGGAGTGGAAGAGGATTCTGATGAAAGTGACAAGTATATTCAGAATGTTAATGCTGTTTTGATAAAAAAAATTCGGATGTTACAAGCAGATGCTAATCAGTCTGGAGTGGAGAAGGCAACAAATAGTTTCTCTGTCATTCCTGATGTAGCAGTGAATGAGAACATTCAGGTTGCAGGTACTAATGACGAAATGGCTGATGATAATGATTTTGCTCCAATGGATACCAGTTCAGTTTTTACCCCAGACGTGGACTACCATCCAAACTGGAAGGAAAGAATTCTTTTTTATTTCTGTCAAGATAAAACAAAGCCAACTGTACAAAAGTTCCACCTCATAAATGCTAATCAGAATGATATTGCTAAGCTTAAGCTTTTGGCCACAAGATATAAGCTTGTTAACACTACAATGAGTGGTGTGATGAATTCAAGAGGTAATGTTTATGTACGTCCAGAACACATGGAAGATCTGCTTGAGAATGATCAGCTGCAGGCTGTTTGCAGCTGTCCTGACATAAATTTTGGGGTGTGTTTGTCACTAAATGACATTTTAAAAGTTGTTGGACGTCAAATACTAAAATCAAAGTTCCTTTTGCTTATTCACCATACTTCATTTCTAGATATCTCCTTAGCAAAGTTAATAACGACAGTGGTTAGAGATTTTGAGCGCGACCAAGAGCACCACCATCAGATTTTCATAACTTCCTATACTTTGAAAGTATGTTATTGGAGTCTTGTGAGCAGTCAGAAGGCGGAAGGTAAAGAAAAAGAAGCGTATGATATTGTTGTAAAGAACATGTGCAGTTTATTAAAGTGCATTAGTGCAGGTGCTGGGAAAATTGTTGATGGAGGCTTGTGGAAAAAATTAGGGCCTGACTCATCCATATGTGAATTTATCACATGTTTAAGAGTGACTCACAAAAATCTAAATTATATTCATAGACATGCTGCTGTAGTTGTGGGTGAGAAGAATGATTCTTTGAGATCATCATCATCATTATTTTATGAAATTGCCACTGCCAGAGGAGTTCTGTCAAGAGTTTGACCCTGGAAATTTAGTCATTCATCCTAAGTTGTCGTGTGTTCTTATTTTAAAACCAAAGAGTTTATTTGCAATTGTATTAGAGTATATTTATCTAATACATACATGTTATGTGGTGCTGCTTCCTCCTCAAATATATGTAGTTTGTATGATTTGAAGGTGGGGAAAACACACTACAATTAATACTTAAGTCATTCTGTGTTTTAAACTTTTTAGAATATGCAAGGTGGCCACCTTTGCTGTAGATTAACTTTAGTCTAGTGTACTTTTCAATTACAGTATTTTATTTTTCTTGTCTTTTTTGTAGCTGATTTTATCTTGTTTTAATTTGTATGAAAATTATATGTTGTTTTGGTGGCTTATAGCTCAGGCAGTGAATGAAATTTGCTATCAGTTATGTTGTATTGTGATTTTCAGATCAAACTACTGTTGACAGTAGACTGTACAGTACTTTGAATCTCTCTCTTTCTCTCTCTAATATTTTCCTTTTTCCAAGTTGCATGATATACTTGTCAGGTTATCAGGGTAAGATATCCTAGCTCAAGGATATTTAGTTTCTCTTTGTAAGTGCTTTACATAAAGATGTGTGTCAGGTATAACATTCTTTATTAGAGAAATTAAATGTCCTTATGCACTTACTTCCACCTTACTTCCATCCATCAAGCACAGATTATGGTTCCAAACACAATTTTGAATTTTTTCTGAATCGCTCATTACAGTGTCTGGTTAAACTACTGAATAATAATATCTGGTTGAATTTTGTAAAATTTGATAACACTTTTTAGTTAGTCTCTCTCTCTCTCTCTCTCTTGATAACACTTTTTAGTTAGTCTCTCTCTCTCTCTCTCTCTCTAATTAGATCCCACCGAATTCCGAACTTCTTTTACCTTTACCTTACTTAAATTTCCACCTCTCACTGTAAGTCCTCCAGGTGAACCCCATAAAAGTTAATTAATGGGAAATTACAGTATATCCTATTAATTACCACCTGCTCTCTCATTCTGAATTCTAGGACTGTAATTTCCCTTGATTTCTAAGTTATTGTCTATTGTGTCAAGAAGGTTTTACGTTCGGGTTCTTTATCTAAAACACTTTTGGAGTCTTGAGTAATTTTCACCATTGAAAACCAGGAAGTACTTTGCATTTTTTAAAATTAATTTTTGTAATTTTTTTTAGAAAGAAAATGCTACAGTGAATTTAAGGTGGTAATCAGTGTAAAAGTGAATTGATTATGGCTTTCACAGAAGACTGGATTTCAGTAACCAAATCTAAATTGCCCTCGTGAACGTTGCTGTTGCTCTCCCAAAGCTGGTACTATACTGCATAGAATTGTATATGGAAATAACCATGCATATGGCTCCCATTGAACTTTGCACAGTTGGTGGAAGGTATGTAAAATAGAGCATTACATCTTGCCATAACTTTGCATGTTAATTTTTGTAACTCGAAGTGCCTACACAGTATTCAGCAGTGATTAGGATTTATGATTGCAGATTCCATAACATTATTTTAATTACATTATCACTTTCTCATTGATCCTAAACATAGTTATACAGTATGATTCGATTTTTGCTTTGTAGAGAATCCCTGATGCTTACTTGAACTATGGATATTGATCCCATCCTCTGCCCATACTTCAAGCTAAGCTCTAAAGCCTTTGTTGGAATGTTGGCAGAGGGCATCTAGTGTAGAAATCTCTGGCTCTAAAATAATCTCCATACTTCTTTGTTTGTTTTGCTTTAGTGCCTGAGTTAATTCATCTACATTGATGGGAAGTGTGTCCCTACAACATTGCAATCAATTGCTTTTTATGGAGGTGTCTTAAGATTCATTACATGTATTGTAGATTAGAATTAAGTACACAGTGTGTTATTTTGTAATCCATTTTAAGGAACATTGATATATTTTCATGATGTGAGTAATTATCAAATGATATATTTTCATGATGTGAGTAACTATTTGATAAAGCATAAATGGAAAGAAAGAAGAAAAATTCTTATGTTCTGGAGTACTATATTGCTTTATAAAGTGTTAAATAAAGTATTTAACAGTTTTAAACAGTTTCAAGTCTCAGTGCGGAACTGTAATGAGCAGCATTGATTAAGTTGGTTCTGATTCATTGTAAATTATATGATACATTAACAGAGTATGCAAATAAAGGTGATTAAATAATTTTATACTTTTTAATTTTACTGTAGCTCCAGTTTTAATTTCACTGTAGTGCCAGTGGTGGGTTATATGACCCAGATTTCACACATTCATTTATTCCCAGTTATATGCTGTCGAAGTTAGGTCATAGATGTGAGTAAAGATAGAAATTATGGTTACCTAAAGTTTTACATTTTTTGTGTTCCCACAAGTAACAAAACGATCTCTAGTTACTTGAAATTTTATCAAAATTTTTCTTTCTCTGAATGGCCCCATAACAGGCATCAAGATCATTACGATCTGAAGTCATCACATCACAGAGTCGTTGTTCATAGCACAAGTCATCACAGCCCATAGCCAAGTAAGGGTCTCCGACGCTGACGAAGTTCCTGTCAGAATGCAGGTGGATAGAAAGATTAGTGGATAAATGAATAAGGGAAGGTCATAATTCTAAATTATTCCTACAGGAATACAAACCATTGCTTTATATAGGAGTATCTTTCAGCGCAAGCTGGAAACCAGTTGAAAGTTGGTAACAAGGTAGTTAACCAGGCGAATATCCCTCTCACTCACTCACCGTCACCTTCACTTTTCTTTCGGCCGCTGCGAGAGTGATGTGCTGCTGCTCTTCCCTACTGACTGATTGAAAGGTTTGGTGGATGAGTATTAATCATTTCTTCCCCTGTTTTGGTGTGCTTGTCCATTTTTTTATATTGCTGGTCTCTGAATTTTATTTTATGGATAAAAACAGTGTTATGACACTGTGAGGGACAGGGTCGCCCTTGTGGGCAATTCATGTTGCCCCAAGCAAGGGACCCTCCTACTGTATGTGCTCCTTGCAGGGGAATGACTTCCCCCTGCAATGAATGAATATTATGGGAATCCTCAGTGGCTCAAGTTTGGGATGAGGAGGAAAAGAGAGAATATTTCTGCCAGAGACACCAACGAATCCATCTAGCTCCTTCCTTCCCGCCATTTTCCAGTCCTTTTTGCTCTGTTAGTGTTTCTCCCTCAAGGGGAGTAACACTTGGCCTAAACACAAAATTGGTCATGCCCTCACAGTTGAGGACATAGCTGTTTCTGATGGAGTCACTCCATCAGCATCCCTGTCACCCTCGAATGATTCTGACTTGACACCGATGCTCCCAATTCTGGAAGAAAGATTTTGTTGTTTCAGTACCTCGGAAAGACATGACCTTCCATTAATATCCCAGGAAACCTGTAGTGGTGGTTCTTCCAGTAGCAGACCTCTTGGTGCTTTGGAGCAGTGTCTGGGCTGAAGTGTGTGCTGGAGTAGGATGAGTTAGGGGTGAGCACACTTTGGGTATCTGTTCTCTATCTGGGATGGGGAGGCTTTCCCTCATCCTCTCTCCTACAACAAGGGGAAAGAGGGCATGGTAGAGTTTACACCTCAACCCTTTCCTTGTGATGGCCAAAAATGAACTGCCTCTCAAAATGAACGGTTCTCCCTTATATTCTTAACTTGAGTACTGTAACCCCTTCTTGCTTTAGGAGGGGCACTGTGTCCCAGGACCCTACAGCTCTGACCAACATTTTTGCCTGGCTGGTAGGAGGTTACAGAAACCGTGCTTCCCCTGCTTGTAGCGCAACTGAGATCATGGAAATTCTGCAGTGGCTTTCAACTCCTCTCAGTTGTAGGGGACTGACTTCCCTCCTAAGGAATAATTCCCATATAAAAGGTGATGGTTTGCATTCCTGTTGGAACGATAACAAATTTTTAATAATTTGTGTTTTTCCTAGCACAGTAATACAAACCAGAGCCTTTTATATTTCTTCCCGCCTCAGCCATCCCAGCCCATGCGACTGAAGGAAAAGCAAATGTGGTGGTTGGTGAGTAAGGGTTAGTTACTCCCCTTATCACCCCCATCTCCACCTGTTAACCACCTTGTTATCAAGCTTTGACCGGTTTCCAGCTTGTGCTGAAAGACACTCCATAAAGGCTGTTGTTAGTACACCTACAAAAAATATAGATGATTATTCAAAATTTTTCATATTAGGGATAAGGTAGTAACAACTACATTTTTACACGCTTATTGGATAGAGCATCTTTTGTGGTTGACAGAGATAACTTATATTTCCAAGATCAATGTGCATAGAATATTGTTGAAAATGATTAGACATTACCTCCAGTAAACATCAAACAATGTCCTGTCTTCAGCCATCCTTAGACCCAACTGGTGCCAGTCTTCAGGCTTGAGACTTTGCATCCCATAAGCATCCTTGGCACTGTAGAGTTCATACCACCTGGTGACATTTGTTTCATGGGCTTCTGTCAGGTTCATGACATACGTTGAGTGGTCCAGAACCATCTGTAATGAGAAAGAGAAAGCTTGTCTTCAGATTCAGATTAGTTTCATTTTTCCATATAATGTGAATTTCATGCACACAAGGCCTGTTGAAATGTTCTAAAGTTGATGTATCCTGTCCCCTTAATTGGCAGTACCACTGGTGCCAATATGAGAAATTTTGAAGGTAATTTGTATTTTTCCTAACTATACAAACCTGAGGTCTTTGTTATAGGAATTACCATCAGTGTAGCTGGAACCAGCTGTTAAACTTTTACGAAGGTGGTATGGTAGTTAACTACCGAACGACTTGCGTGGGAGTCCTGCCCGCCTGCCCGGCAGAGCGTCACTTTACTTTCGGCCCAGGTAAACTTTTGTTAGCTTGGGGGTGGCATGAGGCAGGCATGAAACTACAGTATAAAGACCTCAGGTTTGTATGGTTAGGAAAAATACAAATTACTCTCAAAATATGTCATCTGTTCCCACACAATATACAAACCTTTTGGTCTTGTTATAGGAAGACATACTTCCTGAGGGAGGAAGCTCGGTAAGTTTCTGAACTGACTTTTAGTTCGCCACACCCAGGCCATCTCCCTGGTCGAGAGATCAAGGAAGAGGACCGTGCCTCTGACAAAATGAACAAAGTATAGGAACTGTATAGTCAATTGTCAGACTTCTGGGCACTTCTCGAATAGATGGGTATAAAAGCAACATCATTCAAGAAGAAGGGCTAAGTTGAATCTTGTTGGAGACAATGATAAGGCTATGTGTAAGCAGTGGGTTTGTATTGTCTGTCCCTCTCTCCTCTTGCTAAGAGAGAGAGAAAAGGATCTGCCTCTATATATCTGTTAGATTATAGAAAGGATGCTCAGTTATATAACACTTGCCTGCATTGACACCTGTTCCAGCTTGTGAAGGATCAATAACCTACCCTGCCTGCAGGGGAGGGTAATGTCGAAGGAAAGAGGGAGGGGGAGAGGACCAGTCACTCAACACACACACTCGTCTGCAACCGTACACCTTAGGTGAGATGCTACCTATCATCTTAGAGGAGCCTGGTAAGCTACACAACTTGAGCAACCACTATAGGACCAAAGGAAAACGTGTCCAGGGACTTGTGGGCAATATCCCGAAGGTTCGTGTACTCAAAGCTTCCATGGGACGCAAGAGCTCCATGGAAGACCTCTCAGCTCTGAAGTCCAAGGAGATTCGAACAAAGGCAGGCATAGTACTATGCTTACAGACAGAGATCTGAGCAGAAGTGCTGGGGGTTCCGTACCTACGCCGCATCATAAACCGAAAATCGTCATAAACCAAAAAATTGTTGAAAATCGTCAAAAATCCAAAGAAAACCTTACTTTTAATGGTTTTGGTGCATTGAAAATTATGTAAACTGCATTTTTATTGAGTTTTTCTTCATAAAAACCTCAAAATTTTTATTATCTGCCGTTCTGGAGCCATATTTCTTCTGTCGGATCGGTGTCATAAGCGTCGTAACCCTGGAACGTGTCGTAAACCGGGAAATAATTTCTGATGAATACATTTGAAAAGTGTCGTAACCCCGGAACGTCGTAAGCCGGACCCATCGTAAACCGGGGACTGCCTGTATATTTGTTGTAAAATATTTAGCCTACATAAATTTACTGAGATCAGGAGTTAGTTATAGATGATTTGTTTAACCAAGCCTCTGAACTCTTTTAGGGTTCTTCTCGGGCTGGAGTCTGAGATCAGGAGATGCAGTAAGTTTTTTGGAGGTATACATGTTTTTTCTGATATTTCTTTGCACTTTTCTTTGCAAAATTACAATTATAAATGACATCATATCATAAAAGATAAGAACTAAAACGAACAGCATTCCCTGAGAATATTTATGAGCAAATAAATAAAAAGATGTCATGGGAGAGAGGAACAGACATCACCCCATCATGGGAGAAATGAACAAGACATCACCCCATCAAGTCAAGAACAATACTGATCTACCTGAGATGCCCACTAATTGAGCTGAGCTGAATTCTAAAATTGCCACCATTCATTTTGGGGCCATTGAAGTGATGGAAACTCTTTCCCGCTCGATACAGCCAAATTGTATGGCGCGTAATATTAGTACCCCTCAGAGGGGACCCTTTCACCACCCAAAACCTGTTTGAGATCCTCTCATGAGGGGATCCATCCACTAAAGGTTAGTGGAATAAAAAGGACAGTTCTACCTCTCTCTAGTTGGATACAGAAAATAAAATTTCTTTATTACGACTATAGACTCCAATGGCTATTTACGAGGTTATGAAAAAAAGCAAATGAATCTTTTGGTGACGGCTGACTGGCCTTGTCTTGAAAGTGAAATTCATTTCATGTTAAAGGGTTATAAGTAAGTTTTCAATCTGAAATAAGCTTAAATAGCCAAATACATGGTTGTATACTGTACTAGGGGTTGTATACATGTGGTGTACAGATGGGTGACACCCTATATGACCTAATGTATTCCCCACAACATCAAAGAAAGATAATGCATACGTTATGTTATTCAATTGTCTGGCTAGCCATCCATCTATATTCACATGGAGAAGACAGATACCTACTTCTGGGGAAAGAACATTTTAATGCTACCTTTGAAATTTGGATGTTATAGCTGCACGCGCAGTGACATTCAAGTTATATTTATGCGTTTGAATTATAATGACCACGAAAAAGTACATAAATTACCCTGGTTGTCTCTGGTCTCTCTCCATCAATAGTGTAAACCCTGTAAGCTGGGTTGAGGTAATACCATGGAGTTTGGCTTGGTGCAACATACGCCACGCCTATAGGCCTATCACCATCGTGGAAAACTTCGAATTCATCGTAGTGTGTGTGACCAAAGAACTGTCCACGAATGATGTTTTCGTACCTGGAAACCAATATTATTTAGAAAAAAAAAATGAGGGATACTTTTTATTGATATGACTGATGTCAAGTTCTGGACAACCTACTCATTTGATTTCCAATAATTGAAAGTGCAACTAATTGTTATAATTGCCATTTTAACTTGAGTTATATGAATATCCAATTCTATTGCCATTCACCTCCAAATTTGATAATCATATTCACTTGCTTGAATGAACAGAATAAATTAGACTTAAAATTACTTTCCATTTGTATTAATGTCTACCTGGTATTCAGAAATAAGATACGTACTTACGCCCACAGTATCCAAAGAATTAAGCATTGCTAGAAATCTCAAAATGAAATTAGAGTTTATAGATCTTGGAAAAAAACCCTACATATTCTTCATAGCTTTTTCTCAGTACAACATTTTCTGTCTATCGGGCCATCCATAAGTCTTAAAATTCTGATGATTGTAAATTACCTACAGGCCAACAGATCTAATTTAAAAGTTCTAGTTTCACTGGCAAAATCTAGGTCTTAAAACACATTTTCACTACTACCAGCATTTCAGAATGATTTCATTAAAACTGTTGTGAGATACAAAGATTAATATTAGATACAGTATAAATAAATACTTCACACTGAAATTGTGTCAATCCTGACCTCCTGATAATCCTGTTGTATTCTCTGGACCAGGTCCTCTCGTTACTCAAAAGCCCTGGTGGTATGTGACCTAGCAAATGGACTAGTTCCCCTTCCTGTTCAGCTTTCCAGAGCTCATTCTCAAGCCAAGCCAACTCATGAGCAACGTCATTGGAATTCTGATAAAGCCATCTGTCAAGAGTCAAATTCTTATTGCTCTGATAATTAGCATGCTGTTTTTGCTATCAATATCATTACTACGGCATGTCTGCAGGTGTGTATATTTATCATCAAAACTTCAAATGGTACACTCACACATCAGCACCATATCCAAACATGGAGTTTACAGAAATGATCCTGAATCCAGGCATTATTGGAACAGAGTAAAATCCAGCATATAGCACTGTAGAGATATCAAGGTCTGGAATGACAAGTGCCCACTGGGCTGCAAGAGATTCGTATAGCCAATCAGCTGCTAGTTCTGCTGGAACATTGTCAGGGTCAGGATACCTGTTGTAAGAGTGAAAATGTGTAGATATTAACTATTCCTTTAATTCCTTATGCTGTAGAGTAAATGAAATAATAATACTGTATACCCTTATAAAATACTGTGTGTAGGGTAGTGGATGAATTGTTCAGATTTCTCTATTGCAACATGCTGGTCACTGGTAAAGACCCACTGGAAAAATAGGCTGATAATGCTGACAAAGCCATGTATTCAGGGAGTGACACTGGTGTCCATATAGTCTAAACAATCATGAATGAAATATCCATGAGTGAAAAGAGAAGAAGGAAACACCTGTCAAACCAATGAATGGGTCAATAATAACATCAATAAAAACCAAACCAAAAACACACTGATACATAACTGTTCTGGATATGTAAGCCTGCCAAATAAAAAACTGTAGGAATATCTTACTGATCCAGGGGACTCATTTCATGGTTTCCAATAACAGGAAAGACGGGAATGTCAGGGAAGTAGGCCTGGATCATTTCGTTTGTCTCCTTGACGAGTCTCATGTTCCATTCTTTAGATGTTGACCACATGTTGTGAGGCACGACGTCTCCTGTCCACATCACATAACTCAAATCCTAAAAATACAGCTTTTTGAGTTTTGAATTTATATATCCTAGCAATAAACAATAAGAGATGATGGGTAAATTGGGAAATGGAAAGCCTAATAGACAATCTTCACTGAGTTAGAAAAAACCAAGATTTGCCCTAATAAGTAAAGAAAACAATGAGAGCTGAAATTCTGAAAAAAATTAGGCCAAGATTGTCTGTAAAATGTAAGATGTAAAAACATATTTAGGTAACTTCTAGATAACATTCAATTCACTGTCTCACTATATAAAAATCACTGTGAGATTTCTCAAGTCATTCAAGGCCATGAGAGATATATTTGACTGTTATCAATAATGAATGCCTTGGGAACGTGTGAAATACTCTTTAGCCGGCTAAAGTAGCAGCTGTCGTTGTTATCAACACACTAGTAACAAGATAAAGTAATTTTTTCCCACTGTATAAAAAGATAAGTAAAAAGATAAGTGTTTTGATATTACAATATATAGCATGGAATACAGTCATGGAAAGACAAGTAAGCGCACATTTATATATGCAAAAGTACAAATACAAAAAAATATATTTAAGAAAAAAGCATAGGCATACAGTACTATTTCCCTGTCGTCATTTTCATATAAGATCAAAGAAAAGATGAAAAGAAGTCTTACAAGAATTTAAGTTGACTGTGAAAGCGTAAAATTCATACACATCTACTTTTGATGAAGTTAAGATAGCATGTACTGTGTGGTGGAAATAAAGAGAGAGAGAAGAACTGAAGACTTGAATATTAAACAGGTTTCATGTATTTAAGAGGCTTGGATTCAGTGTCCAGTGTGATGAAGGTGGCTATATATGTAAACAAGATTTTATTTCAAGCAATAAAGAGAAAAAACAGCATGATCTAAGATACAGTCTTAATATTTAATACAGGTTTTTAAGAATCCTAATGGAAACAGACTTAAACTGGTGCTTTCTTTAACTTAAATGTCTGTGAGTTAAATTCAGTTTTCCACATAACAGTCACTACAGAGGGCACTGAACATACCTTGTACTCGCATATACAGAGACATCCCCTCTCATTCAAAATACTAGAAATAAAATACCTGAATATCTCTGGCAGCATAAAATCACTCATACCTGATGCTCAGATGTGATGTGAGCCAACATGTCTTCCAGCATCCATGGAGGGGAACCACAAGAACGGTAGTCGCCCCAGAACCATGCCTCTCCATCTGGAGTTGGTGGTTCTCCTGTAGAAGGAAGCCCTTTGTGAACAGTGACACCATACCAACAGTGAAATCTACTCTCACTTCATTCTCATCTATTGGAAAGGGAAATTTCAACAACAACTAAAGTACCCAGTGGACATAATAGATAAATAGTTTCTTCAATCTTTCTCAGCAACAAGCTGGAATATCACAAGTTCAGTGAACTGGGTGCAAGTTTCTATTTTTCTATCATTTCTTGGGAAACTGTCATCTCATACAAACTGTGATATGGCTTTGCTGATTACAGAGAAGTCTTGGAGTACCGTAATTAAGCAAGATGAAACAGAATTTAAAAATAGAAGTAAGGGAAGTACATTATCTATGTTTTACAATTATTAGTGATTACTAAATGAGAGATCCCATGGCTTTGCTGATAACAGATAAGTCTTGTAGTGTGACAAATAAGCAAGACAGAAACAGAATTTAAAAACAGAAGTACATTACAAATACCTACTGTACTGGTATTTGATAAACATGAAAGAGAGAATAGGTAATGTGCTGAATTATTTCCTGAGAAAGAACAGAAACCATGGGTCGGAAGGAAGACCACACAAAGCTCTCCTTACCCCATTCTGACCTACAGCAGAGTGGTTCCCCACATTGAGCATTGGACCCTGGGACATATAAGGGATCCATGTGAGTATCCGAAATTTGTAGTACCTTTATTGTGGGATCGGTTGGCTGGATTGCATCACATACACCAGGAGCACAGTTATGAAAAATATGGAAAAATACGAGTTCAAATATAATCAGCTTTGGGGATCTTTTTAATTAATTTTTCCTATTACCATTTAACTTTCATAAATTTTTTCATATGGCAAAGTTAAGTTTCATTATCAGCCATATACAAAAAAATTCCTTTTACCAAATGTAAAATTAAACTTTCATAATTTCTTCACCCTACAAGAAATCACACAGCTCATGGATTGAAAGTAAATCTCATTCTTACAATCTACTTCTCAAAGAATTCTAAACTGAACATCCATTTTATTAATAAGAATTCTAAACTGAACATCCATTTTATTTATATGTCATCAACCATTCTCTCTGTTCAAAAGCAATAATGGCACAAAATAATTTTTTCAAGGAAACCCTAAACTGTTGCAATCTAATGGGGAGCACCTGATGGACCCCATGAGGCCATTAGGAGGGCCACCTGAAAATAAAGCAATAAGATGATGATGAAGATGATGATTATACTATACCGTAAAACACTGATCCATCTTTTCACCCATCTTGAACCATCTATGACATTTTCATTTTATCTTTCATTAGAACCTCCTTCGCCTCATGCAATAAAAAACAGACATTCAAGTCTAGATCCTCCAGGTTGATTCCTTGTGTTCACACTCGTCACACTCACTTCACTTCCATAATTAAGACCAAACTAAACAACCTCAGCATATGTCGTAACTGTTAGTACTTCTCTTGACATTCCTCTGCTGTCTGTAATTCTCTACTTTAAGTTCAACTGTCCTCTCATCATTAGATTTACTTTTAAAAAACCTATCTATATTGACAACTAAACTTTCATTTCCATATGTTCCAAGCATTCAGTTGCAATCACTACCTTACAATGACTAGCATTTGCTTTCACCATTGTCATCTTAAAAACTGAAGAACTCCTTATGCGGTCTTTGAGACATCTCTTCACTTTCACCAGTCAACACTCTCATTCATACTCATTAACCCCTCTCCTTGCCAGGGTCTTAATTAACAAACCTTATATCTCACGACTCCATCTATATAAATATCAGGCAGTCATAATATAAAACATGCCCTTATTTGAGACACTGCAACACCGTACCAGTCACTCTCCTTTCAAGCATTGTAGTTTCTGAATTCTCAGAAGCATACTGTAACACCAGACCATTCACTCTCCTTTCCCGTGTTACAGCTTCTGACTCGCCCTTGTCTGAGACATTCTGTAACACCAAACCAATCACTCTCCCTTCCAAAGTCAAAATGTCTGAATTCTTGATGGAAAACTAAAGAAGAAATAGAAAAAGTATGATCTTAATTTCTTACATCTGGTAAGATGATGGGAACAACAGGTGGTTTTCCATCATGAATTTCGACTGACCAGTCTCTCTCTGGCCGGGTGGTGTTGCAGCCGTTGGAACTCATAACCATACCACAAAAATCCGCTGGGTAGATGGGGTCATGGGTAAAAATATAGTAAAAGATTGGCTGGAAAGAAAAATTTGAGTTATATCATTAATCATAGGTTAAGTATTCTACTGTATGCTTAAATGTTACTCCATGGACACATTAACATATGGCAATTCTAATCAATAAACTTATGTCATTTTCGATTTTCATCTAAGCAGTGCGAACTACTCTTAGAAATGGTTCCATAATGCAAAAGGAAAATGCAGTGAAAAAATAGGAGGTTAACTTGAGTAAGCCAGTCTTGTGTTGATAAACACAGGCAGATAATGTACAAGTGACAACATGTAAATTCATCATAGCAATGAGTTCAAATAGGAAGTCAAAACTGTAGGCCTATTCTTGTCACTATCAGCAGAGGACACAGTGCTGTAGAAAATGAGAGGCTGAATCCAGAGACACCAATTCAAGATAAATGAACAGTTGCATATAGAAGGAAATTGAAAACTTAAAGGAAAAGTTAAAAAAAAAAATACATCAGAAACAAATCAATTTAAGGCATAGCCTCTTGGAAAGTGAATAAAATTAGGATTGAGGATGAAGAAAGCATTAATAAGGAACACTTCTCAGTACAGTCTAAAAAAATCAGTCTCTGAACAAATGCAAACAGGATTAACAAAATATAAAAAACACAGCTTCATCATCCCCAACTTTGTGAACATAAGGTAAGCTACAACACCACATTCTGTGCATCAAGCATAAATCTTGACCAAGGGACACCTAGATTTATCAATCTTTAAAGATTATTCTACTAGTTTCAAACATAAACATAGTTTAACATTCCTACAGCATACTGATATTTTCAAGAATGATTAGAATGTGGGCTTTTCTTCAGGGCCTAAATGGATGAATTTTTAAAAATATTTTTTAAATGTTTAATATCTCAAGAAACATACCCTAGAGTGAGTAAAAAAAAAGCCACAATAATGTAACTGATAAACTGTATTTTTCAAGATACAAAAAAATACAAAAAAGGATAAAAACAAGGGAGCTTTCGGCCGTTTGTGCAATGGTCCTCTTCACCCAACAGTCGAACGCTCCCTTGTTTTCATCCTTTTTTGTATTTTTTGTGTCTTGAAAAATACAGTTTATCATTTACATTATTGTGGCTTTTTTACTCATTATTTTCGATCACAATATAGTGATGCACCACAGATACCCTAGAGTATTATAGCACACAATAATTGGTACAATTTTACTTCAAAACATTATCACATTTTTTACTTGAAAATATACTTTTCCTATATTTTAATGTGGGCTTTGAATATATCTGACATTCGTTTCATTAGCAAATGACCTACCCAACCACACCTAACCTAACCTAACCTAGGTACCATATCCTGACCCTAGTGAATGATATATTTAAAAATATTCCACCAACTTACCACAATCTGAATGAGAACTATAAACGGGATTGAGGTCCTTGAATTTCACTCGTTTTGTGTCTTACCCCGTCCAAATACACTGCTTTCCCACATTGGTCCCATTAATTGTAGGACATAAGTTTGGGGTCCACTATATAAGTACTCATTTGCTAAGAAAACAAATATCAGAAGCGTTCACAGCACACATTTAAAACTAGAAAAAACTGTATTCAAGTCTGAAATGCAATGTAAAATAATAACTAATAACTTTCTGATAAAATTATTGGCAATGTTTTTCCTTATTTTCTGACCCCGTCAGTCACCGAGGGTCAAAGTCAGTGACTCCGTAACGAAACATTGCCAGATATTTTACGTGAGTAACCCTCTCAAAGGGAACGTTTTCTTTGAACGTCCTTTACCTTTATCATAGAAAACGAGGCACATTGACACTATGAAGGTAAGCCGAATATAAATTTTGTCTTTTTCCAATATTTAAAATACTAACATACAAGATTTTATGAATTTACACATAGTGCATAATAATAATTAATATGTAAATCGACAAATAAATACATGTAAATATCTATACACATATGCAAAAACAGCCACTTTTACTGCTTTTTTTTTAGGGCTGTAAATTATTTTCGATTTTCAAAATGAATATCCATAGTAAGTTTTTCTTGAACATTGAAGTATTTTAGAATATTTTCCATAAGGAATGGACTACTTATATGCAAAAATCAACTTCCTGTCTACCAAAGTTTTGGAGTACTAAAAAAAGGCATGTTTTTCTTTTGCTGCTATCTCATAACAAATCTTGGTGAATCAAAAGTTCGTTTCTCAGGGATCAGTGAATGAAATGCAATGGAACCTCCTCATTTCTTAACATAACTACTGAAGTTAAAAACATGGGAGAGAAAAGCATTTTTCGAAAGTATCCTTTTAAAAATTTAAAAACAAATTTATCAAAATATAATTTAAATCATACATAAATTATCATTTAAATCATAGATAAATTACAAGAACTTATGACAAGTTTAAATTTTGGGTGTCCCTACCTACATAAATTAAACAATGGTGGGGTAATATCAATTAAAAATTTAAAGCAAAGTTCAAAATATAAATTTAAATTAGATGGTCCTTTATGATGTCATTCCTTAGAGGTAAACATAAACTAGTAATGAGCACTTTCTCTCAAAGAGGACGTTTTCTTTGAAAGACTTTTACCTATATCATAGAAAACGAGGCACATTGACAGTATGAAGGTAAAACTAATATAAATCTTGTCTTTTTCCAATACTTAAAATACTAACATAAAAGATTTTATGAATTATACATGCTGCATAATAATATGTAAATCGATAAATAAATACATGTAAATATCTATACACATGAAAAACAGCCACTTTTGCTACCTTTTCAGGGCTATAAATTATTTTAGATTTTCAAAATGAATAACAATATAAAGTTTTTCTTGAACAATTAAGTACTTAAGAATATTTTAAAAAAGGAATGGGCTTCTTATATGCAGAAATCTACTTCCTGCCTACCAGAGTTTTGGAGCACTACAAAAATAAAATTTAAATCATACATAAATTACAAGAACTTATGAGGTCAAATTTGGGTGTCCCTACCTAAATAAATTAAGCACTGGTAGGGTAATAACTAAAAATTTAAAGCAATGCTCAAAATACAAATTTATATTTAGAGGGTCCTTTATGATGTCATTCCTTAGAGGTGAATATAAACTAGTAATGAGCACTTTCTTGCCATTCCTTAGAGGTGAATATAAACTAGTAATGAGCACTTTCTTGCTGGTCAACATGGTACACTAAAAAGCCCAATAAAAGAACAAACAATGAAGCAACGATTTAGAAATCAGTTCTCATCAAAAACTAATTAAATTTCTAGAAAAAGAAAGGGGAAAAGTTTCATTTACCACTGCCTTACTCTTGAATACTCACAGCAAGAAGCTCCACAAACCCATTACAGAAGTGTTTCGTGTAGCCAAGAGCAGTTACGCAGAAGAGTTTGCCTTCTTCGATCAAAGTTTCATTGGACACGCCAAGGTCAAGTTCCTCTTTCAAAAATGCCACTGCAAGTTCACATCCCAAACACATAGCTTGCACTGAAGTAAAACATGATACTGTACGTATTTATTACAAGTAAATAAAATGGTAGAAACAATAAAAAAACTTTCATTACTATTAATGCAATTGCCACTATACTTGTACTTTTGATAGGTTATGCAATATTGCACATGCATGGTTATCCACTTTCTGTGGGATGGAAAAGAATGGTAATTTTCTTACTTTATTTATTTATTTTGCATAATTTTTTATTATCGATTCAAGATATACATTTACCTCAGGTTTGTCCTAGGAATCTTTTGATATGCAAATAGAGATACACAACAAATACTGATTATTTTGTTTCTTCCTTACCAGATAATTATGTTTATCAGTCTCTTTCAGGAGACTCCTAATCCCTTGCGATATGTTATGTGGCTGGTGTATGAAAGGAAGACATTGCACATACATTATTGCTTACCAGAAATGAGAATACCTTCCAGATCTTTTGTACATAAGAAACATCTCTTTTTAGGAGGCACCATAGCAGAGCAGTATGGAAACCATAACTATCAATTATAAGAATTTACTATAATCTCTAAAGACATATTAAGGTGTCACCAAATTTATCAAAAAATAATTCAAATTCCTTCTAACTTCTCTCATGTTTTGAGAATTAAGTCATTCATCCAACATGAAGACAAGAAAAATATGACAAAAATTTAAGAAAGTCATGAGAACACAGACGTATGGTGTGATAAGAGAGATACCAATGGACCCCCAGGGACTTGAGATAACCATGATGCAAAATGAAAATTTTTTCTCACCAGGAATGAGGTCCCATGATTAATTTGTGACTTAAGTCTATAAGGACTGTTCATGATTACAGTTCAAATTTTTTTTCTGGCACACCTGTGGAGTTAAATTGGCAGACCTTAAGGGGAACCTTCATTTTTATTAAAACTGGGAATTCAAAGTTACATTAAGCTGGAAGCAATGTTTCATAAACTGAGCAATATTGATGGTCTGTGATAATCTCTCTCTCTCTCTCTCTCTCTCTCTCTCTCTCTCTCTCTCTCTCTCTCTCTCTCTCTCTCTTACTTTTTGCATTTACACATGTGACATAACATTTGGAAAAGTAATAAAACACAATACACCTCATGTAGTCTATATAGATCAATTTCTTTTGGTCAGAATTTTGCAATGATTATTTTGTTCCACAGCAAACTAAGCCTAGGTTCACATACAAACACACATATACATATGCAGTGTTAGTTTTTTCTTGTTTTGGGCCTTCTATGATATAAACTACTGTACAAAATTGTACTAATATTTGCACTGATAAAATAAGGGGTCTATTTGCTTTGGTCTTCCTACCTTACAAAAAAAAGTTTTTACACAGTTTTCCTCTAGATCTTTAATCAGAAAAATAATACCTATGTTTCTTTTAGCCTTTCTGCAAGATAAATTTAGTTACTCTTCACATCTCAGAAAGCAGAAAATCAACAGCACCAAAATCATACCATTGGCCTCCTCAAAAGCTGGAACAGGATCTTCAGGTCCCAAAGAAGGGCTTCGAAGGCGAATCCTAAGGTAATCGTCATTGAAGACATTATCTTTCAAAAGTAAGGATGGCTCCCAAGCTGGCAATGCACTGACAGCCAAGGATGCCAATGCTACAAGAAGAATTGTCTCTGCAACACCCTGACCTAGCGCATAAGAGAAAAAGTCACGACTCAACTTGGTATTTTGTCAAAATAATAATGAATAAGAAATCAGTAAGGCTGAAGAGGTCACTTATGTAATTTGTAATAATGTTGTGGTAAGGAAATTTGATTATGATTATTTATCAGGTTACTTTCAATAGAAGGTAAACTTTAGTTTCTTTATGTAATGGAGAGCTATACATTAGATTTACAAAGAGCACACATATCAAAGTCCCAAGATATAATCAAAATCATATACAGTAATCTGTACAATAGTCCATGTTTGATATGACATGGCACTAGGTGTCTAAAACACTGTATGATAGTGAGTGAATGGAAAGGAATATAGAATCTAGGCCAAAGACCTAGTGCTGGGACCTATGAGGTCATTCAGTGCTGAAACAGAAATTGACAGTAAAAAGGTCTGAAAGGTGTAACAAGAGGACAACCTCGCAGTTGCACCATGAAACAATTGTTAGGGGAGGGCGGATAGCAAGACGGAAGAGAATATGAAAGGAGGTACAATACAAAGAACCTTAAGTAATGCCTACAGTGCACTGCGTGAGGTGCACTGACGACACTACCCCCATACGGGGGATAATGGGTGAAGCAGAGAAAAATTAGACAAAAACTTACCTCTCATTATGTTGACCAAAATGAACTAAAGAGGGTGGCAACAGGGAACACAGCTGCTTTATATATCTGCTCAGGTCAGATTTTCCCAGCTGATAAAAATGATACTGCTAACACACTCAGTTACATAACTACACTTATGGTTTTTTATGCAAGAACCAGATATATTATCAGGAGCAAGCAATGCTCTTTTTGGGTAAATTTTTGGAGATTTACTACAATTTTTAAATAAACGTAAATTATTGTACAATACTTACCCACCATGCATTACACAAACAACAAATCACCTCAACTGTTTTAGTTTTTTATTCCTATTTCATTTTTATAATTTTTTTTCTTCCACAGGTAAAATTGCTAAAAATTCCTTTCATACTTCGACTTTGACATATAAAGACACTCTCCACTTCCATAGTTTTTAAAAACACCCTGCTATCTTCCATGGTTCTCCAGTTTATAACTCAACTCACCTCTTGTCCTACCTTCATCTATTATATTTATTTTGATGAAATATAAATCAATTGCTTCTACATTTAATCATATCACATCAACATTCATTCATTGCTTCATCTTCCTCCGTTTCATTACTCTTACATTCCTCTTATACAAACACTTTCAAACTATTTCTCCATCTCTGCAGTTTCTCTTCACTATCTTCAGTCGAGTTTCACTGGTCAATACTATTAATAAATAATTGACCACACCACTAAATTAAGATTCTTCACTCTCCTAAATAAACGTAAATTATGGGTGTTGCAGCTGCTTAAAAATTGAATAACTGATTAACTGGAAGTAGCATCAACAAAAGTATGCTTGGGAGATGGCCAATTCAAAATTCAAATTAACCACCTGGCTACTTTCAATATCTATGCCACTACTTAAGTGATTTTATAACCTTTTCAAAACCAAGAATTTTCTAGATTACTTTGTTATTAAGTAAACTTATCTGGATTATTAAATTTGTCATCAGACAGCTATCTGGGTTGTTGAGAACTATTTCAATACAGTATGCAATTCTGTGAAGCATATTCTCTTATTATTTTCACTTCATTGATAAAGCCTGTCCTGACACTATGTGACAAACTCATCATCACCAGTGTCCTTGCATGTACACAGTGAAATAATAAAAATCAAACCTCACTCGACCTTTAGCATATTACGATAAAGTTAGGTAGCATTTCCAGTCCTTTTTAATGAAAATTTCTACACTGTTCTACTGTAGAATTACAATGGTGCTGCCATGGGTAAAAATGCTTTTTCTTTATATTTTACTTATCCGAATTAACTTTTCTGGTCTACTTCCTTACCTCTAATTGCTTTCCTCCTCTGTAGTGTTTGAATGTGCATCTTTATGCTGTTTCTGCTTTTCATAAAATATGAACTCTCTTCTATGGAAGCTTGTTTCACAAATTAATGATATTCATGACTTGTTCCCTGTGAATATGTGCATAATAATAATAATAATAATAATAATAATAATAATAATAATAATAATAATAATAATAATAATAATAATAATAATAATAATAATAATAATAATAATATGACACTGACATGAAAAGAAAAATATACAAATCTACAATGAGCTTTTCAGTCTCCTTATCTCTCATGATAGAAACAATAAAGCTATTCAGATATATACTACAATGCTATAAAGTCTTTGTGTGTGGATGTGAGAAATAATAAGTCCAATAGACAGTTTATCACAGGGAACATCCTTGAAGCAATATCAATCCAGCATTGGATGAGTCCATGCCATATGAACTATCTCTGGCTTCTAGATACAGTACATGGCTTAATAATAAAATACACAGAAAACCAACTGATTATCTGTGTGTTTTATTATCAACCAGAGATCCTAGTACTGTACTGGCAGTGACTCGTAAAATTTCCATTAAATTTTAATGGAAATATTTATGACACCTACATCCTTAACTGACGGTAGGTACAAAAACATACAAAATCGAATATTTTAATATATTTGTGTTGTTATAGATAACATATATCTCTTTCTGACTAGAATTACATTGGCAGTTTGTTGCACAATATAAACTAACTCTCATACACTAATGCACAGAGAAATTTATGAATAAATTTCTAAAAATTATTAACAAATAAAAGGTCATAAACGATTCTGGTATTTTTACAAAATTTACATAAAAGAAAAACATGAATAAAGGTATGAACAGCTATGAAAAACATCATATCACATATTCCAAGTACCTATATTTAAAAATAAGCCTGACTACGTTCTATAATGGAATGCCGTCTAAAATTCAAGAACTAACGTAACCTACAGTACCTCACCTGCCAAAATCCACATCTATGAAATTCCTCTAAAACCGAAAGTGTAGTAATACAGTATAGACAAACATGAGCACATTGTGGTAGAGGAGAAATGGTAAATTCTAAGTTGGGAGAAATGCTAAATTCCAAATTCCAAGTTCCAAGTTAACTAAGATTGTCCATACTAACAGGGATCTTTGGAACTTGAAGCTAACCATAACTGAGCCATGGCTTAATGACATACTCTGATCTGTCAAATACAATGTGAATTTCATAAGATGTCCTCTAGCAAATGGACATCACTGGCAGTCAAAAAGGCAGTGGAGACTGACCCTACCAATCAAGCAACTGTATAAAACCGAGCATCTGGGTATTTTCAACTGTATTTCATATGAATGTATAAATATTTATGAAATGATTGACCTTGGATATAACTTTCCAGGAAAAATGGTCTCTGATAATTGCACAAGCAGATTGACATAACGAATAAATGAGTATTCGTACACTGTCTTAAGTGGATTTCAATTCACACATTGTCTTAAGTGGATTTCAATTCACACATTGTCTTAAGAGGATTTTACAATAAATTTTAAATTTTCATTTCACACAAATTTACATCTAAAATAACAGACATATATCACAGAATAAATCTTATTCTAATAATAAATTTCAGTCACCTGTATTATAAAATTACAAAGTGCTTGTTGTTCTATAAAGTGAACAGATTTACAATAATTGGTACATAAATTGTAAAGTGATGATGTAAAAAATTTAAAATATTTGCCCACAACATCACTTTGCTTAATTTAGAGGGGTACCGGCAAACATACATCACTCATTTGTAACTGTAACATCTCATGTAATCATAAATGCAAATCCAGATCATAGCCCAGATCTCATGCTGGCATAATGCCAGTCTTTTGTTATACAGATACACAAGTGACAGCTACACTTTCTTGCAATTGGATTCCAGTCTGTACGTCCTGAAACTGTGACTATTTAAAATATACATAATGCGCTGCTGCTCTCAAGCATAGCAGTGGCATATTTTGCCCGTCTCTTAAAATCCTTATTTGATTACAAGAACCCAATAACAAACATCAGTTAAGTTTCTCACTGTTTATCTGTATTGGAAAAGTGTTGAAGAACTGTAAGGGAAAACCTAGATTACAGTCCATACCTGACGCTGATAATCAACCCAGTCTTTTACCTTGTCCAAAGGATTTTTTGCTTTAGTTAAGGCCCGAACAGCTTCTTGAATCTTTAGCTCATTCTTGCGGAGGTATAGATTTGTGTCTTCCATCATCATTGACAGACGATTTTCTCCTATCTCATCAAGTCCAATCTCATCACTGAGATATGGATTGAAACGGAAATATACATTCCCTGGTAACAGGTCATGCATAGTTGTGTGAACACCTGCAGAGCACAAGAATTGATTAAGCTTTTTATACTTTTTCATAATGTGAAAATGTATATATCACAAATTTCATATTACAAATTATGAATTTCATAGTGAAAATTCACAAGTGCAAAATTAAATCTAAGGAATCCTCAAAAAAGTATAATCTAAAGCATTGGGCATATTTAATGAAAAAGAAATCACAACAACATATACCTTATCTCCTGACAGGCAACAATATGTTCAATTGCCCTTAAATATGTCTAGTTAAAATGCAAAGTTTGCCAGAAAAAGTTAGTACTATGGATCTCTAGTTTTCATACTACTGTACTGTAATTATTACAGCAGGCTATTCAACTCAACTACTGGTACCAGTACCCATTCTTTGCAAGCTAAACATTAATAGTAATACTCGGGGGTTTCCAGTCATTTCTTTTTGTTTGTGCTATTCTCAAGACTCTCATCACACAAATCTCGTCAATAGTTGTAGTTTTGCATGTGACCAAGACCAATCAAGAATGAAGGAAGATTATGCGAAACCAATGGATTTTCAACACACTGCTGGATTGTTCACAAAAAATGCCATGTAGCTCTGAGAAAAATCAGATTCAGACCACAATGTCTATTTAAGTGAGCTCAAGAATATGAAGATTATTAAGTACCATATATGCTGGCGAACAAGGCAACCTTTTAACCTTAAAAAATCTCCCCCAAAATGGGGGGGTCATCTTATATGCCAAGTATAAAAAGTACACCTTAAACCCTGCCAAGATTTTTAATGATATGCTAACCCCTGAAGTGTCGATAGTTGTGATGGTAATTACCATAGTTAGACATTAGGATGAGCAAGCTTCCACTTTGTTGCTAGCTTTGTCAAATTTACCATTATTATAAGACAATAATATTAGACAATTTTGTAATGAATATTTATTATACAATGCCATTTTAATATTGATAAACAATTTGAAGTTACGGAGAGGGTAAAGTGGGATAGTCTAACTTTCTTATTTACAAAACATAGCCATGTTCATAGTTCCCAGTCATGCTCGACTTACCAGCCTTGTTCACTAAAGGCCAATATTTCCTTGGTAGTATTTTACAGTCAAACTATAGGGTTTTGTGACATCGATAGTTCCCCAGTTATCCTGGATATCGGGGTTCTTTCAAATTTTGAAGGAATACATTCATGTTTATCTATTTCCAACGGATATTACTCTGCCAATAGTGACGTCACAGATATTGAACATTTGTCATGATGTTTATATTTTTCATAAGGGAATACAAAAGTATTTTTTTGTACTGTAATTGTGAGCATTGCCAAATATTTTAAAATCTTGAAGATACTGATTTTACAAATTTTTAGTATGATAATTTCAATAATTATTGATTTTACTTATGTACCAACTAATTTAGGGCCGTTTTATAAGGCGAACATGCCTCTAAACCTACAATTTTACATGAAAAATGGGGGGCCATCTTATACGCCAAGTCACGTTATACACTGGCATATACGGTAATTCAACCAGACCGCTGAGTAAGAATATGCAAATCAATGATTTGTACTTTCAAACACCAACAAAGAGTATCTAAATACTCTACATACCTTCGGTATCTGTAGCACTATTAACCACAGTCCTAATTCTAGTGGCCCAGTTGAAAGTTGACGAATCATTTATCATTGCAATTGGTTCATGACGACCAGTGCCAACGGACACAACACACTGCAAATCAACATCAGGCCATAACTGCTTAGCTTCATGTAAAGCTATAGCAGTGGGATTGTTAACAAATATACCTCCATCCTGCAAAAGAACACAAGTCGTTTTAATAGAGGTGCAGAATAGTGCAACAGGAAGCACAATTTTCCACTGTTTACATTTAATACACTTTGCTCCATGCTGCATTCTGAAATGCTACCTTTGAAATAACAATGTACTTTGTTTTAATATAAATATTTACTGTTATCCATTATCAACTACATGTAAACTGGCTATTGACAACCACTGGATAAACACTATGAACTGGAAGCATTACATACAAAAACATTATGGAAATCTTCACATTATATCCCTTTGTCAATACGCTACTTATACTGCACAGTTCCTGACAAATAGTCATGTCTAAAACAGAAGTGAACACATATTGAGAGAGAGAGAGAGAGAGAGAGAGAGAGAGAGAGAGAGAGAGAAGAGAAAGAGAGAGAGAGAGAGAGAGCACTGAATATATTCCTCCGTACGACAGCCCTTGAATGAAATCAAATGAGCAAATTCTCAACACTTGGTCACTGCTATTAATCCTATCCCCATTCCTAATCAACCAATCTGCACACTTTCTCAAGCATTACATTTAACAAGAAAATTCTCTCTCTCTACCATCTATACCATCTAACTGCAAAATTCAATTTCAATCTGTCTGACTGCAATTCCATCACTTATATGCAGTACATGTATTCTTATCTTCATGTTATCTGTACGTCCCCAGGTAATGCACTCTTTTGCTTCATAGACTGAAGAAGATTGGTACTTAATCAGCATACTGTAATACCCAACCCAGAATCTTTCTGCACTTCTTAAATTATTAGACGTAAAAAATCATTTATAATCAAACCAAATATGACTTTGTCTCTTACCAAGAAAATAAGATCACCGATTTTGAATTCCGAGAAATATCCAGGTGCCGCGGCAGACGCCCTAACAGCTTCCCATAACTGCGGTTGCGATGAACCCTGGTAATGGCTGGAGACTCTGTACGGAAGGTTGTAATTACGGAAGAGGTAAGCCTGTACTTTGTTTGTATTTGCTGAGGTCGCAACAAGACACAGCTGCAAAACAAAGTAAAGCATGAGAAAAGTGAACCCTCACTCTATCTAGGGTTATGTACAAAATAAGCATGTGTAAATAAAACAAACTGCCCACAATGTGACATCTTGAAACACCTGGTATATAGAGAGTGACATGTCTTACCTTACAAGCATCCACATCTCTTGCAGTCTCAATAAGCGATATTTCTCCCATATTTGCTTTCAGAATATTTGTCCAGGCATCAGAATCGTAATAAGAACTCTTCATAAAAAGCCCTTTAGCACCTTGAAACGTTGTCTGAGTAAATATTTGTGTGCTTAATTTACGATATAATTTTTCACATTCGTCTATCGATTGTTGATGAGCACCTGCAAAGTAAAGGTGTAAGTCATGCAAGACGTAAACACTCAACTAGAAATAAATAGGTTACTCTGGTATCTTTTCTACATTACCTTTCAGTGCTCAGCAGGATTATACAGTTGTTTTGAATACATGTACAAAAAGTTTCTTTAATGCCTACACAGTACACCTTAAAAAATCACTGAGACTGAGTTGTCAGCACTTTTCCATGACCTTTAGCCTGTACTGTACTACAGCCTAACATAATTACCAAGACACAACACAAAATTTGCAATATGATTCTCTAGCAAAACTATCTTGGATTACAATGTACTGCAAAGCTGACTCTGATAACTGCTTTTGTAATGTTTAACAATTAACAAAGTCATGCAAAACATAAATTGGCATTATAAGAAACAGCAGCAATACATGAGCCTCACATTAGGATTGTTCCAAATCACAAAAGGTCTTATGTACACAGTTACATATGGCACAAACAAAGGCAAATTAACGAGAGGCATCGTCTTTGAGTTAATTTCCTGAAATTCAGAAAACTAAAAATCAGCTACAGAATCATGTACAACTAATTCAATAAAAGCTTCTAATATGGTAGACTGATAAGGTACGACACAACACAATACTCACCAATTAAAACGGCAAGAATGGCCCCTGTTGACACCCCACAGATATAATCGAAAAGTTCGTGAATTGGCTGTCCTGCCTCTTCTTCAATTCTTCTAAGTACTTCTATAGCTACCAAGCCCCTGCAAAATATATGAACAGCAGTAAGAACTGTTGGCAATATCTAAAATATTTCAGATATTGTCAACATTCCATTACATATGATTAAGGTTACCTACCTAAATGACACTATGAAACAATTTGTAATCATAAAGGCTTCTATGAAGTACCCCCTTCGTTAGAAATCCCTCAATCTGTACCACTTGAATCACTTTAGTGAACAGGCCTTTAATTCAAGGTCAGTTCCACAGTAATATACAATAATTTCCGCTCAGTAAAATTTAAATCTTGTCTCTAAAAATTACTTTAAGAGTGTGCATATGCACGTATGTACTCTAAGCAGAACAATGAATCATTCTACAAGGGGGGAATAGTTATTACTGAAAATTCCAAACAGACTTCCTTCAGCCAAGGAATTGAACAAAAGCCCACAAATTCCATTAATAAAAATGAGCGAATTACAAAACAGTCCTGCAAAGATAACAACTTAATTATAAAAATCTACATGCAAATGAACTCTATGACTCTACTGTAGGTACTTGAAATCTCAGGTGCTTAGGACTTTTACAAGCAGAGTAAAAGTTCACATTACGCTTACCTTACACCTCCTCCGTCTATTGTAAGCAGCCGTATACCGTGACCAGAAACAGGTGGGGTGTACCCTAACAAGGCAAGTGCCTCTCGGGCTTCATACTCAACGTAACGGTCCTCTGTTCTTTCTAGTATTCTTAAAAGTTTTGATATACCCCCTTGCTGAAAATGGACACAGCATGTTAAAGAGTCATCTTTCCAGTATGGTAATTTCTCATTCCAAATGATCATCTATTTCTGTAATATAGAAAACTATAACAGAAATTATTTTACAGATAAGCTGCATTGGTAACATAAATACTTACCTTTACAGCAACGCCCTTAGCCTGAGGAAAATCCCGTATGTGTTTACACAGTGACTCGAGTTTTCTTAGACGACCTGCTTCCGTTAAATGATCCCCTATACCTTTAACCAAGAACCGCGTTCTGGCATCTATGCTAGACTGAAAATAGAAGGAAGTAATTAACACATGGAAATGTTTTTACTTCAGACTGTATCGCAACGCAATGTAAGTCTTATATTCTATCATATGCTCATATATGAAGTCTTTTATGAAAGGAGATATTTTTAATGCACTTACGGCAAATTTACATCAGAAAAAAGATGCTTTAAATGAGACTAATTGCAAACTACACTTTTTAAATCACAAGAAATATTACATGCAACTATCAATACGCTCCACTTTTTAAATCAGAATCAGTCTTCAACTTTATCCCATGAATTACAAAACCTATGAATTAAGAGTGCCAACTGTACTTCAAAAACACACTTCACACAATCACTACCTTGGAAATTCTGCCTTTTTGTACTTTCCACTTGGGAATGCTCTTCTGTTCGACAGGGGGTTCGTTATTTTTTGAAAAATGGAGACGTATTTGTGAAAAGTATAAGGGGATATACGAACTAACAGCACCCAGAACTCTTTGCAATTCTGTGATGCTTCCACTTGGTGAGTCTGAAAAAATATAAAAAAGAATATATATTTGCATGAGACAAACCAAACAACAAAGAATGCCTTCAATGAATGCTACTGAAAAATAGTAAAAAACTAATGTCTGCTCATCCAGGCTTCATGAAAGAAGAGTTAGGCTACATTTTGAAGAAAAAATTTGTTGTAACTGATAGGTGGATTACATTAAAAATCATGATCAGCAATCCAAAAAATGCCATCACAAAGGAAGCACAACCACCATTATTCTTACACAAACCTCTTAAAACCTAGTAGTGAATGCAATACTGACTTCTCTGAACCCTGAAATTATTCAAAAGGTAAAAATTTGACAAAGAATAAACTAAAAGGTCTGACAACAAGAAGTATTGCCAAAACTAATTCTCCCTATTATATCCCTCCTTATCTGCGGTAGTATCATCTCTTGTCCTTTTTAGTCAGCAGTGTGTCATGTGAAGACATCTGTGAGCAGTATCAAAAGACACTTAGCAACATTCATTCAACACCAGATGTATTGCTTTCGGCAATTTGCTTATCATCTTGAATCATATGAATGCCGTGTTCTCTCAGAATTGCGTGTTACAGCATAATTGCCTAATAAAAAGCTGAAGTTTGTGAGCATATTCAGAAAAAAGCAAAGGAAATGGAAGAAAAGTAAAACAAAGCAACATAACTAAGGCCCAAAGGGATACTTTAGAGGGCATATTTTACTGATCTAATAAGGCAGACTGCAAGTAACTGTTAAATACTACAGTTAAGAAATTGAAAGCCTTTCTTTCAAGATGGCCTGTATGAGCCATTTTCAGGAAAATTAACTGACTACTGCATTTCATATGAAGAAAAATAAAACATGGTCAAAACAATACAGCAATGCTCAAGTTAATCAATTTCAAAAGATTATTAATTTAAGTAAAATAAAATATAAAGCCAAAAAACATATTCTAGTACAAACCTTCAACCTTCACAACATCTTCATTTTTGGTTCCTGAGTTTTGAGGTGGATTTCCCGTACACTGCACCCTATCATGGGGGTTCACCTGAGATTGAAAAGATTCTGATGCTTCAAAAGCTTTTGGAGCTGCCTTCGGTACAGCACCTAATGCAGGTGTTATTCGCTGAAGGTAATCACGAAGGCCAGCAAGTATTCGCCACTGAGCGAGGCTGCTACCACTTGATGCCATGCCTCTGTAACCCACATGAATACAATTAGTCAATAATTTCCACAAAATTATGCACAAAAATCATGAGTATAACCTAGTACATTGCTGTTCAACAATTTTAAAATAAAAACATCGGTATTCTACAATATTAAACAATATAAATTCAAGTCTCAATGTCAAAAGAAAGACTACTTGGTCATCTCAAGAAACGAGCTCTCTTCACTGTCACGGATACTCATGAGGACTGTCAGCTACAGTAAGGCGGTAAATGAAAATGTCACCATATTAATGGGACGACAACCACAAATCCCACCCAGACATATCAAATTAACACTTATGCAATGCCTGAGATAAAAGCAGGCAAAGATGAAATGACAATGCTACAAGTCTGCCTTATGAGCTTTAATTATATTGATGACAAGCTTACAATACAGTAGCTCCCATTGTTTTCTAGCATTTCTAAAGTTTGTCTTATCTCAAATTACAGTCTGCCTTTCAGAAAATAAAAAGGTGCTCACCACCATTTAGCTCAATGAAGTTTGAACATTCCCAAGTTTTACTACATCCTGTTTGTAAATATGTTTGTAATAATATAAAAAACGCAAATGTATGGTACCAGTGTTGAGATTCTTCAAAAAGTTTCATTCCAGTCATTTTACTTACTCAGCCACTTGTGCATGTTGAAAACTTTTCCCAAAAAACTAAACAATTATTTGATAATTTAAAGAAGATTATTATATATACAATATACTTTTAATTTTGAATTAAATATGTTATGATGGTTTTTTATGTGATTTTGGTGAATCACATTTATTTCTGACACAAATGCTTATTTAGTTTTTAAGGTACTAATTCCTTTTCTAACAAAGATGCAGGGGGCAAAAGCAGGAGCCACACTTTTGGTGAAAGATTGGGTTCAGATGGTCTGTCAGGTTACTGCATATTTTTTTTTTTTTACTTGTTTTGGTTCTTCTCCCCCAAAAACCCTGGTTCCTACTGTGATTCCCCCTTTACTGTTAAATATCATGGGTTTTCCTGGGTTAACAAAGAACTTGCAGTGGAAGTGGATGTCCCTTTGATTAAAATTAATTTTCTGAACTCAAAACCATATACCAACACTAATACTTATTTTGACTGTACTCTTCAACTATTTCTTCTTACAACATTAAAATTGAGTTTGTGTTTTTCATCTATGCAGCAATCTTTGGAACCAAATAACAATACATATAGGCAGTGAGTCAGTTTATGTTTTAAAGTTATTCTTAATATGTGCCACATGTTCAATCAGCCTAATGCTCTTTTATGTCTGTACCTAGGCCTATTGGTTTTCCCATTTACATTATTTGGTGCAAAATATTATGCCCATTTACAGCTGCAATAAGCAGTCCTGTGCCATGTATTTGAGTATATTCTTTACTTTCTGTTTGCTGCATAATACCATTCATTCTTTTTTTTTTAATTGCCCACCTGTGCATGTGTGATGGCAATATTATGCTAGTTTAGAGGTTTTTTTTCACTTTTGAAATGAAATCCTTCAGTGGACAAGTATCACGCAACTTGTATCAAACCTATACTATTTCTTGGTGCCTGAATCTATGAAATGATGTAGCCTATGCAACATCATGAAGCAAGCTTTCATTTATAGCTTTCAACACAACATTCCCTTTAAAACTGGTAAAATAAGGTTTTACAACAGTTACTGATGTGAATCTAACAAGTTTAGATTATTCTGTAGTATAAATGAGTGGTTAACTCATTTACGACTCCACATCTAAATTTAAGTTACTTTATATCCCTACTTTTTAACAGCATAATTTTTTCCCTTTCACAATTGTAAACCTAGGCTAGCCTATTATGGTTCCTAAATAATAATTCGTCCACTTTATGTTCCCTTTCCACAACAGACTAAGCTAGAACGGTTCCAGGATACCAGAATAACAATATTTTCTTTAGGGCTGCCCAAACTACGTTAACCTATCGTACCCCATATTGTATATCGAACATTTAAAGTGACGTAGCCTAAAAACAGAGCGAGAATTAAGAAAAGGCACTTAAAGATCCCATGGATTACTCATGTTACCGAAATTTTAGACAACGGTACATACTGATTTCGACAGGTAAGTTACTCACCTTGGCACCTTCCGACAAAGGAATGAATCAACAAAACCAACCGAATAAATTAAAAAAAATTCCTTTCACTTCACGGTCGAAAATCTCTCGATAATTCAGACTTATTTCTTCAATAAATTATCAAACCACACATCCTAAAAGGTCATCTCGATTGCCCGGTGACACCTTCTTCGCCACTGAGCCCCATACTACTGAGGATATAATGTATATTTCCTCCCGGGTACACCTTGGCACTGTTTACAAATACGCAGCTCCTCGTGTGTCGTCATCGGACGATAGCGTTCTCGACCAATCACGAGCCACCTGTCAAAGCCAGAGGCGACGCTGATTGGTCGGTGGGCCTCACACGCCCCGTCATGGCCTTGTGACGTCATGTTCGTCATCCTCTTCTTCTTCTTCTTCTTAGCTTTGATCCGTTTGTATACGTTCCTTTTCTATTGTACGCAATCCCTGATGCGTAAGGTGTTTTATGCGTGTATAAATTATGGAAAACACTAATAACTATTAGTGACACATTCTAAGTCTCGAATTACAGTAGAACTTGCGTTATGCTTGCAGTGTTTCGGAAGGAGAAAAGATAGCTGAGGTTAAGCTCATTCTTTCTGACATATAAGGATATAATACTCACGGAAGAAAGACTCTGCCAGTATGCGTTACCTTATTTGTAAGATTTTTTTATATTTGTATTTACTTACTAGAATATATATATATATATATATATATATATATATATATATATATATATATATATATATATATATATATATGTGTGTGTGTGTGTGTGTGTGCTATGACACTCACCACTCACCTTACAGCAGGAGTACCTGTCGAGGACGGAACAACATGGGGACGTTCCTTAAAAAAAAACTCTTGTCCAAAGTAGTAACTTATGCATCTGGTGGTTAGTCAACTGTACTGCGGCGCAGCTATGGTCGAAATAGAACTGTAGCAGAGGGTGAGAAGTATAATACCATCCGGAGCTTATTCTATAGGTCTATGTTGAAAAGACAGCATATACCCAGTTCCAAGTAGAGGACGACGGCTTCTTGTTAACTACAAGTCAGCCGATTTCACTGATTTCCTTTACTAATTTTGAGGAGATTACCATAAGACTGCAGTCGTTTAATCTTATCGTCCCATGAATGATTACGGAGAATTCCTTTTAAGATTATGATAACGATCCCTCTTATCTCGTAAATGACATTTTTATTCTACGCCTCTCAAGATAGTGTGAATAATTATACAATCAAGGGTACAAATTTCATCCAGAGCGAAGCGGCGTCAATAACCTAGGTGTTGTGACGCCAGTTTCAAGACATAAATCATTAAATCAACCTAGAACGAAGCCGATCTGACAACATTTTCATTTTGTATTCACGTCAGAGTTATTGTTAGTCATGAGGATTATTTATAATGGAATAGGAAGACTACTGAATGGGACAGACCAGTTTGCTATTTTCGTGACTACTTGAAGGCCTTCTCTTTATATATTAAAGAGCGCATCAACAACTCCAACTTCGTAGGATATATTTACATCAGTGCCAATTCGTATTAGATCAATTGCTGATGGATTCCCAGTCACAAACTTATTTTTTTGAAAGAGAAAGCGCTCTTATCTACGCGTTATCTCACAGGGGATACCTAAAATGAGTTATCTCTAGATATCACAGATTATCTTACGAATTATTCTATAAGTGATCCACGGTGATGTAATGAGTTACGCAAGGTCCTCGGCACTGCTGTACTTTTATTGTTCAAAATTATGTGATTCTTTTTTTTTTTAGTTTTCTGTAAAAGAAAACTATTGTGTTGGCTTTGTCGGTCTGTCCGCACTTTATTCTGTCCGCATTTTTATCTGTCCGCACTTTTTCTGTTCGCCCTCAGATCTTAAAATCTACTGAGGCTATAGGGCTGCAAATTGGTATGTTGATCATCCACCCTCCATTCATCGAACATACCAAATCTCAGCCCTCTAGCCTCAGTAGTTTTTATTTTATTTAAGGTTAAAGTTAGCCATACTCGTGCTTCTGGCAACTATATAAGATAGGCCACCACCAGGCCGTGGTTAAAGTCTCATGGGCCGCGGCTCATACCGAGACCACCGAAAGATAGATCTATTTTCGTTGGCCTTGATTATATGCTGTAGTGGCTGTACAGAAAACTCGACTGCGCAGAAGAAACTTGGGCGCAATTTTTACTTGTATTCTACATAAATCAATATTTTTTCAAGAGGGGTCATCTAACATATTGTCTGTGGGACGCCAATAAACTTAGCCTACGTGATTGTCTATCTGCATGTGATAATTGTGAGGTAGACAGACTGGACGTCTGAAATGGACAAATAAGACAGGTGTGCAAGTGAATGTGTGGTTGATAAGGCTACCTGCCATAATACTTCTCTTATGATAAAACGAATAAATACGAATTTTATGTCCTTTCAATAAAATCACATACGCCCTTGCGAAAACACAGTAACTCACGGATGTTTATTAAGTGAAGGTCACTTTCCATCTAATTATATACTAATATGACAGTGTGCCAATCTGCAAGTGCACGCCAGAATTCGTCAGAAATAACGATTGCATCGCAAAATAATTAAGATAAACCTGTTCAGATCGCATTGACTGGTATTCTTGCGCACACACACACACACACACACACACACACACACACACACACACACACACACACACACATATATATATATATATATATATATATATATATATATATATATATATATATATATATATATATATATATATATATATATATATATATTTCTTTGGCCTCACGCTCAGGAAATACTGTATTTTAACTTCATACTAGTAGCGTTAGAAGCAGGATATCCTGACAGTACTCAGAACTAATGAGGAAAGCGAATTATTATTTTTTGACGCAAAATGGTCAAAATGGTCACAGTAATCACGCCAGTGTTTCCTGAAAGTTGCTCGAAGTTTTTTTCTCGGCCACTGACTCATTTTACACAAAGGAAGCTCCAGCATCTCCGCTGTGGCGTGACTCGAAAGTTGTGTGTGTGTAACTCTTCTTGCAGACATTAATTTATAAATTAGGCCGATGTGCCTCAATTTCGCGAATGTAAAACTGCGCCGTATTCGGTCCCGTCTCGGGATAATGAGTCATGTGGTGAATAAAACCCAGCTGGTAATTACAGGTCATCAATTGGCTTGTAGCCTGCAGGCAGAGATTCCTTTTGTTAGCGCCAATTAGAGTGTAACTGGAAAACGCACTTTTTTAAAGAGATAGTAATAGCCAAATTACTAGAAGTTGCAATGTTCATATCCTCGGCATTCTAAACGGTCATGCGCAGTAACCACCGTCTTTTATTACGTGATAAACAAGGCAGGAATTTCAACGCACGTCATGGTACGTGCCCAGAAACCACTAGGGAAAGACTGGTCTTCTCCGGAGCAATCTTAGGGGGCTGAACCCTCTTTAGAGCCGTTCCATAGGCAAGTCTCAACCACCGCCTACTACTGCTATTCCGTGGCTACTTGCCATGCCGTCTCAGTCTTACGATTTACGTAACTGTTTGGCCAAACCTCGTGGGGCTTGAGGTTGCGGTCTTCGCACAGTGGGGGTTGAGGGATAGAGGACCTTGGTAGAGGGGTTCATGGCTAATGTTTTTGTTGTGTCTTTGGGCCTGTTTAAGATCAAAAATGCAATTCAAATAAATGGGAAACGTGAATGAAGGTGTGTTGGTGATTGCACAAAATCTGAACGGAGTATTTTAGAACATATGCTTACTTATAATCTCAATATAAATATTGAGTTTATTATAGCTCCTTCCCCGTTCGTTTCATGTCAAATGAGCTACTGTCATTGAAAAAATCTTGGAACCAACTTTAGGAAGTTACGCAACGAGGCAGGCCGAGAGCTGAGTGCACAATCTATTTATACAACTTCATATTCCTCCTAAGAGATGCGCTGTTTGTTTGTTTACATCTAGCCCCTACATCTGCACACGTCGTCACTTGCAATTATTGTTGAATAAAAGAGAGAGAGAGAGAGAGAGAGTCATTACCAGTCGTTTTAGAACGTTGTGCACAAGAATGAAGGGTACTTCTGATGAAGAGAGACTTTCATGCTTTGTAAATCGTGGATGTGATGATAACCTTGTTAGTACCTGTACAGATTAGATATACAAACATTCTTCAAAGGAATTATGTGGTGTACAAACAATTTGGTGAGATAAGATCGCGTTAACACAAAGCTAATGAATCAAAGCAGTTATCTTTGTGACCTTACAACAAAAGCAAGGTCATGCATCTCCCACGATCTCATAATACCCACCAGGTCACTTACCTCTGGTGACCTTGTAACACAAACAGGTCAGTTACCTCCTCGATCTTGTACAGTAAATCCTCCAGGTCATATACGTCTTGTGGCCCTATGATAAATCTTGCCATATGTGATCTTGTAACACCCACCAGGTCACTTATCTCTCTTGGTTTTGGCACTGAAATAGGTCACATATCATCTTGCGACCTAAGACAACATATTTCTTCCTGCTGACTACAAAATTCATTTCATGCTTCGGTGTTGTTTCATTTCAAAAAATTTCTGTTTAAAAAGAGGAAGATCTATCATTTCTTGTTTGGAAAGACCACGCCCTCTGAATGCATATATAATATATCGATCTCTTTAGAGATGAATTTAGAGATGGAATACACTTTATAGAACCAAGCATAGTTATGCATAAATATTATACACACACACACACACACACACACACACATATATATATATATATATATATATATATATATATATATATATATATATATATATAGATGAATTTAGAAACAGAACATACTTTATAGTGCTAAGCACAGCCTCACGTTGCAAATACATCATCTCCGCTCTTGTGACTGTGTTACTACGGCATTGCAACATCCAGTCACGTTGATTGCCGCATGCAGCGCTTATCAGGCCTCATCGTTGCCAAGATCAATGGGGCGTGGGCTAACGAAGTTCTCTACTGATGAAGTTACGAGGTTACGCGTCTTATGGTACTATGCATTTCGACTTTAAAGTTATCTCGTTCTTGACAGCTTTATGTTAGTGAGGGCACTTAGCTAGCTCCGTTTCTGTACCGTAATTCTTTGCGTGCAAGAAACGATTGAAGGAACATTATATCAAGCCATTATTAACGACTTATTAGAATGTATTAATGTTTTACCAACTATGGAAATAGTGATACTTTTATTGACGGTAGTATTATACTTTTGGATTTTGAGAGTGTTTTTTAAAGACCTACCAACGTGAACTGAAAGCTGCACCGTCTTAAGTTGATGGTAGGGTCGTCATCAAGAAAGGCAACTAATCTGGTGCTTTCACCTTCAACCACTGACATTTGACCGTCCCAAAAATGTTTGACTTCGGGCCAAAGGCCAAAACGCTCATGCATCTGTTAGTCTCGACTTGCTGCTATGCGCTTTGCTTGTTTCATTTCTGTGTGAGTTGATCAACCTACGATTCTGAGTCAGGATCCAAAAGAGAGACACAGTTAGTTTTCATTTGCTACAGCAGATACGTGACAAGACGAATGTTTCCTGGGGTCACGTTTCGAATGTAGACGTGATCAGTTATTCAGACAAAACCGTGGTGAAGACAAACGTTTCCTGGAGTCACGTTTCAACCGTTTATTTTTAACATGGTGACGTACAGGTAGATGTGATTCTTTTATCGTATTGGTCCCGTTGCTAAGTAACCAATTGGTTCTTAGCCACGTTAAATAAGTCTAATCCTTTGGGCCAGCCCCTCTCGGAGAGCTGTTAATCAGCTCAGTGGTCTGGTAAAACTAAGGTATACTTAACTTTGTTTAGGGAAATGTTCTGATGAGCCAACCACGCGATTTCCTGTCGAAATGCATCTTATTCGGGACTTGCAGGATTCAGAATGAACACATGACCGTGAACACTCATCTCGATTCCGGGCAGGGACCCGTCTCTCTCTCTCTCTCTCTCTCTCTCTCTCTCTCTCTCTCTCTCTCTCTCTCTCTCTCTCTCTCTCTAGTGGACTAAGGGGCAATCGTCCTTGACGAAAAAAAACTCGTTTGTTCTGTGTTTCTTAGTCTGCACCCTAAAAGGCTCCGCTAGGTCTGCCCGTAGTGGCGATGCAATGGGCATTTCAATGGTATGGTGATACTGCAAATGTAATTTATTATTAGCCTTACATTGGGAAATACCTTCTCTCTCTCTCTCTCTCTCTCTCTCTCTCTCTCTCTCTCTCTCTCTCTCTCTCTCTCTCTCTTCTGAGATAAGAGAAAGTAATAGTGATAATGAAAACCTAAAATTAAACAAATGAGGCAAATATAATCAACTCAAGCTAATGTGATATCAACACCATAGTTATTAACATCATTACTATTGTTATCACCTTCGACAGTATTGATATCATTAAGAACTCCGTCATAAACAAGATATGCAGATGCCTGCCAAACACACACTCACACACAAACATACACACACGCACAATTGTTCCCAGGAAATAAAGAAATCCTTGAAAATAGATAGAAAGTAAACAGAACGAGCTGGAAAACAATGGTTAATTAATTCACTTGAGAATAAAAGAAAAACACCTATCTCAGAACAGCGTTTCTCAAACACGATTCTTACGAAAAACGAAAAACATTTTAACCTGAAAATATCTCTTTTTCTACGTTATACCGTATCAAGCAGTGTCAACTGACAGCTATAGTAATTGTTTTTTGTTTTTTAGAATATAATTTCCTAATAATGTGATTCTAGTTTACTAATATAGTTAAAGGCACCTAATTCTTTTAAGTTTAATTTGGTTCAAAGCAAAACATCGAAGTCATCATATAATTAAAACGAAGGTCAGAGTTGTAGAAATGAATGTCAGAAGTGAAAGTCACATCAAAAATAAAATCACAAAATCCTTCGCGATTCTAATTTCAGAGCAGACAAGTCTCTAGGGCGTTCGCCTAAGCCAACATTTTCGGGGGCGTTTGCAGCTGAAAACCAGAGGAAAAATACAACACAATACTAAATAAAAATAGATCTGTCTTTATACAACAGACTAGTGACGACACATTTACTAATTTATAACAAAATCAAGTGACTTCCGTAGAAGAATATTAAAACAATTACTGAGAATCTGACGTAGGGTGAGAGAATAACCTTTGGAGCCATTTCAAGCTAAATTCCCCAAGAGTACAGTCCAGGCCAGGTGGCGCTCTTGGGTTAAGTTGGCCTTATGCCAGCTGGACAACGTCTGGCCTAGTTTTGCTGGGTAGTGGGCATTCTGCAAGAGTAATGACTAGACTATACTTGGTACAGGACAGTGGTCA
The DNA here is from genome assembly GCF_040412425.1 of Macrobrachium rosenbergii. Classification (NCBI taxonomy): domain Eukaryota; kingdom Metazoa; phylum Arthropoda; class Malacostraca; order Decapoda; family Palaemonidae; genus Macrobrachium; species Macrobrachium rosenbergii. The sequence goes on along the minus strand of NC_089769.1, from coordinate 5,080,835 downwards.
TATAGATTCAGGATGACCAGTATAGCTGAAAGGCGCTATTTTCAGAAAGCATATCCGAGGAGAACGGTATAAAATAATTATGGCTTCAAACAACTCAAGTCTGTTGTTTAATTCTCTCTCTCTCTCTCTCTCTCTCTCTCTCTCTCTCTCTCTCTCTCTCTCTCTCTCTCTCTCTCTCTCTCATTAGCCCCAGCTGCGGGATAAAAGCAGTAAAATAACTACCAATTACACAGCTCACTGACTGGGTCAACATTCTCTCGCTGAATTCCAAATGAACGCACCTATAGGCTACCGTGCCTCCTTCGTCTGAAATCGACCGCTGGACCACTGAGTAGTCAGCCTTACATACCGCTGCTAGCTCCTTGAAGCTTTAGAGAGAGAGAGAGAGAGAGAGACGAACTGACCGCAAGAACGGTAGCAGTACCTTTTTCTCAGAGCGAAGAATTTAACAGTGGAAACTATGCACAGAACTGGCCGTTTTCCTTTCGTTGCCTGACGTCAAGATGCATTTTTTGGCTCCGTCCTGATCAGTCCCGTGAGGTTCTAGCAAGTACAGCAGACGACAATGCGAGTTTAGTTGTCAACAGAAATAGCTGTATACTTATGATTTTTTTTTAAATCATCCTTTTTATTAGTAACAAGCACCACTGCACTACAATGTATATTACAATGTATACCTTTGGGGATGGGATAACTAATGCTTTCCGAAATCCCATACAGTGTATGTTATCTCAGCCGTCTGATCGTTCCCTGAAGTACGTATTTAGGCGAAAACATGGTTACTGCTCGTGTATAAATCAATAATAATGTCATCTCGCCACTCACAATATCGACAAACAACGTGAGGCAAATAACTAAGAGCAGATAAACAAATAGGTGACAACTTGTTTACCAGTTCAGGAGAAGGCCTTGGCGACAACAAAAAAATTGCATTAGGTAAGTGGTGGCGCCCTCTATCGAACGGATAACCATCATAATATATTTTCTTTACAAAGACCTACGGAACAGGAAGACTGAATGGAGTTAAAAGGTCACAGGCTTGAGAGAAAGTAGAGCAAAGACTGTAGAAGGAGAGGACATATAGGCGTCTCAGGGAAAACAGAGGAAAGAAGAGAATTCTATGATTGGGGCTGCAGAGGAAATGAGTGAGGGCGTGGTCGTGTAGTCTTAGGGCGTGGGAGGATGAGGAACAAAGGTTGAACTGTGGGGTTTGAGGTCTTATTCGGTTTTATTTTAGAGACAAAGTCTTTCCTTAGGAGCTTTGCACTGTGCATTATCTTAGGTTCTTTGCAGCGCCCTTCGACCATAGCTTCTTTCGTTCCTTTTCCATCCTTATTCTCTTTCTTCCATCTTACTCTCCACCCTCTCCTAACAATTGATTCATAGTGCAACTGCGAGGTTTTTCGTCGTGTTACGCCTTTCAAACCTTTTACTGTTAATTTCCGTTTCAGCGCTGAGTGACCTCATAGATCCCAGTGCTTGGTTTTTGGACTAAATTCTGCGTTCGGTTCAACTCAGCTAACATGAAGAAAGAGTATTTGTTTATTTCTTATAAGGGTGAAATAATTTTCGAAGCCTCCTAACTTGAAATGATCGAGTGTTTTAACTTTCACCGAAGTTATGATTGCTATTATTGCCGTTCTTCTTCTTCTTCTTCTTCTTCTTCTTCTTCTTCTTCTTCTTCTTCTTCTTCTTCTAATAATAATAATAATAATAATAATAATAATAATAATAATAATAATAATAATAATAATAATAATATCCTTTATTTCAGCCCAGGACTATATACAGACAAAAACGATGTAGAAACAATCCAATACACAAAATTTATATAAATATATATGTGTTAAGAAGTTATAATAAAAAAATGGCCACACCCAAACAGTTGCTTAGACTCTAAGCAACTGTTTGGTGTATTACTATTATAATAAAACTTCTTAACACACACACACACACACACACACACACACACACACACACACACACACACACATATATATATATATATATATATATATATATATATATATATATATTTTTATATATATATTTATAATTTTTGTATTGGATTGTTGTTAATCATTTATGTCTGTATATAGTCCTGGGCTAAAATAAGGATGTTTTGTTATTATTATTATTATTATTATTATTATTATTATTATTATTATTATTATTATTATATTATTATTATTATTATTATTATTATTATACAAACCTCCTGTAAGATTTTGTGCTAGCGATTTTAATATCGTTAGCATAATAATAATAATAATAATAATAATAATAATAGTAATAATAATAATAATAATAATAATAATAATAATAATAATAATAATAGAGCAGCTATATTAAGCATTTACTTCTAAATTGTCCCTTCAGCTATAAATTTCACCGGTGAGTATCTGAAACGTTCATTCAAAATACTACGACCGTAAAACTCAATTGAATGATCAATATTCCAATACATTCATTAGCTAATCAGCTCATTCAGGGCTTGAAATGTTTATCTGCAGGCACACCTACAAGTTCGATAGCCCCCATTCTCTCCTTATCTCTCGGGTGAAAGCAAGAGTGTTGACGAAATGTCAACACGAAATTTTTTATAAACATTCTCAGGAAAATATGTCTTTTTAAGCTTCATTCTTAAAAATATCGAGTCCTCTTTCATTCACAAATTGGTATAGTACTCTTATGTGTCTTTTCTTTGCTTATTTCTGTGTTTTGAAATAGAATTTATTCACTCTGAAGACCAACATTCTTAAGACAGAACTTAGAGAAGAAGAATTAGGTGGTATGCCAGGTACAGCCTATAACTGCAGAATAGAGGAGGACAGCACAGAACATTTGTTCAGGTGTAAAACCGTACAAAAAATAGAAAACTTAACATTAGAGACTCTGAAAGCCCCGAACAGAAAACTAGTGGAATACATAAGAATAGCCATGAAAATAAAGGACGTCACCAACCCAGAAAACAACGGCACCAGTTAAAAGTAACAGGAACGTAAAAAGGAGGAGTCATAAAAGTAAATAAATTGAAATATTAAGGATCATTTGGGAGGTTAAGGGGTAGGGTGCTAAATTAAATGAAAAACTGTTAAATAATATATATAATGTAAAGAAAAAATAAAACTGGGAAAAATTGTATTGATATAATGTAAAGTAAAAATAAAAGTGTAAAAAATGTATTCAAGGGAATAAAGCTTCGCACCTCATGAGAATCGTGTAGTGTGTGCAACTGTGTTTGCAGGTGAGCGCTTAGGAACCAGGAACCAGCTCGTAGCTGCTTGCCCGCCTTGTCCCTGCGTTGGTGTTGAAGGTCTCTCTCTCTCTCTCTCTCTCTCTCTCTCTCTCTCTCTCTCTCTCTCTCTCTCTCTCTCTCTCTCTCTGTGTGTGTGTGTGTGTGTGTGTGTCAGAGCAGGATATAATATGTGAAGGTCATTTCAGTGCAACCACATTATCGCTTTTTGCGCTAGACGTCTGAAGACCAGGCTGTTGAATATCTGTTGTTGGTTTTAGATCCGTCAGGAATAAACGGTTTATTTCTATCAGGCGTTATTTGTATTTTGACTAATACTATTCATGAAGGGATGCTGTCGATTTAGACCACGAAAGACGTTTTCTGATTTTGATATTGTATCATATCAGTCTTAAACTAATATGAAAATAGCATTTCTTTTTTAGTATTTTTTTATCAGTGTTGATCACTAAGAAAGTGTTCAGGTTAAAATGAGTGTTGAGGATTTTCGTGAAATGCAAAATCTAACTTTATCCTTCGCCTTGAGAAATATTCTGGCATTCACCCGACGTTCCTTACATCTGCAACGATTTCTCTCCGAATATTTGGAGCCATCTTAGCTTTTGTAGTTTATGCCAGTTTTATCTTTGATCAGGTTTCTCGTAATGAGGAAACGCGCGTCTAAATTCTCGCCTCAACTTTGCCTACTTTTAATGCTATGTCTCTTGAACCTTCAGTACGCTTTTAGACCTTCCTTTTCCTGTGTTTGTTGAAGGGTAGTCATATATTGGTACAAAGCAGAGGTTTCAGTTCTCTTTAAAGGAATATTACCTAAAATTAATGACTGTTTGCTGAGGTCTTGTCTTCCACAGGTGTTAGGGAAGTCTTCTATACACCTGGAAAAGAAATTAGAATTTTTTTTTTTTTACTTAGTTTGAAAAACAAGAGTTAGGTATCTTGGCCAACTTTCTCTACGTTGTCCCTAGTTTATCATTTGGTTAATTTTTTCCCTAGAGCTTGCATGTTAAATAGTGTTAGATGACTTTTATTCAACAGTTAGCCATGTTTTGTAATCACGTCTCACATTTCAGCTATGTCGTAATTCATTCATTCGTATAGGTATGTATTTTTTCGTACTTGTTTGAAAGCAGGGCCGAAGGGAGAGAGAGAGAGAGAGAGAGAGAGAGAGAGAGAGAGAGAGAGAGAGAGAGAGAGAGAGAGAGAGGGGAACCCATCAGTAGTACAGATTTGATGTCAACAAACAGATCCACTGCCAGAGAGCGACCTTGAAACTCGATGTTGGTAAACAAGGCCGACCTTAAGTGATGCCAACAATGAATGTACAATTGCGTAACGGCTAAAATTCCATTCGTCATTTTGCGTACTGACCCAAGTACTGACCCAGATGCGTCGAGTGCGCTTCAAGGAATCGCGGGAGATGAGGCAGGCAATGTGAGAGTCATTCTTGGACAGTGATGCGTATTACTGGTTACGAAAATCTTGGTATTAAAAGCAGGGATATAAATAAATTTCAGATACTTATGCGGTCTCGACTATAGGTCTAGAGAAGGGGATTTTGGCAATGTTGAAAACACGACAGATAAAAAATGTACACAGCTGATAAAATAAAGATAAAGAAGTCTAGAAAAACAAGTAAACAAAGCTCTCGAGGGTATTTACGAGAGAGTAATGAGCCGTTACATAGATAGCTTCATCCACTGCCTTCTTATCCTGCTCACTACTACTAAGTTTGTACATAAAAACATTAGACGTCTGGCAATGCCAAGGTCATGTCCTCAAGGGTACTTTTCTGGGGAAGCATTCTGAGCCAAAAATGAGGTAAAGTAAGGTAAAGCTGAGACGGGAAGTCTCAAATGTATGGAGTTTACGTACTGTCAGGAAGCCAGGTTTAGGGTACCTCTATTCAGCACACTTTTATAGCATGAAAGTAGTGAGAGAGGCTTTCCCCCGGGTTGGATAACGGAAATTTTGGCTAAGGAGTGTGGTTCCCTTGCAGTATCAGCATTACACAGAGAAGAAATAAAATAATATAAGAATACACGCATTGTTTTACAGAACAAAAGTACTTTTTGTGTAACATTTAAAGCTGCTGTTTTGGTATTTTATCACTTTTAAAATAGTTTTTGAAATATTTTTAGTACTATTCCTGCATCTACGAAGATGATCCATATCATTAGAGGTTTAAGTTTATCAAATAAATGCTTTATTCAAGTAATACGTTTTTATATTCCCTGATGAGTTCTGATGCCAGCATCATAAGGTGCGCATGTTACAAAATCTAACACCCCCCCCCCAATAGCATGAGGTGAGGTCCAAATATATTCCACTGTTTACATCAGAGGCACTATTGGCTCACACCATCTCTCATGCGCAGTACGTCTAAATGAGTCTGCGATTTTTTAAATAAGCATTTCTAGAAGTCTTCGTAATGGGGACTTGTCAAAGTGCTTAGGAGGTGAAAGTAAACGTCAATGATGACGATACGTAGCCAATAAAAATCTTATAATAATTATTTCTAAATGGATGTATGCTGATATAAAGGCATTTAGGAAGGAAATGAGATTTTGTAGTCTATATTTTGTAACGAATTTAATTTTTTTTTTTTTAGTATTACTCAAGAGTCCTTGGATAAGAATAAGCCCCTTATACCATGAAAAACAAAAACTGGCAACTATTCGATGAAGGAAAAAGACGAATAATTAGCACGTAAAGGTACTCCTTAATTTATATATATATATATATATATATATATATATATATATATATATATATATATATATATATATATATATATATATATATATATATATATATAAATCTTTTGAATATATGATAGGACTTTAGGGCAATATACATACGCAGCAAGAGGAAGTATGTATGGTCGTCATACCTACGCATGACCGAGGACATCCTCTATTTTAGGACGCAGTAGGTCGTGGCTACACGACGATCCATTTCTTCAAATCTTCTAGAGGAGGGTAAGGAGGAGATTCCCGCCGTTCGCTTGTTTTGGTCAAAGGCTTCTTTATCCTGACGGTGACACTGGTGTACGTAACCCATAGCTTTGTTAATTCTTTGTTGCCATTATTTCTCGTAGTGGAGGGCTCTTGGTACTGCTTGTTTAGAGTCGAGTTTACTTGGTTGTGGGTTTCTCTGTTTGTGACGCCGTTATTGACGAGAGATTAAGTTGCAATGTCAATTTTCCCTTGTGTTTCCTTCCACACACAGCAGATTTAGAGGGCTTTCCTGACTTAAGTGCCCAGGATGTTCCTCTTATAGACGCCAGGACACTCATCCTGTTCAGTGACCCTGGTAGTTGCAAATTCCAGATGACCCACAATCAATCAATCAATCCTGTTGAACAGAGGCCGGGGTGCAAATTCCTGAGATGTATTCTATTATTGCACCAGCCCCGGCTTTTTTTGCCATGCCTCTAGGTTAAGTTAGTTTAGGTTAGGTTAGGTTAGGTTAGGTTAGATTTGCATCTTGAAAGGAATTTGGGTGTGGAAAACATAATGAGATTATTTTCAGGAAAATTCTATGGTTAGTTTTTAAGATATGACGTCCCGCTTCTTTCAGAGAAAGGTCCTGGGTCTCAGTTACATCTCAGGAAAATGCGGCCGGGGTTGGTCAGTTAAGATTAAAGCATCTTAGGGTGTCCTTCTTGGGTCTGTGAGAAAAGGCTAAACGAACAAATAACGTTCCAACATCAACAGTTGGACTGGACAGATGAAACTAAATCACCCACCTTATATTTTCTGGACTTTATTTTTCCATCAGAATTAGATTTCTGGTTCATTTGTGTTCTGTTAAGATTCTTATAAGCTGTTTTGCTGACACTACATAGTGTTCCATCTAAATTGTTCATGTCTTGGGGAGCAACTGACCGCTTTATCTAAAATCAAGGCTATGCTCGGGCCAATATTCTTCAGCATGCTTTTAAATTATTATTATTATTATTATTATTATTATTATTATTATTATTATTATTATTATTATTATTATATACAAGCCTAGACGTCGTGCACTTGTAAGGCATCCTTCATTGGCAAAAGGATAAAAACATACACACACACACACACACACACTGTATATATACACACAGACACATTTCAGCTTACATTAAATAAAAGCAGAAACCATTAAATAGAGATGACTCTTCTTCTTCGTAGTAATTAAAAACAACTAACAATAACTCTTTGTTTTGTGCTCCTCCTTGAGGGAAAGGTTTTGTTCAGTATACCTGTGACGTATTCAGTGTCATTAATTTTACACTTTCTCTTTTGGCTCAGGTTTATCCACACAAGATCCAAGAAGGACGTTACAGATCTTGCTGCAATCGATTTCACAAGATCCTAGCAACCTGTCTGACATTGGTTTGTGTAAAGTATGCAATTTTGCAAGATCAGGCAATAAAAAACAGATAATTGGACCTAACCTGAAGATGCTGGTGAATTTAATAAGTGCTTGTTGCAATTGCTTGCCCTCAAGAAGGTCTACTCTTGAAGTATTATGGCTAAAGTGTGAATTGGATACCTTATGGCATACCTCGTGTGCACCAGATATTTGAGGAGGTCTTGTGGCATTGGACGTCAGATTCCCCTTCAGTGAAGCAACAAATAGGGAGTGAAAAGATGGAATGCTCTCACGACTGGAATGAAGAAAGGATGAAGAATGTGGTCCAGTCATTGCAGACAGTAAGACTTCTGTGGGAGGAGGTCTTTATTACCTCAGATTTTAAGGATGAGAAAATAAAAGAGTAAAAAAGGTGGAATTGTAAGTATTAGTTTCATCAGATCTCTATTTTTGTGTTCGTCTTTATAGAGCACATTGAAAGTAGTGTTATTATTTTTTATCCTATCTTTGTGTTCATTTTCATAGAGCAAGTAGAAACTAGTCTTTTTTTTTTTTATCTTCCCCCAGTGCCAAAACTTAACTTGTTGGGTCTTACCCACTCCGTTTTTAAATTCATTTTTAGCCTCTTATGCTTCCTGTTTCTCCCACACAGACTTGAAGCTGCATCTTCATAACTGTTAGCTGGAGCACCAACATTAAGGTCCACTTAAAGGAAGGAATTAACGAGGTATTTGTGGAAGTAAATTGATAGGTTACAAACACTGTTCAACAGCATCCGGGTGGCAGCTGAAATTGAGAAGCACTGAAGTGTTTTCCTTGATGGTCAGCCACAAAGTAGCAATGTGAATGGAGCCTATAAGCAAACCAGGAAGAACTTTAGCCCCTAGAGGTCATCACAGTAAATCGGAGTACTGAACATTAAGGTGAGATTGCCCCAAGTTTTTGTGAAATATTCAAAGATTCTTCTCACTTCTTCATAGTAGCCCACAGAAAATGAATGTTAACCAACTTCTGTAGGCCTGAAAAATATGTATTGTGGTTATGCACATGGGTTATCTTTGCTTTATTATTTTTACTTTGTTGTGGCTTAGTAAAATACTTTATACAAGAATAAAGTAGATATGAATGAAGTATTGACACTAGGAGACAGATAGGATATAAGGTGAATTTGATTACATTTTGCACTCTGGAAAATTAATGTGTTTTCCTGTAATTCCTTATAAGTTTTCTGCCGTTATATTTTGATGCCATAGGACAGTTAAGCTGAAGATACAAATAAAATCCTTGTAATTAGAAGAGCATTAGTGTAATGTCTAAAGACTAATGTTGTTATAGATATCTTTATTATTAAAGAATATAATGGCCATAGGATCACAAAGACTTGCGGGCTGACTCAAAAGACATATTCTTCAATTGAAGGTGGAAATTAAGAGATGTCAGTTTGCTTAACACTGCCAATGGTAGGCATGGTAAAATGTGGCTGCTAAACTTAGCAGCAATAAGTACAGTCTATTTTTCAGCAATGTTATAAAAGTATTTGAATTATTTACAGGAATGTTTTGCTGCATGCTGAATAAAGTAAACCTTTTTATCAGCAAGCAAGACTAATCCATGAGAAGCTGACCTTGCTAGGACAACATTGGAGGCCACAAGAATAGTTCTATAGGTCTGGAGTAGACATCAAGAAGGTCTTAGAGGCTACAGGAATAGTTCTGCAGGTCTGGAGTAGACATCAAGAAGGACTAAGTTAGCATTCTTAGACTCAGCTCAAGAGACATGAAGCAATTGACAATCTAAGAAATGATTTATGACCTAAGGTGAGCAGTGTACTTTTTATTTACATGTACTTTAGATTTGTGCACCTCATGTACATATACTGTATTAGCTCCTGGTGTGATTATGTACTGTGGAAAAAGACTATATGTCATAACTTTACCTTAGTAGGTTGTAAAGGATAGGATACCTATGCAGTTTTAGATTAGAAAAAACGAACAAAAAAACTAAGAAATAAAACTAACATGTGAAGTGTGGTCTTGCATACTCTGTGGATGGATCTGTATCAAAATTCGTTTCTTTGATTGATTAAAAGAAATAGACAGCCTTAATCACATTTTAGGAAAGTTCCAGAATGTGGGCTATAGTTTTTGAAAATTCAGTGTAACCAGTATGCATCAAGAATAATGAAGAAATGTCATTATGAAACAACGGCATATATAGATTGAGAGTTTTTTCAGCTTTAGCTGCTGTGAAATGTGTTGTTGCCTTTAGTTATTTTAAATTTTACAGCTAATTGTAAAGTTTCTTTCAGATTATCAGCTATTACACGGAATCAGCAATCATGAATGGAAGTTCAGGCATTTCCATGATCACTTTAGTCTTCAGTCTTGATTCATAATAGGATCTACTGTCGCTGGTCATTGGAAGCACACCAGTTATGACATCCAGTGCACCTCTACCTCAAACCTCCATCAACTCACCTCACCAGTAAAGCTTATTTTGACTTGTCTCCAGATATATTATTATTGTTATTATTATTCAGAAGATGAAACATATTCATATGGAACAACTCCCACAGGGACCATTGACTTGAAATTCAAGCTTCCAAAGAATATGGTGTTCATTAGAAAGAAGTAAGAGGAGGTAAAGGGAAATAGTACATAAAGAAGAGGTCCCACTTGTTAAAAAAGAAAAAATCAATTTATAAATTGATAAAAATGTATTGAAATGCAAGGAGAATACATAGTATTAGTATTGTTTTATAATTTTGTTTTGGTCATGTATTATTTGTTTGTTAAAATGCATGGTCTGCACATCAGTCTGAATTTATAAAGTTGAATGCTGAGTAGGGTGGTATTTTGAATACAGTAAATAATTGAAGACCTAAAGACTAGTTCCATTAATAAATCAATTTTCGATTGTTTAGCGAAGTTGGGAGAGATGATATATGTTTTTATGTACGTGTATGATAGAAATGTATGTCAGAGAGTTGAATACCTGTATGACAGAAATGTATGTTGAGGCTTTAGTGCCTTTTATAATTGAAAAGTATTTTAAAGGTGTGAGTTAAAAGAATTGTCATAGTATATAAGAAAGTTATTAGAATCTAATAATGTTCAAGAATGTTATATTATTTTAATTGCACTTTATGAAAAGTGCATTTGTTAATTAATGTTGATTGATATTTTGTAAGCAGCACAAATGTTGGGAAGCTTTATCTTGCCGTGGGGTTAGGTTTAGTAAGTGTTAATGAGGATTTATTCATATTTTCTGTTACAGTAATGAGTTCCTGGTTATATAGATTTTTGTTATATTAACTTACATTTCTATATTTTTATTCTTAAATTGTTTGACCAGACCAGTGAGGTATTGTCATAACTTTCTGAGGTTAAATTTATTTATTTTTTTTGGTTTGAGAGGTAAAGTTTGAAAACTGACGAAGTTAAAGAATCTAGTAAGTTAATGCAAAGAAATTAAGAAGAATGGATGAAAATTCAACATTTTATTGCAAGCTAGCAATACTGTTCATGTTGCTTATTGTCCGTGATCTACCTTGGATCTGATAGGATACAAATATCTTTTTGTAGCATGCAAGAAAAGAGCTTCCTGGCAGTCTGTGCATTACTTGCTAATTTTATTTGATGCTATTCCAGTGTGAGTGTTAGGTTATTAGGCTAATTGTAACAGGCAGAACACATTTTGATTTTCAGAAAAGGGTGCTTCAGGATGTTTTTGATAAATGGAATTGGAGTTTTTATCTTTAAAATTATAGAATTTGCTCCAGAGAAACCAGACGTCAGTTTAAGAAAGCTGGATATTAATTGTCTGGTTTAATTAAGATGCCAGAATTAAAAACTTGTGTTCATACACTCTTGAGAAAATAGAAAGAAGATTCATTTCAAGAAAGTCAGAATTCCAAATTTCAGTCCTCGTCTTTGTGTATTTCCTAGTTACTACTTAATGATAATGTAGCCCATCAGATTTGTAATCATCTAGAGTTTCAGTCCTGGCCTTAAACCATTCTTTTAAGTGAAAGGCTTTTAATGCTCACCTGGTTAGTAAAAAGTTTAAATATTTTGTTTATGTTTGCTTGTGCACATTTTCATTTTAGTTTATCAAGTGAATTTCTCTTGCCTGTGTTTAGGGAAAGATTAGACGAGTTGAAAGACCGTGTGTGTGTGTGTGTGTGTGTGTGTGTGTGTGTGTGTGTGTGTGTGTGTGTGTGTGTGTGTGTGTGTGTGTGTGTGTGTGTGTGCACATGTGTGTCTGTGTGTGCATGATGTTTATGTGTGCATTTGTTAACTTGTTAAATAAATTAACTCTCCTAAGTTAGGGAAATGTTGAACAAGTTGGAGGAGTGTGTCTATTAGTTTTTTCACTTACCTGAATGAAGCTGAAATGCCGGGTGTTTGTGCATGTATGTGTATGTGTGTTTGTTTGTTAACTTATTAATTGAATTTAATTCACTTTGCAATAGGAAAATGTTGAACAAAGTTCGAAGAGTGTACGCATTTAGGTTCGTTAGTGTTTCAAGTGAATTTTGATAGAACCACATGAATTAATTAAATGCCTTTGTGCTGAAGCCATGTAAAACTAGTTAAAAGAAAAGTCATTTAAAGTCATCTTGGTCTCCACCAGTTTTTGGAGAAAAACATCTACTCTTAAAGTATTTCAAATGTGTTCTGCCTATTATACTGCAGGTAGGGTTTAGTGGCAGCAGTGGCCAAATTTGAATTGTATCGGAAAAGTAATTTTTTCTTGACTGGTCGTAAAGTAATCTTGGGAAAAGGTTCTTACTTGTTAAACATAAAATCCAGTTATTAAAGATATTTTTTATGCATGTTTAGCACTGGTGGCCCTGTGTATTTGCAAATTTAACCAAATGTGATTTTGCTCTTTCTGTAAATAGTTTTATGCTTTCTGACTTTGGAGAAGAGGTTGAAAGGTCTTGTAAAAAATTGCAAAAATTAATTCAGGCTTTAGAACCCTCAGTTTTAAATCTGAAACTTGGTGTCGTTTTTAAATTATAGTCCATTATTACATTCCCACCTAAAATGGTTGCATGCAAACTGAAGTTTTGCATTTATTGATAGTTTTAAAGTACAGATTTTATATACAGGTACATATTTATCTGAATCTTATGTGAATATTCAAATTTTATTAATTTTAAGGATGTTTAACACAGTTTGGTGAAACTATTTAGAGTTTAAATTTGCATGAGTCTGGTTAAAAACCGACACACAAAAATTCTTTGTATTAAATAATTTTGGTCACTTCCTGCTGTAAGGCACATAATTTCAAAGCCATATATTGTATATAGTCATATTTTAGTCATGTATTGTAATTTGATCTTTGTAAAAGAGAACTTTCTTTTGTGTAGAATTGGTTTCTTTTGGCATGAGTCTGGATATGTTATAACCAGTTATTATTTGTAGCTTTGAGGGAGGGTTATTTGGTTTCACTTTTATGAGGTTGTAAAGAAAACTCAACAACTTGTTTTTTGTTTAAAAATTATCAGGGAAAACCAACTTGTTTTCTCTTTAAAAGTTATCAGGGAAAACTCCCCAACTTGTTTTCTCTTTAAAAGGTAGTAGGGAAAACTCAACTTTGTGTTCTGTTTGAAAGTTATCGGGGAAAATTCAAGTTTGTTCTGTTTGAAAGTTATCGGGGAAAATTCTAGTTTGTTTTCTGTTTAAGAATTATCAGGGACAACTCAACTTGTTTTCTATTTGAAAATGATCAGGGAAAACTCAACTTGTTTTCTGTTCAAAAATGATCAGGAATAACTCCCCATTTTATTTTCTGTTTAAAAGTTATCAGGGAAAACTCATTCTTGGTTTTGTTTAAAAGTTAGCGGGGAAAACTGGATGTATTGTCTGTTTAAAAGTTATTAAGGAAAACTCACTGTTGTTTCTATTTAAAAGCTTGCAAGGAAAATGCACCCTTGTGTTTGTTTAAAAGTTAGCAGGGAAAACGTGACCTTTTTTTTGTTTAAAAGTTATCAGTGAAAACTTATTATATTTGTTAAGGGACAAAAAATGATTTTGTAGAATTAATTTTTTAACTTCCATGTGGGAATGGTGTTGGATACTGTGCAGGCTGGGAAATGGTTACAGAGTTTTAGCACATTTCATTGTACATTTTCAGACACAGGGTAGCTCATAAATTTCATTATCATAATACAGGGTTAAACATGGTCCAGGCTTATGTCTAAGGGAAATGTATATACTGTGTTGCAATCTCTGACGTGGCTTTTGTATTGAATCTTAAGATGAAGTTCTCTTCCAGGAGTAGTTGTTGTAAAACTGGAAATATTTTTAAATAAAGGCATGTGCCTACACCCCAAGGGGCTGGCCTCAGAGGACTTATTGGTTGGCGCCATTGGGTAGCCCCCTGCCGCCCTGCTATCAGAGATGCTATGGAAACCATAAATGCTCTTGGGGTGACTCCTGTGATGAGTATGAGTTGTGCCTCTCTTCGCTTCATGAGGGAACAGTTTGGTATGGGACGACTGTATTTGGTTATTTAATGCTGTTTTTGTCTCTTGGATGACTTCCTGTTTGTTAATATTCATTGAAATGGATATAAAAACAACTTTATAGTATGTTCTAAAGGTCATTGTAGATTAAGACAGTGTTGTTGAAGTTTTTTCTTATTTGTAGAGTTTATTTTACTTAGTAGGACTTAATTCTCAAAGATGTTTTGAAGTTTCACAAGACCAAAGTTGATTTTGGACACAGACTTGAGAGGAATATTGAATCTCAGATATAACTTAACCAAGTCAGATTTTTCCAGTTCCATTTAACTAACTTGGAAGAAAGTTACCTTGCAATGTTGACTCTTGAGGAAGTAAAGTCTGGAATTAGTTTTTCAAGAAATCTTTCAATTACTTAAGACCATCTTAGACACTGTAGTTCATAATTTTTTTCACAATGTTGGCTGTTGAAAATTTCCTCCCAACTAACAATATGGCTAACATTAGATTACAAGGAAATTGTTGGGTATAAGGCCAGTGTTTGGTTATTTTATAATGAAGCTGAACTGCTTTCTTTTCCATGAGATGTTTCATTGATGTAGCTGAGTTTTGCTTTTTATCTCCCATAATGCAGTGCATAATCTCAATGCAGCATCCAGTGTATGAAAACAGAATCTTGAGAACACGCTGTGATTATCCATAGGTTCACCACACTGCTTCAAGAATAAAACTACTTAGATAAACAGAATGCTTCTGTTGTGAAGATGTGTAATTCACCAAAATGTGTCTTGAATTGTACTGTCATTGTTATGCAGACTTTTTTTTGTATTTTAACTAAGTGTATTGATTACCAGCAAAACATTTCTCTTAATTTTCATGTAGATATATCTGTCATTTTGTATGGTCTGAAATTGAGCAGTTTGTAGTGTTTGCTCAACTTAACACAAATGTGGGGATGCAGTATTGCTCTTTCTGGTTATGCAATATTTGATGTGAAAATATGTTTGTATCACGGTATCTGAATGAACATTGTAAAGCCAATAAGAATGTGATTTTGAAATATATTAACTGTAAGGCGTATTTAGTTTATAGATGTTACAAGTCACACTAGTGTAAGGAGAATTTTGTGTATTTTTGTTTAAATCTTCAGGCTCTTAAAAACTTTTTTGGAAGGGGACCAATGTCATTCGATATATGTCTGAGGTTTCTGGGCAAGTTAAGCTTCTCGATATGGGTAATTGAGTGAAGAAAAACTTAAGGCTAATGGTTGTTTGCTGATCTGCATTAAAAGACCGGGCAAATGGCAGATGATTTCAAAGCAGATTCATGCTATTATCAGTGTTGTTTTTTGAGTGTTAACCATTAATGAAAATACTTGCAGATGTCACAATTCTTACGGGATTTTTTTTCACATGAATATTGACACTTGTGGAAGCTTTGGTCAGTCTAAGTGTTGTGACCATAGATCTGTAATTACTGTTGAATTTTATAGGTCATGGACAGGGGGTGCACTTTGTTCCTCTATCTTCAGTGCTAGCTGTCTCATACCTCCTTGTTTTAGATGATGCCTTTTATGTGCATTGTCACATTCAAAGTCAGCGCTGATGACAAAGTGAACTGCAGACACTATGTCAGCTGAATGCCTTTATCTGTGAAATTCTTACTTGAATCACTTTGCTGGTTTTGCTGTTTTGTTATATGTTGACTTGCTTTCTTATGACCAGGTGGTGTGGAAGACTTAGGTGATGCTTGTTCATGTCAAAAAGGTTCTAAAAGACAAAGTGTACAGTGGATTCTTGCTGGCATAGCAGCACATTGTTACTCTAAGATCAAAGAATTAACACTGCAGATTTTCATCCTAGGAAGAGTTGAGTTAGCATGATGCATTCCAGCTGTTGTAAAAGAATTTGCTTCTGTATACAAAATAGCAAATTATTATTGAAGTATACAGTTACTGACAGTGTGTCAGATGTGTAACAGTCTCAGCTTCCTAACATGCTAGACTTATAATACAAGAAAGTCTAAAAGTTGTAGCTTTTATTACTCAAATTGAATGACTGGTAGTTACAGAAATCTTATCCAAGAGAGTTGAGACGAATTTGTAACTTTCTGTACAGCAAATAACCTGTATGATATTTGGCTGCAAAAACCATTTTTGATTACATGTGGTTTACATTGATCCATGGAAGGACACGTTTTGTTCAGTTTCTCATAGCAATTGAAACTCACTTTCTCTCTCTGTGAATATTTGTTTTTACATAAATGATTTATGCCCTATATATTGTGTAAATTTTTCATTAAACTTCATGATAACATTCTCTCTCTCTCTCTCTCTCTCTCTCTCTCTCTCTCTCTCTCTCTCTCTCTCTCTCTCTCTCTCTCTCTCTCTCTCTCTCTCTCTCTCATTGTGGTTTGTTTTCTCAGTATAATGGGAGAAGTGTTGTTTCATGAGCTTGAGTTTCTCCGTCACATCAGAAAGAGCTCACTTCTTTTGTACAGCACCTGTAACTGGAGAGAGAGAAAGAGATTGTTTGTGCCCCTCCCTACATCTTGTAAGCGCTGATGATTTTGTCTTTGCTGGTTACAGATGAAGGTATCAGTAGACATTACCTCTTTCGTTTCCTCAAATCACCAAAATGCTCTTAATCTTAATTGTGTTTGAATCCAGGGTGACTTGCATTCTTGATCATTATGTGAGGAAGTTCTTGGATTTTGATTCTTGGCTTCCAAAATATTCTCAGTTGTGTTTAAATTCAGGTTGTCTTGCATTATTGATGGCTAGGCCTATTTGAGGGAGTTATTCTTGGCTTGTGGATGTCACTGATTTTGAAACCGACTTTGTCGTCAGTACTTTGCTTTATAAATGAATCTAGCTTGGGTCATATTTTTGGCTGAATGACATTGGTTTTTGTTAAAGTGAGTGGTTGTATTATGGGGTTCTTGCTTTTAGAATGTGCCAAATATGCCGAATTCTTATTCTTATGCATATTCTGGTTGTAGATCAATTCATGAGGTGGTTGTTAGGTTTGATTACCACTGCACCATCCAGCACTCAATCAATCATAGCATTTTTTGCCAGGAGTTCTTGTCAGTATTTATAGAGCCAAGAAGGAAAGATGGAATAAAATTTCAAGGCATATGTGATATGAGCAGTGTTTCCCTCATTTTTGAGCAAACTCCAGCTCAAGTTGTGGAAAAAGGTTGGAGGAGAGTCTCTAGAAAACTTGGTTTATAAGGGAATGGAATGTTCTCTTTGAAAAGCTTTGGTGCAAAAAATTTTGTGCCTGGTCGCAGCTGTTTTAGAGGAACATTAAAAACACACGGGAGAAAGGTCTTACTTGACTTAAATCATAGTCTTTGTTGGTTCATACTAAGGTGTTTATTTTATGGTTGCAGAGATGCCCCAATCATTAACTGGTGGAAGGTTTTTAAATGGCCCAACGTTTCATATATTTAAAGTTTTATCTACTTGCTACACATAGCAGTGTAGTGTTATTGTTTAACTTTTAACAAATAGGACTTTGATACAAGCTGCTGTAGGCTTGAGTACACTTACAGCTTTAAGGTCAGTTCCAGTATTTCCTTGTATTCTACTGTGACTAAGAATGTAGCTTGTGGTTACTGAGATCTCTTTAAAAGCATTGCAGATTATATTTTCCCAACTCAGTTGTAAAGGAATCCATTCATTGTTTTGGCAGTTTTTTTGATCTTTATGTTGGATCCTTTTGACAGTTGCTTAAATGCTTTAATCACCTGATCCTTTTGTGTAACAGGTGGTGATTACTGGCAGCCAAATATTAGCTTTCTGTCCTGTACTTATATCTGTAGTAGGGTGTTTGGTACAGTTGAGTTGACTGATGAGGGAAGTTTCCCCCTTCAAATTTGTATCATTTCTTGACATTTGTCTGCAGGTATCTGGGATATTAAACAGTCTAACCCTTCTCCAAATGATGCCTGCATTGTACGTTTCAAGTCAGTGGATACTGGTCATGAATTATTATCAAACAATGACCTCTTATGTGCATCAACAGTTTGCTCATGTTTATTATATATCTAGTGCCTGCTTTGTGAGCCAGAGCATGGAGATTGATGTCTGCCTGCAACAAGGGCATTGTAGTAACCATTAACATTGCAGTGGTTGTCCTCATAGCCATGTTTTGTGTTGTTTCTAGAGAAGCAGAGAGATCCCTTTCATAACCTGCTTGTGAGTGCCTTGCTGATTAAGAGGTTGGGCAAAGGATTTAGCTCATACCACAAATCAGATCTTTAATGCTGTAATAGCTTGTACTAAATTGTGCTCATTCCTTGTTGATGGCATTCTTGTATTATTTACAATGGGACTTTGGTATTTGCTGCTACACAATTGAGTGTACTTTTGGCTACAAGATTGGTTTCCTTATCTCCTTCCAGTTTGTCTGAGAATCCAGTTTATATTCATTGTCTTGGTTGAGGTGTGAATTGCTCATGTGCTGTGTGGTGATTACTATATGTTGTCTCATGCTCTGTTGCTGAGGAGACTTGATGCTTCCTTTAAAGTAATTGAGGCTTATTGTCTCCCTACCTAGTGATAAATGGTCCCTCTGTTGTCTCAACAATTGTTTGATATGTTTGTGATGTCAAAAGTCTTTCCCTCATTTTTTTAGTAAACTTTAGCTCAAGTCGAGGAAAGAGGCGATGACACCTGGTATGTTTAGATGTTTAGGAACCAGTAAGGTTGGAGGAAAATCTTTAAAAAAAAAAAACTGGTCAAATTAGGCCCAACTGATTACTTCTGTCACTTGTAACTGTATTCTAGCTAAAGTTTGGCAATGTGACAGAATGATTGATAGAAGGTCATTGGTCAATTGATGTTAGGTTTATAAGAAAATTAATTTTCTTTTTGCAAGGCTTTGATGCAAGTGGTTTCTTGCCTGGTTGCAGCTGCTTTAGATGAAGGGTAAAAATACCCAGGAAAAAGGTCTGTCCTGATTTGAATCACAGCCTTTCTTAGTTCGTATGAGGGTCTTTATGGTTGTAGAGATATGCCAGTCATTAACTCTCTGGAACTCTCTTAATGATAGAGTTTGGTGAAAGACTTTTGACTTGCTCTACAGAGAATATCTTTAATGTTTCAACTACCTGCTACAAGTAGCATTGTAGCATCATTATTTAATTTGTAGCAAACAGGACTTTGATTCAACTGCTACACATTTGAGTGCACTTTCACCCTGGAGGTTAGTTCCATTACTTCCTTGGATTCCACTGAAGTGACTTGAAATTCTCTTTAAAAGCATTGCAGATTATACTTTCCCAACTCAGTGATAAGTGAATTCATTAATTGGCTTGGCAGTTTGTTTATCTTTGTTGGGTAGATTCCATTTGACAGCTTCCATTTTCCTTTGCTGCTTCAGTGTTCTAGTCACTTGAACCTTTTGTGTAACAGGTGGTGGTTACTAGCAGCCAGATATTAGCTTTGTTGCCTGTACTTATATCTATACTTATTTTTCATTTTAGGGTGTTTGGTACAGTTGGCTGGTAAGGGAAGTTTTCCCCTTCAAATTTGTATTGTTTCTTGAGATTTGTCTGCAGGTATCCAGGATATCAAGCAGTATAACCCTTCTCCAAATGATGCCTGAATTGAGCATTTCAAGTCAATGGATGCTCATGTTTAATATATTTCTAATGCCTGTTCTGTGAGCCAGGGAATGGAAATTGCATCTGCCTGGAACAAGGGAAATGTCGTACCCATTGACATTGCTTAGGCTGTCCTCATAGCCATGTTTTGTACTGTTTCTAGAGCCCTTTCATAAATTATCTGTGAGTGCCTTGCTGATTAGAGTTTGGATGAAGGATGTAGCTCATACCACAAATCAGATCTTTAAATCTTTAATAGCTAGTACTAAATTGCACTCATTCCTTGTTGCACATACAGTACTAGCTTGGCATTCATGTATTATTTAAAATGGCACTTTGGTATTTGCTGCTACACAGTTGAGTGTACTTTTGGCACAAGATTAGTTTCCTTACCTCCTCCCAGTTTGGCTGAGAATCCAGTCTGGTTGGATTCACTGTCTTGATTGAGGTGTGAATTGCCTATGTCTTGTATGGTGATTATTGTATGCAATCTCATGCTCAGTTGCTGAGGAGACTTGATGCTCCCTTAAAGTAATTGAGGCTTATTGTCTCCCTACCTAATGATAAATGGTCCCTCTGCTGTCCCAGCAATTATTTGAAATGTTTGCTGGTTGGTGGTTCGGTCTGACAGCTTCCACTTGTCTCCGCTGCATTAGTGTTCTGATCAACAGAACCATTTGTGTCCATTAATTTCGTTGCATTTTGTATCTATAGAAAGAAATGCTTGATTTTATTTGTGGATTAGAGTGTGGTACACTTGTTGACTGCTGAGGGGATTTGTTCCCTTCAAGTTTGTAATGTGGGTGAGATTTGTCTGCTGGTGGAATAACTACAAGTGTCTTGCTATTCAACCCCTCACTAGCTGATACCTGTGTTAAGTACAAATTGATTGATACAGACTTCAACCTTATGGTTAAATGAATGGTCCCTGACTTCCTTCAATAGTCAGCTTGTAATTACTATACAGGGATTTGTAATGGCTATTCTGTAAGCCGAGCGAGGAGTTTGGTGTCTGCTAGCAGCAGGGCAGACAAGTCTCCATTTACATTCCAGTGATTTTCCTCATAGCCTTGTGTTGTGTTGTTTTTGGGGAGGCTAGTTGTGGGGCTAATTTTGCTGGTTAGGAAGTGAGCAGTATATTTTACTAGGGACCTTGTTTCCTATACAGTATTTGAAAGGTCTGCTGTACATTGTGCCCACCTTGTTGAGCGGTGTGATGCATTGAATAACATTTAATCTGCTCTCTTTATTTAATATATTTAATTTTTCTTGTTTGTCATCATCGAGTTTGTTGGTATGCCAAAATAGACAATGTTTTCTAATTCTTCTGTGGAGACACTGTATGTGGAAGTACTTTGGCTGATAGACACATATGATTGCCATTGGTATGCATATTTTTATTTTAAACCCATTCTGGTTTTTTCAATGAGAGTAAGGCCCTTGGCATTTTAACTTCTGGTTTCTCAAGGTCTTTGCAGACAACTGCTGTATCAATTGGAAATAGGAAGATCTTAACTTCTGAGAAGTTTATGGTGGGTAGATGATCTTGAAGCATGTTAAATAAAAATGAACAGGGAAAGTTGCTTTTTGATGTGCTGGTTGAAGGAAAATTTGCTCTTGGATGTTTGGCATTCTGATTTCATGTTCATCAGTGTGTTGTCATTGCTTGCCCAGACAGTGTTTTCATTTCCAGTAGGATATTGGTATCTAAGATCTTAAGATTCCTATTCGCTGGTGGAACTGAGCTGCATTTCAAGTTAGGTTGCTTTTTTGGAGGTTAATCTTGGTACCAGTGGCAGGCAGAATTGATTAATTGATTTATAATCACTAAAACTGGTGTGGCAACATGTGGGTTATTGATGCTGTCTTTCAGAACAATACCCTGGTGGGTATGTTGGGTCTATGCTAACTGCAGTGTAGGGTGGGGCAACAATTGTCTGATCAGGCACTTTGTGACCTAGGGGGAGGCCGCTGGGATGTCAGATCAGAATACCTATCTAGATGTTTTCCCCTTTTCAGAAGTCTTTTGCCCATACAAGAAACATGGGCCAAATTAAATCTTTTGGGACATATGTGTAGTTTCACTACCTGGTAGGAAGTTTTTATTAGCCTGATTTAATAAATTGTACATGAAATGAGGACTCTTGACTAGAGTGGTGACTTGGGACTGTATTGTGAACTAAAAATGTCTGAATGTTAGTGACATTAAATTCACAATCAGATGCTTTGCAATGTTCTTAATGATGCAGTGCTACATATGTATTTCATGTCTGGTAAAGCACAGATCAAATAAAGCAATACTGCAGTCTGTAATCCTTGTGTCTTAATTGAACAAACACTTCAGAATATTCATATTCAGGGACAAATTAGAGAGATATATGTGCTGGAAAAATGGAGGAAATAGTTACGTGGTAACCTCTACACCCCGAATTAAAAATGCAGATGTTTGCCCAACAATGACAGATATTCAAGATACTTTGTTGATATAAATGCCTTTACAATAGAAAGCATGATGCTTATCCAAGTGTTGACATTCTCCAAGCATTTTGGAAAAGCTATTGCTAAGATATCTGTTGTCTCTCAATTCTGTTATCATAAACTGTAAAAGAGCTTTGTGGGCTGTGCAATACACTATGGGTGTTTAGATTCACAGCAAAACTGAACTGCCTCTGCTCAGCATCTCATGAAAAAGTCTTATAGCTTTATTATAACATACCCAAGCACTTGTATATCCAACAATCTACATGGTACTCTTATGTTAATCATGTTGGTAGTTAGGAGCCAATTTTGACTGCCATGAATTTGAAGGGATTATGAACTCTTTGTTAAATGATGGTCTTATCATTGGAAGGTTTTACAAAACCCTAATTTTAGCTACTACTTTCCCAGGAATCAAAACTGTACAAGGTAACAGTGCTTCAGGTTAGTCAAATTGAAGTGGGAAAATTTGGTTATTGGTCAAGTTTAGAATCTGAGACTCAGATTCCTCCCAAGACCTTTAGTGTTCAAGATTGTCACTGGTTCTGTGTCACTTCAGAAACCTCTGAGAGAAATTTTAAGTTCAGCTTTGTAAAGTAAGTTCTCTACTAGTAAGACAAAAATCTCAACAGCACAGCCCTAGGCTACAATTTTCTCTAGATCATATTATGAAGCTGTTTTTCTATATCCATGTTAACCAGTTGGAGGCAGTCCAAGTGACAAAAAGGCTTCCAGTAGCCAAGTACAATTGCCAGATACCACCAGACTAACTCCCTCATGAAGTGAAGAGTAGGCACAACCCATACTTGTCACAAGTCACTCCAAAGAAATAATGTTTTTCTGTGGCATCTCTGGTGGCAGGGGAGGAGGGAAGCACTAATTGGTTAGCTAGCCAACTGTCTCCTCTGAGGTCAGCCCCTTTTTGGGGGGGGGACACTAATGTATTTTTAAGGAATAAGGTAAAAAAAAATTGTGTGATTACTGTAAGTTTTGTATCTTGGGAAATAAAAAAAGTCAGAACTTTCAGTTTTTCTTTATTCATAATAAAGTATATGATTACTTTCTCTAAAATATATTTCTCCAATGATATTTCATCTGAAATATATGATTTTGATACTTATACATCTCATTTGCTATAAGCATAAAGCATAATTTGATTCTACTACGGTCAAATAACCCAGAAAAAATACTTGAATAAGACATTTATATTGCATGTACAGATGGCAAGAAACCTGGCAGTTTTATAAATAGTAATTTTACCACTTAACCTGTGATGAAGGAACTCAAATTACTGAGTAGTTTAACTCTGTACTTTGCTTCTGAGCTTTCTGGCAGACAACTTGCTGAATTTCTTATTAGACTGGATTAAAAAACACCAATAAAACGTGGTTTTAATTGTCCCTAATCTAACATTCTTGTTACCTGACTGTCAAATTCTAGACTTCTGCAAGGATAAGTGGTCTTGGAAAAACGGCATAGCCCCAGTCCAGTTATTGCTCTGACACAGAACCTATATTTATGACTTGCACAAGCAAGCTATAACACAGGTGTCATGGGTTTTCATAAATATGATAGCTCTGAATCACAGCTTTAAGTGGAATGAGGCCATCTGTTTATCAAGAACACTTCTCTGTACAGAATACTGCATGGAATTTGCCATCGAGGAAAGCAGTAAAACGAACCTATCAGGTTGGGCAAAGGAAGCCACATTTTACTAGTGTTTTGTGACCTATTCTAACAAGCGATTTAATAAGCCATCTGTCAGACTGGCCAGAGGCAAGTTACAGAGGGCTAACCCATTCAGCACTTAGACATATCATGGGGTTCAGTAAGTTAATGACCATTTACAATGCTGCAGAAGTTACATGCCATCTTTATGCACCACATAAATATCTTATTCACACCTTGTACATTTATCAGTGTACAGAATAACAGCAGCTAACCAGGTGGTTTTCTCATGATCATCAATTATAACAGCTCCATTAGCCCTACACAGTGGACAGAACTTGACATGAACAATGTACATCATTATGTTGACAATATTTACTTACAGTCTAATGCACGTTAAAAGTAAGCACGTAATCCTTAAGAAATACCTAAGATGGAGATTTCTGGATATCTACCTACATTTGCTTTACAGTACCTTGAAAATAATTGAACACATTACTACACCAGAAAAGATCAACTTAGGGATTACTGATTACAGGCTGAAAGCAACTTGGAAAAATGTCTTTTGTCAAGTGTAAGAACTTCAAGTAATTTAAAAAAACAACAATTACTCTGATACAATGTGCTTTTTATATTCTACTTTTTTCACAAGTTCATAGCCTTTTTTTTTTACCTTGCTAAATTTTAAAGTGTGAACTCATTATGCAAAATATATAGTTCCATTTATCAACACAATACTTATGGACTAAACTACAAGTATACCTTGTTGCTAAGGTATTTTAAGAGTTTTGGATAAGAAATTGCAGTGTGAATAAATCAAGATGGTGCCTATTCTACAGGATAAAGAGTAATTTTAACCAAACAAATCTTTTAAAGGTTCAACTACAGTATAAATGTCTGGACTATTAGTGAAATTACTTTAATGAGGCAGTACTTATAAGCAAAAAATTTTATTGCAACTCTATAATTTTTTTTGGAACAAAAAATATGGATTTGAAAGCAATGATTTTGGAGCAACTTAAAAAATTCACCTCTTTGAACATAGAAAAAATGTTCTGGCAATTCCATAAATTTTTGGGAAAATGAACTATTATCTAAAGTGTTTACATCTACCTTTTTCAAATATAAATGATGTCATGACTGAAGTTTGTAGTCCCAATGCAAATTCCAAAATTCTTAATAAGGCAAACAAGACAAACTAATCTATTTACAGCCAGTATACCACAAGGTTACTAGTTCTAGTCAAATGTTTAAATCTAGATTTTTCTGACCAAAGATTCCAATTTTCAGGGCTTAGGCAGATTTAATTTTCTTAAAAGGCACCACCTGATTTCACAGACTTTTGATAAAGATTACATGAATAAACATTGGTTTTTACTCAAATGAGTTTTTTTTTTTTTTTTTTTTTTTTTGAGAGAGAGACTGATTACACTGGTGAAAAAGCAAGGAACTAGTTTTGTAAACTATACACACTGCCTCTGTGGATGCTCTGCATGAGATCATGGGGGTAAAATGGACAGCTAAAATAAAATAAGGAATATTCAATGGTCATAGCTTATAAGAGCACCAAATATGGAGAAAAAGAGGTGGAGAAAAGAATGGGGACCATACATGTTATTCTAGAGGGAGGAGACTGGATTGTGGAGCAGGACAGGCCTAAGCACAAACAGACATCCAAGTAGACCAATACTACTCCAGCTTACTGGTTAAGGAAGGAAGAACTAATAGTTACCTCTACCAAAATGAACAGAACAGACTGAAATGAGTCATGACATAAATGGTGCTGTATTCAGGATGTAAGCACAACCACTTAACTATGACTCAAATTACACCACATGAAATCAACCAAGACAAACAAAAAATATTAGGCTTACATTGGCTCTGCATCAGGATCTAGGAGCTAAAATAACATAGAAGGGAGTTTACGTGACAAGCAAAAATTATGCCTGTTAAGTATTGTACCGATAGGTAGCAAGCCCAGAAGTGGAGATATGCAGGGTTAAACGAAAAGTTCTGGATTATCCAGATATTAAGCGAAAGGTTGGGACTGAATAAAATGCAATGAAACA
Organism: Macrobrachium rosenbergii; assembly: GCF_040412425.1. NCBI lineage: Eukaryota > Metazoa > Arthropoda > Malacostraca > Decapoda > Palaemonidae > Macrobrachium > Macrobrachium rosenbergii. The sequence continues at coordinate 5,054,923 of NC_089769.1, read as the reverse complement.
CTAAAACAAAAAATGAGGAACCTAGAATCAAACAGAATATAGTAAAAGAGTGCAATTAATAAAACATTAGTCTAGAAGAATGCATAGGAAAACTAGACAACAGCAGAGAAATGGCAAATGACTTCAAAGCTTTACTTAGACAACTGTTAAGATTAAAATGAAAACAGAACAAGAAAAACTCAGAAAGCATAAAACTTCAGACTGACGAACACAGAAACCTAGCTCACAACTTAAGGCTATAAAGATGCACAAAAGTCTTATATACTGTACTTTAGTAGGCCAATACAAGAAAGGGCAGAATTATAACCAAACACTGGATGAAATACCATTATGAAACAACAATTACAAGAAAAGTCTTGTGACCAAAGTTAAGATTAAATGCCACTAAAATAAAGACCTGGAAACCTGGACAAGAACTGCATTAGTGAAAAGAACAATAATTCTGAGACAAAGTACAAAGACTATATAGTGCAAAATAAACAAAATGAGAAAGAACTTGGACAAGAGATGCAAGAGAGAGGATATTTATAGCAAGTCAAATTACAAAACCTATGGACCCATGTATTTATAATCACAGTGCATTTTTATAATACCAGAAACATGATTTACAAGTTACAATATAACAGGAATGGTTTACAAGTGGTGACAGCTTAGCACCTCCATTAAATCCTGTGTCATCTGGAGTTATGGGGAAAGTGCCAAATATCCACAGAGTACATTTTGCCATTGCTCTTCTAAAAACCTACAGCTAGCAAGACATTACAGGCTGCAAAAATGTTCCAATTTCTTATACACTTGCAGGAAGGTGGTAGATGAACCAACAGGGAGATTGTTTGCTTAGTTCCATAGTATTTCAATGTGTGCATCCTTCCTCTGCTTCTTTGTATAGTACTTGGATTCTTGAAAATTGTAGTTTCCATCACGTTAGAGTGATTTTAAGGGATAATTCCCTTTACTACTACTTGTACTGTTGGAACTGCTTGCGGACTTAAAGGTCTTCTTGTGGTAATCTGAAAAAATGCATTGAATATGGTGAATACAGTAAATTGATATACTAAGTAAGGTAAAACCAGCTGAATTAATGCTAAGTGTTCAAATAAAGTGTTACTGTTTATAAACTGTACTATGGTGGAATTTCAGCCTATCCAGAATCATTAATGTTGAGAGATGCCAAGATACAAATGGAAAATGGGCCTACATTTTCATATTACTCATACATAAATCAACAATTATTACTAATGTCAAAATTTTATGGATATAAAAGAATATTCTTAAGCACTACTAATACATTTATTCATCAAATTTGTGACTGTATTGCACATTCAGAATTACAAAACGTTTACCTTCAACTTATTGTTAGGGAAGTAATTTTCCCTGAGGTCTGTGAATCAAAGAGGCTTACTCACTCTTTATCATTGCTGTCATTTATGTCACTATGATGGGTAACAGCAACTAGCAATGACCAGGTGCTCCCAATGCATTGCAGGGTCACTTGTCAACTGCAAACTACCTATAAAAAAAATAAATTTTCAGTTTGTACAACTAAAAAAATTAACATTACCGTATAGGCCTGCCAAGGTTTAAAAATCTCGTCACAGTAGCGATTAATGATCTGTTAACTGGCATTTCATAAAGTATACTAAGTTGTACAATAAAAAAAAAATTGAAATTACTCAAAAACTCACAGGCCTACATGACACTCATGTGAACAGATACTATCCAGTTAAAACACAGACAATTTACCAAACAGTCCAGGAGCAGCTCAGCTGACTGTAACTGCAATAATTAAATGGCAGACAGGTTCATCTGTTTCTTATTAACTTTGTTAATTAATACGAGAAACTTTCTATATGTCTATGTTTGTATAATAAATACCAATAGGTTTATTTATTTATAACTGCAACACTTTCCTGGTTACATTACACAATACATTGATTAGAAGCGGTTCACAAGTGTTCTAAAAACTATGTTAAATGCTTGGGATTCTGATGCAACTGGTTAGGCTAAAGCTTAATTATCTAAACAGAAAATTACAAACTACTAAGAATCTTCAGAACCAACTGATATAAATATACTGCCAACATATAACATCCCAATCTAATTCACAGAAAATGGCTACAGTCACAGCAATACCTGATAACGTAAAAATCCTAATTCAGGATGCTTTGGCCTAACTAAGGAGTGTCAAGTGTTGGTGATTGAATATGGGCACTAAGGTATCAGATTTTACCAACTTGGCAAAAATGCTCCAAAGGGCACCTTGTTTAGTACCAGCCTTCAGGGATGGACATAAAATCAAATGAAAAACAGAAAATTTTCCAAATTATCTCACCTGTACTTCACTGTGTACACCCATTTTCATACTTCTGTCAATTTTATTAATGAACAATATCTCTGTGCAGAGCTCTACTGCAGACTTACCCAGAACTTTAACATGTATGGTCTTACAGTTCATAAAAGTCATGAATTTAAGCAAATTGCTGTTAAAACAATCATGCTTAATGAAGTACATGGCTTCGAATCCCATAAATTTAGTGACCTAGCCATGGCATCCCTATCAGGGCCAAATGAAACTGCCTAACCTTTCAGCACTGTAGTCAGGAAAGTTAGGACTCCTTTGCAATCTTGAAATGAATCAAAATGGAACTTATAGCATGACTTGTGTATTACATATGCCAGTGAAATATTTGATTTGAAGTACACCAGTACTAGATATTATAGTAAATTTTATTTATCCAAGTTGCATAACATAACCTAGTATATATAACCACTACCTGATATAATTTGCATGCTCATGGCTTCATCTGACCAAATCATTTAGAATGTATACAAGTTATATATTAATACCAATCAAAAATAGTCCATATATATTAATTACCCCAAAATATAGTTTTTCACTGACTACTTCATTTCAGTTCTACATAAAACTGAGTACCCATGAAGAAAATCAACCTGGACGAAACAACTTCGGGTGAAAAACAACACTGGGGTACAACAGCAAGGATCCCTGAGGTAAATAAGTTTGTGGTGATAACTAGTCATGACATCAGCTGCTTACCCTACCAGTCCAACATTGTAGCATCAAGTTTTCTTGCATTACAACAGACCTTTTGATTGATTTTTTAAACCTTTAATGCAAGAGATATGCATGGACTAATCACTACAGTACACTGATTTACAATAAATTAACTAATGAATTACACTATATTCTTACTAAAATCCACTGAAATTATCATTTAACTTTTAGATTTCCTCTTAATGGAGTTAAACATCCTAAAATTTCTAATTTTTTAACAATTATCAGCATAAGACTATTATGTACTTAGTCTGACATCTTAAATACTCAAATACCAACACGTCCACAGGGGAAAAACTACAGTGAACCCCCATATTCGCAGGGGATGCGTCCGACACCCCCGCGAATAGGTCAAATCATGCGAATGCTTAAAACCCATCTAAAACCACTTAGAACTGCCCATTTTGATAGCTTAAACCAAGAAAAACCCTGTAAAAATGCTTATACCTGAGTGTTTTAATAGTTTTATCACAAAAGTGCATTTATTCAAGAAAAAATATATGAAAATACAGTAATTAGTGAATATTTCTGGTGAAAAATATTGAATGGGCGAATTTTCCGCAAATGATGGCTAGATATGTTCCACAGAGAAATGAAATGCCTAGCGAACCATGAGAACGTGAATACGGGGGATTTACTGTACAGTTTAAATGATATATGCCACAAGAACAGAGTACTGGGTGTATGTTGCTTAGTACTTGGGCTTGCTATTGAACAAAATTGATATGAAATGCCTAGCTAATAAAATGTTACAGAACTCATACAATAATCACATGCATACCATTACTGTATTGAAACATGTATGCAAATTTAAGACCTCATAGGGATTGCTCATTTGTTCAGTTTTGAGCGAGCGGGTCTGGATGATCAATAAGATTCTAAACTCTAAAAATCACACGTGTACACTCAATTTTAATTTTCCCTAGGTTGTGTTTCAGTTGCACAAAAGGTCCAAATGGTCTGTGCATTCCAATTTAACCATACCTCCTACAAACCTCACAAATCCAAAGGTATTATTTTATAAGTTGCCAATACATGATGTGAAAGTGTAAACTTGGTTTTTGAAAAGAGCTCTTCATCAAATTACAACTTATAAAGACAATACCAGCGGCCCTCCATAACTAATTGGGCAAAATTGTAACCAGCAAACACCCCTAGGTTACGTGGTATTATTTTATATTTTCAACTTATAAAATTTTGCCAGTCCAAGGACATACCAGCAAATACAAAGTTGCCTATCAAAATAATGTTTTATGGCAGATGAGGACACAAATCAAATACAACACTGCCCCTTTAAGTATTTAGGGTGGGGCAATGCACTATCTAAATTGCCACTGCAGTTTTGAATATGGTTAAGATAATTAATATTAAAGTATAATCAGCTAGTCTTATCTAGTTATGTAACTGGTCTTCATTACAACAAACTTTCATACTTGCACACTTAACAGGAAATGTAAAGTACACGTAGGTTCAGGCCCTAAGATAAGTTAGGTTAGGTTTTGGGTTAGCCGTCTCACTTCCCTAACCTCAAAACTGGCATAAAAAGTGGGGGGAGGGGGGGGGGGTAAAATCACGAACCAACATGGAAAACATCAAGTTAATGTCAAGCTATACAAGTACATAAACACTGACCACTAAGCAAAACTTTTGAGTACTACTCTATGTGACCCAGGTTAGGCTAGTTATGAAAATTAATCTAAAATTACACCAAAAATACTTGAAACCAAGAAGTACTGACCTGGGTTTATATAATTAACACCTACTAAGCCATGGGGTCTTCCTAGCCCACCACTACTGATACAAATAGACTAGGCTTGATGCCACATTGGTAGCACTGTGGGGTTGCTATCATTGGTATTACCTTGGAAATTGACTTTACCTGTAGTATTTTGTTGCAACAATTTACCGTTATTATTTGGTGGTCGACTGTAATTAACATCAGAACTGATGTGTTTTTGTAAGCCAGGAGTCCTGGAATGCCATCCCACATGCAGTTACAGGGGAGGTTTGGAGTAAAAAGTGGAGTTTCTAGTTTCTTTTATGATGGGTTTCCTTTTCCAACTACAGTCTACCATCCGAACACGTGGCTCCTTGCGGCTTAATGACTTGCAAATGCGAGGAACCATTCCATAACTGGCAGTTGTGCAGAGTTACCCTGTAGTTTTTCCGGGCTTTATTTCACCCATAACACAATAAACCTTTATATAATACTTACGGTACATTAAAATCACGTCATTTTCACGGCCAGATTAGCGGTTAACCATATGTGGAATGAATTTGTCGGCCATGACACCCTAATATCACCAAAAATAAAAAAACATTCTACCAAATTATGTAATTTACAAATGAGATAGTTAGCTTAATTGGACCTATTACACAAAATTGTATAGAGAACTTACGGGACATTATATCACGTCACTTTTACGGGCAGTTATACCTACGTCCTCATTGTACGAATTTGAACGGAGAAATAATTTGTCAATTGTCAGTGGGACTTGGAACCGGCAGCTGGAATGGCTGTCTGATGCACGAGAATACAGAAGGTTCTCTTTTTATATACCTCGGTAATAAACCTTTAGTTATAATTTTGGTTGTACTGAGAGCTTTCTCCGAAAAATATATACGGAAATATATAATATATATACGAATAAAGACGTATTCGAGCCCGAATGAAGAAAGGATATTCAAATTTCTAGGCATTTCCAGTGGGATCTAGCGGAACTTTGGAGAACTACAAAATAGAATGCATAAAAAACGACGTGGCAACTGTTCGGTTCACACGAAAAATCAATCTCAATTTTAGAGTAGAATGCTTGATAGTTCATTGTTTTAACGTATGGAAGTTATAAGAATATATATAAAGAATTATATGGCGTGTGGTTAGCTATAAGTTGTTCACGAATACCTGATGTTAAATCGGATATTAAAACATTAACTTATAACTCTTGTAGGTCGAAAGCTTGTTAATCAAAACACTATTGTATAACGAATATATATTCGTATAAAAATTCATTTTATGATAAATAATGAAACAAAATTATATAAAAAATTTAATTTTTTAAAGTTTCGTCAATTTTTATTCCAATTTGATGATAATTAAACAATCTCTTTTAGGTGTTCGATTTTTAAGGTTTGGTAAACAGAAAAAGCGGGAATTATGAGCTTGGCAAAATTGAAAAAAATAAACGTTTTAAACAGTTAAAATATGTCAAACTGAATAAAAGTAGAAAATAGAGAATTGTGACCTTTAATTTATACATCTGATTATAACATAGGGTATCTTTTTATAATATATTTCCACCTCAAGAAGATTTTGTTCTTGTTGAAAGGTTCGTCCCTAGGGGAATCGAAGCTCTAGTCAAAGACAATTCGTTCTATCTCCTTTTTTTTCAGAAACCGCCGACAGTATCTTTTTTAAAGCGGGATAAATTATGAAATATCTGCGTTGTCGTACACAGTTCATTGTGCCGGGACTTTCAAGGGTAAAGTCAATTTTGTGAGATGGGGGAATATTTTCTTTCAATTTTATATCAGTTTTATTTGTAAATCGTATGAAAATCTACTTTATTTTTGTAACAATAGAGAATCCATAGGACTTCGTTTTGAAGAGAGAGAGAGAGAGAGAGAGAGAGAGAGAGAGAGAGAGAGAGAGAGAGAGAGAGAGAGAGATTTACAAAATCTGGCTAATGAGAGAGATTTTACAAAACCTTTGTTAAGAGAGAGAGAGAGAGAGAGAGAGAGAGAGAGAGAGAGAGAGAGAGAGAGAGAGAGAGAGAGAGAGAGAGAGAGATTTTACAAAATCTGGCTAATGAGAGAGATTTTACAAAACCTTTGTTAATGAGAGAGAGAGAGAGAGAGAGAGAGAGAGAGAGAGAGAGAGAGAGAGAGAGAGAGAGAGAGAGAGAAAACGATCTTACTAACCCATTTTCTCACACTGCACAATATTCCTCGAGAGAAAAAGTGTTAGAGAGCTGCCTCCTACTTTTGCCGTAGCCGGACTGTTTAAAAGAGGCATTTTTCTTGTCTATCTTATGAGCCTTGAAAAGGACCAGCTGATGCCATCTAGTGACAACTGGAGGAACTATAAATAAACATTAACTGGTAACTGTAGAGTTAATGTCGAAGCTTCATTCTCTTATTCTTCAGCAGATATGTAATATATTTATGATTAATTTGCATATTATATATCATGAATTTATCTAAATTGATTATAATATGAATATTGTCGTCTGTATTGACGGAAATATGCTAAAAAATATAATTTTTAAAACACTTATTAGCATCTTAGTCTATACGGGCAGTTCAAGTAAAGTATTATAATATATATTTTGTATAAATTAAGTGAAAATTATAATTTTATAATATCTAACGACAATTATAAAATAATAATAATAATTATAAATTATCTATGATGTAAATGAGTGTTTTATGACTCAAAATAAGGAATATTTGTTATCTTTCAAGATTTTTGTCAAATACGTTTTGGTAGACATCTAAGGCAGACGAACATCTAGCGGGGTTACAGGTCTGAAATTAATACTCGATAACTAATGAGAAACTGGTTTAACTGCACCTATAACATAGACATACATAAAAATTGCGGGGCATTAACTAAATCATGTTTCTTTTACAGGCAGATATACGGCCGTCCATCACTCAAGGAGGGAATTTGAAGACAGAATTTTCCAACCGAGTACAAAGGGAATGACTGCCAGATGCACGAGAATTCAAACGGTTCTCTTTATATATATCTCGTTAATAAAACTTTCTTTATATTTTTGGTTATAGCGAGAGTTTTCTCTGAATAACATATACGGAAATATACAATATATATACGAATAAAGACGTATTTAAGCTCGAATGAAGAAAGGATATTCAAATTTCTAGACATTTCAAGTGGGCTGACACTTTGAAAATAGATGACTTGGCAACTTTTCGGTTCACACGAAAAAACTCAATGTCAATTTTAGAGTAGAATGCTTATAAAAATCACTGTTTTAATGTATGGAATTTATAAGAAATTTATGTAAATAATTATATGCCGGTGTGGCCAACTAAAAGTTGTCACGAATACATGATATTAAATCGGAAATTAAAACATTAACTTGTAGGTCGAAAGCGTGTTAATCAAAACGCTATTGTATAAGGAATAAATATTGTTATAAAATTTCCTTTTATAAATATAATGAATACAGAATTATATAAAAGCTAATTTATTTAAAGTTTTGAGCAATTTTTCTTTCAATTTGATGATAATTAAATAGTCTCTTTTAGATGTTCGATAACTAAGGTTTGGCAAACAGAAAAAGCGGGAATTATGAGCTTGGCACAATAAAAAAAAAATAAAGGTTTTACTCTTAAACTAAGTCAAACTGAATAAAAGTAAAAAAAATAAAGAATTTCGACCTTTAATTTATTCATCTGATTATAATGTACGGTATTTTTTTTTTTAAATATCTCCACCTCAAGGAGATTTTGTTCTTGTTGAAAGGTCCGTTCCTAAGGGGATCGAAACTCTAGTCAAAGGTAATTCGTTCTACCTCCTTTCTTGTCAGAAACCGCCGAAAGTATCTTTTTAAAGTTGGTAAATTATGAAATATCCGCGTTGTCGTACACATTTCACTGTGACGGGACTTTCATGGGTAAAGTCAATTTTGTGATATGACAGAATATTTTCTTTCAATTTTATTTGTAAATCGCATGATAATCTACTTTATTTTTGTAACAAAAGGGAATCCACAGGACTTCTTTTAATTGAACACTTACTTATCTCACATTAGCGCAAGAATTAAATGTAAAAGTTTATTTTACTAACACAGCACGAACATTGATGTGAAACTTAAATATGTAAGTGATTTCCAATAGCAGAGAGAGAGAGAGAGAGAGAGAGAGAGAGAGAGAGAGAGAGAGAGAGAGAGAGAGGAGATTTTTACAATAAAGTATACTTACCAAACCCTTGTTAATGAAAGAGAGAGTCCGAGAAAACGAAAATACGAACCCATTTTCTGACATTGCACAATATTCTCCAGAGAAAAAATTTTGAAATACTAACTTCTAGCATGGCCGTAGCCGAACTGTTTAAAAGAGGCACTTTCTGTCTATCTTATAAGCCTTGAAAAGGACCAGCTGATGCCATCTAGTGACAGCTGGAGGAACTATAAAAACATTAACTGGTAACTGTAGAGTTAATGTCGAAGCTCTATTTTCGTATTCTTCAGCAAGATATGTAATATATTTATGATTAATTTGCATATTATATATCATAAAGTTATCTTGATTTATTATATGCATATAGTTGTCTGTACTGACGGAAATATGCTAAAAAAAACATAAATTTAAAACCCTTATTGGCATCTCATCCTATACAGGCAGTTCAAGTAAAGCATTATCATATATATTTTGAAGAAACAAATTAAAAATAATAATTTTATGATATCTTGAGATAATTATCAAATAATTATAAGAAATATTAATTAACTATGTTGTAAATGAGGGTTTTCTGACTCAAAATAAGGAATAATTGATATCTTTCAAGATTTTTGTTAAATACGTTTTGGTAGACATCTAAGGCGGTCGAATATTTTAGATGGGTTACAGGCCTGAAGTTAATACTCGATTACGTGACATTTTAAAATAAAATAATTAAACTAAATGTAATAACTGAATGATTAAACAATTATGTTTTGCTTTTGATATAAGCTAGGCTTGCTTAACATGTATTTTTAAGCTTATGCTCATTTTTTCTCAGATATCCAAAGTTGGAACACTTAAAGGGTTATAACTTGCATGTTTAAATACTTAATACGATTACAAATTGATTAAATAATTCTTGGAAGCTATATATTTAGAGAGAGGGAGAATTTAACAACAATAAGCAAAATTGAGGGGAAAAAACATATTTTGTTAATTACTCAGACAATTTTCCATATTTTCATTTTCTTTGACAATAAGACCTTCAAAGAAAACTGTTTTCTTGACTTTTGAACGTAAACATAAGTATATCTCGTGCTACGTGTTCTAATTCATGTTCTATTTCATAAAATATATACGTCTTATGCTTTTCATTTTATAATTAGATATTGATATGAGTCTTGAAATTTAACTCATTATAATAAAAATTGACCTGAAAGATTTTCTTTTTGCTCACGGTTTTAAATATGGCCTGATTTTTTTTTTTACCTTTTGTATATGCCGAAGGATCTCTCGATTTTGGAAACAAATGTATGGCTTAACTCTGCATTCTGTGGATGGATAAGCCTATATTGTTATTAAAGTATCTTTTTGATACTGTAATCTGATTGTAATATGAGTCTATAGTTGCCCAAATACAGATAACTCAAATATCTTTTCGATTACTGTAATCTGATTTTATATTGTGAGTATATAATTGCCCAAAAATACTTAACTCAGTCTTTGACCTCATCTTTTGGAAAAAACTAAACAATAGGCCTATCGACTATAAGGACTCAACCTTCGTTATCTCCAGGATATTATAAGAATGCTAATCACTCTTACTGATCAATGATCATTAGTTTGCTGAGCAGCATGGATAATCCACTGTGGGAAATCTGTTAATCTCTTGGCTGGGCAATGAATAACCATTGCAATGATGTTGTGAGTTCATCAGTAATTCTCCTTAAAGGTATGCACACCGCTTACAGTGTGGCTTGCTTTACATCTGTTTAATTTTTGTGTCTAACTTCTTTGACTCTGAAGAAATCACTTATTTTAAAGTGAAATCCTCATGGAGAATTTTATGGTTCTAAGAATGCGATTCAGTGGTCCTTCCTGGTTTGTACTTTACTTTAAAAGTTGAAAGGCTGCAGTTTCAGAACCCATCTTTCAATACGCAAAGAAGGTTTTGATTTGGGAGAACAGATTACTTCAAGTGGTTTGTGATCACTTATAAATTCAAAATGAATACCTAAAACAGCGAGTGTCTCTTTTTCTGTCTGAGAATAACGACTTTCAACATTTGTCGATGACCTAGTAGCATACATTACTGGTTTGAAACATCCATCATTTTGCTTTTGTACTAAAATAGCTCCAAGTCAAACTGGACTAGCATCTACAATCACCTGGGTATGTGCTACAGGTTTAAAATATGCCATGCTTTCAGCAGACGCAAGCCTCTTTTTTAATGCCTGAAATGAATGTTCCTGTTTACTTCCCCACTGCCAAGTTACATTCTTTCTTGTTAACCTTCTTAAAGGCTCTTCTGCAGTTGACAAATTGTTGATAAACCTACCACAGTAATTTACAAGACCAAGGGAACTCCTAACCTCATTTACATTCTCTGGCCTTTTAGCCTCTTTTACAGCTTTAACTTTGTCATCAGTAGGTTCAATGCCATTCTTTGAAAGTTTTCCATAAAAATTAACTTTTCCAATCCAAAACTATATTTATCTGGGTTTAGAGTTAAATTTCGACTACACAATGTTGCCAAACCTTTTCCAATCTTCTGTCATGCTAGTTAACATCTTAACCAAACACAATTATGTCATCAGCTAATACTCTGACTCCTTCACAGCCCTGCAAAACTTGTTGCAAAATATGTTGATAAACTCCAGGAGCATAGTTAATTTCAAACAACAATCTTTTGTACCTGAACAACCCTTTATGAGCAACAAAAGTAGTCAAATATCTACTCTTTAGATCGATTTTCAATTAACAATTCGTCTATTGTTGGAATAGGGTACCTAGTTCTTAATATAGCCTCATTAGCTCTCCTCATACCAACATTGTCTCAATTCATCACTGTTACTTGGTTTGGGGACAAAAACAGGAACTGAAACCCATTCAGTAGGACTTTGAATTGGCTCAATAATATCTAAATCTAACAAATCATCAAGAGTTTTCTCAATCTTTTCCCTGATATTAGAAGGAATTCTCCTCAAAGGTTGTGTTACAGGTTTCACATTAGGGTTTACATGCAATTTCAATTGGAAATCAGTGAACTTACCAAGACCTGAAAAACAAGATTCATACTTCACCTTCAAATCTGAATATTGATCACATACAGTACTTGCTTTAATTTGGTTAACATCCTCACCAATTCTTAACATATTTAATGCTATGGCTGTATCTGTACCAATTAAGTTATTATCAATGACATCATTTTTCTCAACAACAATGAAACCTGTTTCAACACATGCTCTTCCAGATGTGGACTCAATCTTTGCCCTAAATCCTCCTATTACCTTAATGGGGTCTTCACACCATAATGATATAAATGCTTTTTCCAACCTGTCAAAATTACAGACTCACTTAACTTTTCAAAATCACTTGCAATAATGATGTTAAAGGACGCACCTGAATCAATCAGAAATTCAATAGATATATTATTGACATTAAATCTGAATACAGTAGATATTTTATTTACATTTTTACATGAAATAGATAATGGTCCTCATAACGATCATCATCTTGTCTCTCAGCCTGTAAATCTTTTACTAAATTAACATGCTGATTGTGCCTAGGTTGATCTCTTTGGCCACTGGTGTAATTCCTAGTACCGACATCTCTTCCTCCGGAAATTTTCATACCAGGTTGCGACACTGACACTTTCTGATCAGAGTCACAGGTAGTTTCCGGACATTTTCTGATCAGTCACAGGTAGTTTAAGAAACTATGTTGGACCTACAAACACAAGCCAAATGACCTATCTTACCACATTTCCGGCAGGTTTTATTTCTTGAAACACTGCAATCGCTCTGCCAATAAACCTTGTAGACCACAATGCCAGCAACTTTGATTCATGCTAGGCCAACCCAAACTATTTCTCAGCCATTTAGAATGCAAAAAATTTCTTGTATTTCCTCCCCTTTGCATGAATAGCTCCACTACCTTGGGGTTGGTAACTCTGAGATTATTATCTTGCCTAGATCTCACAGAATCTTCGTCAATTTGCCTTACCTGGCTCTCAGCCATTTCATGAGCCCTTGCCATTTCCATATCTAATGTGAAGTTTCTCTTTCTCTCTCTCTCAAAAATCTTAACTCTTAATTTCTTTGAAAAGCACTTTTCAATCATCTGATCTCTAAGGCTCAGAATCCACTTCAACTGTGGGATACTCACATGATTCAATCAAATTTCTTAACCAAGTCAGGTAAGAATCTATACTTTCGGACGGGCCTTGGCAAGCCTGCCTGGAAACATGTCTCTCATATGCCACATTGTTTTTAGGCATAAAATGGTTATCTAACGCTGTAACTGCAACATCAAAACTATCTCCAGCCACATTCAGGGTTCTAAAAATGCGTTGTACCCCCATACCTGCATGGTGGAGTACAATAACTTCTTTTGGTTTTGGCCATCTTCAGTGACTTCACTACCTTCTGCGAAGTAGGTAAAAGACTCCTTCCAATCTGTCCATTTCTGTGACACATTTAACGTCTCCTCTGTCTTCGGGGGAAAATGCTGCTAGGGGCGTTAACTGTAGGTAGCCATGGTTTCCCTTAGAGCTAATTCGTCTACCGTTAGGTTACTCACAGTATGCTGTCTGCTCTTGCCGGCGCCTACAATTCTTCAGTTTTCTTGCTTAACAGGTTCTTGTCACCTCAAAAAATATATCCTGGTCGCTATTATAGGACTTGTACCCTGACTCGGCAAGGTTATGGAGGATGGCTTAGATGAAACTAGTTAAATTCCTGTGGACATCTTCCGTTCCTCAAGTCCCCTGCTTCTATCTCTGCAGCTACAAGAACAATAACAACAAAAAGGCGGCAACACGCCGAATGTTCCCAAGAGTTCCGGATACAGCATACTATAGAAAACTGTTCCTTTTGAAACATTAAGGAGCACATACTACAATTACTTTCTCAAGCGTTTATTCGGAGGGTTAGACATTCTGGTGTATAATTCATTTGCATAATTCACCTCATTTTCGTCATTACTGAAGTTCATTGACAGAGAAAAGCAATGCTTCATGTGTAAAAAAAACATCCAATGGGATACATAAAGAAGAATAATATACAGATAAAAAAAAGAATGACTATAAAATAAAATGAAGGTAAGGATGCACGATGCTGTAAATGCGGTTAATCCTGTTACGGCCTCTTAAACTTACGAGCGTTAGCATTCATACCAGTGTAAGGAAGAGTGTTGTACAGCTCTGCCATAGAGGGAATAAAATACTGATTAGTCCCGAGACGGAACGTAAGTGACATAATGAACTTCGCCATTAAAATGTAACTTTTGAATGAGTGGTCAATGAATTATTTTAGATTTGTCTTTCCTGTTTTTAGGAACAAAAAGATCATAACTTCAAGGAACGTTGTCGAAAGATAGAAGACGAAAATCAATAACAGTACTGTGGTAATGGTGGTGGTGATCACGAAGAAGAGCAATAATGTTGTTGTTAATATCATAACAATTCTTGGTTATTTTCTGTTGGTAGAAGTGCAAAGGAACATCATTAAATGATATGGCAACATGTACATTATCAACTAAGATAAATGCATACCTTTTACAAATGAAAAATATTGCATTTTAAATGCAAAACAAGGGGAGCAGCATTCCTTTACCCTCTCCCGTCGACGTACACGCCTACACCTTTTTGATTTATGTTTACGCAACTACGCAACTTATTTACTATACATCTATGAATTTACGTAAGCACACTCGATCACAGGCAGGCTGAATTTCTGGATGGCTAACTCCACTTCTTGATAAAACGAAAACCAATTCGTTCTTCTAATACATCAGTTACGAGGATATTGCCATTAGTTTTAATGAGGAATTTTCTTCATTACATTAGTTAAAAGAACACAAAACCGTATATGAAAACACAACGGAACTACAAACACTTGCAGTAATTAAAGTACGGGTCGACACAAGCAATTACGAAGTGGTCTAAAAATTAAAGGTAAACATGGAATTCACCGGAAGGCTGACGTCTAGCAGATGGTTCATACTTTTTTTTTTTATCACCAAACTCAAGCTCAATTGCCGTAGTGTAACGACGGAAATCCAGAAAATATTATTGACAATCTCATCAGGAACCCATGAAATGAAAACGAATTGGTTTCCAGCTTATCAAGACGGGAAATTGAAGGGTAAAAGAACACAGACCATTTCTTTTGCATTTTTAATGCAACATTTCTCCCTTGTGGAGGGGATCAAGTTATAGGAGCGAGTAATAAAAGAGAACAGTTATTTTTAAGAAGGATTTCTCCCCTAGTTAGGAATCAGATATGGGAACGAGCATTAACAATATCTAGCAGAATGTAACGCTTTAAAGAACAGAAGAAAACTACGAAAGTCGACTTTCCATTCCTCAACCTTAACATCAAGATTCTCCGGAATTTTTGTATTTGTACTTGCCCAGGCCTAGGTTAGAGTTGATATATATAGTTTAGTTAAATGTCATGAATGTTCGGTAACCTGAATGTTAAACACAAAAAATTGACATATATTATCAATTTATATAATTTTTTCTAAATAATAATAATAATAAAATAATAATAATAATAATAATAATAATAATAATAATAATAATAATAATAATAATAATAATAATAATATAATAATAATAATAAATGTCTAACATTTTGCAACAAAACCGCTCAAAACAGACGTAACTTATAAATATATGAGTTTGCCATAAAATATCGCGAGATTTTAATTTTCTATAAATAAATTTTATCCAAAGAAAACTTTTAGTATATACTACGTTATTTTTTTCATATGTAATCTCGCTTTCTTTTTCTATCAAATGAATACCATGCACAGTTGCACTTTTATATTTCAACTTCCTACGAATTACCACAAGTTCATAGAAAGAACCTTATTGAATTTAAAATTAAAAGGCATAAAAATGAATCTATGTAAATGAATTCCTTATTAATATAAAACAGGTTACGCAATTTCGACAACGACAGTTTCACGATAGTAACACCAGAAAAATCCTCCTAAAAAATTATTAATCTAACCTATCATCCCTCAGAAAAGCTAGCCTACTTATTATACTTATTATTTTACATTTTAACTTTTATTGTGAAGGTGGACGGGGAAGGCAACTAGATTCATTTATCCCAACCATGCCTTCTTAAAAATGTCCAAAACACAAAAGTACCTTTATGCAGCCCAGAACCCCACGTCCTTCGAGGACGAGAGAAGAGCACAAGTTATATAAAAACAATTGAACACTGAAACAAATAAAAAGTTCCATAAACTAAGAGCATGATGAGAAACTATCATAAAAAAGACGATTGTTTATCTCGGGTAAACACCGAAATGCTTGTAGTATTCCTCGTTAGGGATGTTTGTGGTCAGGATGGCATTGAGGCGAGACTGGTTCAGTTTCTGATCCTGGGCGAGATGAGAGTTGGTGGCTAGTTGCTTGTTCTCTTCGTCTCTGTAATAATAATAATAATAATAAATAATAATAATAATAATTATTATTATTATTGACTAGTTCTTCAAATAATATCAAACCTCTTACCGAGACTATTCATAAAAAATAACATAAGAGTAGCCTAAAGATGAATCACATAAATCAACTAATCAGATTAAAACCTTGTATCACGAAAGACATCAAGACTTATCAAGGAAACTGTATTAACTCACAAAGCGAAAGTTAGTCAAAGTAAAGCTACGATTATCTGTTTAATGAGACGGAAAGGCGATTAAGAAAAGGCAGGTGTTAACTGGAGGTAACTGTGCTCACCTGCGGTGAATCTCCTCTCTGTGAGCAAAGAGCAATCCTGCCCTGTCGCATCTCAGGGCTTGATCACTCCAGTCTCTCTCCCGCCTCCTCTCGTCTTCCCCTCGTCTCTGTTGATGGATAATAATAATAATAATAATAATAATAATAATAATAATAATAATAATAATAATAATAATAATAATAATAATAATAATAATAATAATAATAATGCAAAGTTGAAAACTTGCACTCTTATATTCTCAGGAGGTCGTCTCAAGTGACAAGAATGAAAGCATTATTTTCGATTTTTTTTTGCTTCTGTTGAGTTTTTGCTTTCATGTTCTGCTTTTATATATACAGTATATATATATATATATATATATATATATATATATATATATATATATATATATATATATATATATATATATATATATATATATCTATATATATATATATATATATATATATATATATATTACACCTAAAGAAGTGAGTTCATGAAGTTCTTTAGGTAAACAGAAAACCAAATTCAACATTAACTAGTCATGAAACAAAAGTAGTTTAAATAAGGATATGAAAAACTACCAGTGACGGAATATACCAAGTTAAATAACAAAAAACGTAAATATATAACTATCAGTCATAGAATCTAGTTGAAACTTCTTATCAAGAAGAAGAAGAAGAAGAAGAAGAAGAAGAAGAAGAAGAAGAAGAAGAAGAAGAAGAAGAAGAAGAAATGCAAACTGGCGAACCAGTAGGAAGAAACTGACACTTTACCTTTTTTTCTTCGATTTGTTTCGCTTGGATGCTTTGAATCTCCTTCTTCTGCTGTGGAGACATTCCTTTCCACCTGTGAAAAGAAGAAGAGGAATGAATAAACGGTGGTTAATGATGTGTGTGGATAAATACAAGCTGATGGCAGTATTAAAATAGGCAATATAATGGCAAATGTTACTGGCGTGCAGGATACATACAAACTGTTTATGAAACATCTAAGAAAGAGATGAACATGGAGAGTATGTTATATATATATATATATATATATATATATATATATATATATATATATATATATATATATATATATATGTATGTATGTATAACTGAATCACGAAAATATGGAACGTGATGAATATATAAATAAAGATAAAATCCACGAAGGAAACGGAAACACTGGAGTGCTGCGAGGCCTTTCGACACTGGTCCTTTCTGACTCACATCAGGATCGAACCCAGGTCTTTCAATTGAAAGACGAGACTGCTGTCCACCAGAACACACAAGTCATAAAAGAAATTGGAACCTGTGTACCACTGTACTTAAAGCTTTACCTGCATACCAGCGAGTTTTCCCCAACTTCCCAACTCAGCAGTGACCCAGTTGACAGCATTTAATTCGAATTAAACTTTCTGAGTGAATAAGATAGAAATATCAACACACAACTACATAATTGTGTGTTGAGATATATATATATATATATATATATATATATATATATATATATATATATATATATATATATATATATATATATATATATATATATATAGGGTCCTCCGAATTGCCATTGCAAGGATAACCAAGGCTGCCGAAGTTGCAAAGGAAACTCGGGAGTGATTGCAGCAGCTGTTTCCTGGTGAAGTTTGTCGTGTTCTGGCAATTGTTCAATATCCACTTTCGATTACATTTGAACTTCAATTTTCAATTTTACTTTATGTTTTTGCAATAGATTTTACATTTCTGTACTTAGTTTTATATTATTGTACTTAGTTTTCTATTTCTGTACTTAGTTTTGTATTATTGTACTTAGTTTTATACTTCTGTATTTAGTTTTATATTTCTGTATTTAGTTTCTTCTCCCTGCTAAGCAGATACCTTAAGTAGACACCATATACATACACCTGCTCTCTTTGCATGTGTGCCTGCATGTATGTGTGTGTGTTCTCGTTTGAGTGTGTGCGCATGCTTGTATGTATGTGCGTGCGTGTGTATGAACGTGCATTTATATTTAGGAAATAGTCGTTATCAGACAGAAAAAAGTATTTTTCCAGTATTGTGAAATATACATGAACAAAACAATTCCAGGTATTAAAAAAACAACAGTGAATCCTTTTTCTTGAAGGAAGACAACGTTTTTCCCATTCCAACACCAGAGGACAAAACAAGGAAGAAAAACTGAGACGCACCAACGCCATAACAATTTCGATCTCCCCTTATTCTTTCCAGTCATGGAAGAAGAAGAAGAAGAAGAAGAAGAAGAAGAAGAAGAAGAAGAAGAAGAAGAAGAAGAAGAAGAAGAGGAAGAAGCCGAAGTCAGCTGACAACAGTTTACGAGGACGTAAAATCCTCTATGGAAAATATTGAAGATTGTAAGAGCTTACCAACCAAGGGGCAAGTCGACTTCGGCAGAGTGGAAGGCGGGAATTATATAGACACGTTCGGGACACGAACGTCTCGGGAATTCTAATGCGAAGTTAAGATGGTGACCAGACGTGGCAGTAAAAGGGAAGGACTTGAACAGAGCTAGGTTATTTCAGCTGAAATGTTAAGGGCGAAAGCTGAAAATAAATCAGGAATCCCAAGAAGCTGCTGAGGAAATATTATCTAAGAGGATTTCTGGAGAAGCTATGGGGAGGAACATACATACATACATACATACACCTTGTGCATAAAATGTCCAAAGCATTAGCTTGAGAACATTTGAAATGTGTTTAGCAGTATCAGATTTTGTTATGGACTTACAATCAGCATGATTTTACGGTGCACAAGAAATAACAACACTTGTTATCAGATACAGATAATCACAAATTAAATTTGGACCGAACAAAGTTGTAAGATATACGAAAAATTCAATCATTGCTTTTCTCGTCTTAGTGTTTTATGCATTGTATCAGTGCAAGCTACTGAAATCTTATTAAAACTAAATAAATGAAATAAAAATTTATCATCAATTGTAACAGGATCACGTAACCAATTCCATGACAACTGAGTGATTGGAAGATCAATTATCTGGTGTCTCAGCGATGAAATTCATCGACAGTAAATAACGAGTAACCTTTTGATAACAGACTGAAGACTGAAAAAAGGCACACGGCTATGATTGGTTCCCCACGATTATTTAAGCAATCAAATGAAATGATACCCTGTACCGTCAAACATATGAACCTGATTGACTAATTGGGCTAAACTTCTACACATTAATGGCCCTAGTTAGATGGGCTGACTACTAGAATCCAGAACTAGGACCCAGAACAAAATTTAGACAATGCCTCAGGTTGGAATCAAGAATCAAACTCGTTTTCAGAAAGAAGAAGAGTTCAAGAATACCAAGGATTCCCGCTTACCTGTCCACAATGACTCGATGGGGGCCAAGCGCGCTTCTTGCCATATCAGGGTCCTCGTTTAAAAAGGTGCCCAAAACGGCGTTCCTGACTTCTTGCGCCTCCGCTTTTCGCTCGGCCGTTCGCTTCTCCTGCTGGGCGTTGGATTTCTCGCGGCTCTGGAGGTCAGAGGAAGAGTGGTTGATTACTGGTGTCGTTGTATCTAAGTTTTAGTCGTACGTATATACGCACGCACACACATACATACATATATATATATATATATATATATATATATATATATATATATATATATATATATATATATATATATATATATATATATATATCAGCATGAAACTCTTTTCTAAACAACGGATGGATTGCAAAAACAAAAAAGAAAAATACAATTAACGCCAAATTTACACTTACACTGCTGAGTCGTGTATGTGTGCCGGTGTGAGTGTGTATGGTATCTACATAGAGAGAGAGAGAGAGAGAGAGAGAGAGAGAGAGAGAGAGAGAGAGAGAGAGATTGCTCAGACTTACATGAAAGTAAACACTCCATTATCGGAGGGAAAATTCATGCATCCAGAATCTTATCATAGTTCCCAGAGAGAAATTTCCGTTGCTCCTTGAAATCTCTCAGCGATGGAGTGGATGAAGAAATGTTATTATCGCATTATCTGAGTTATTCCACTTCAAAGATGGTGCCAGGGATAGGCAAAGTGGTCTGATAAGTGAGTTTGCTTTCTGAGATTTGGGGGAGAATCGCTGGAGAATGAAAGGATTGCACATATTATAATATTCTATATATATATATATATATATATATATATATATATATATATATATATATATATATATATATGCATACATACATGTATGTATATTCATATGGCTTCAGCGTTTTATAAATTTATATTATTATTATTATTATTATTATTATTATTATTATTATTATTATTTACCAGGAGCCTGTTGTATTGCAACTGCGCAATCTCCAATGCCTTTCTGCATTCTTCATCCGCTAAGGCAAGTTGTCTCGTCTTCTCCGCATGCTCCATTTCTTGCAATCCCTGCAGTCTGAAATTGAAAAGAAAATTAACAGTGTTGCAAAAATGATATACTTTTAGTTTTCTGAGAAGAAAATATTGTGCTGGTTTTGTCTGCCCGTCCGCACATTTTCTGTCCGCCCTCAAATCTTAAAAACTACTGAGGCTAGAGGGCTGCAAATTGGTATGTTGATCATCCACCCTCCAGTCATTAAGCATACCAAATTACAGCCCTCTAGCCTCAGTAGTTTTTGTTTTACTTAAGGTTAAAGTTACCCATAATCGTGCGTCAGGCAACGATATAGGCCAGGCCACCACCAGGCGGTGATTAAAGTTTCAAGGGCCGCGGCTTATACTGCATTATAGCGAGACCACAGATAGATAGATCTATTTTCGGTGGCCTTGATTATACGATGTACAGAAAACTCGATTGCGCCGAAGACACTTCGGCGAATTTTTTACTTTTTTTTAATTATCTTTCTTATTTATGAACTGAATCAAATGTATTATTCTCCGACTCGAAACACGAGCGTCGTTTGATGACAATATTAAAAGATGAAGTCTTCCGTACGTGTCACCTTTATATAACATTCATCTCTGTTTGCCATCAAGTACTAAAGGCGATTTTATCTCTTCCTTACTTTCATAATTTTTTGCTTTCACTATTTTTACTTTCACATTTTTACATTCACATTTTTGTACTTTAACTTTTTATTTTAAATTTTTTGCTTTCACATTTGTGTACTGTAATTTTCTTTAACTTTCACTTTTTTACTTTCACAGTTTTGTACTCTAACTTTTTTTTTATTTTCTCATTTTTACTTTCACGTTTTTTCTTTCATATTTTTGTACTGAATTCCTCATAGCAGAAATTTTTTTTATTTAAAAAAGTTTTTTTTTTGAGAAATAAAATTTCGAGCGAACTAAATTCGGCAGTAGTCTGCATTCTGTTTCGACGAGAGGGATTTTCTATACAAAAATAGAAGAAAAGAATATTGCAGTAAGTGGACATACTTACTCTGTGACGCATTTTTGCTGAAATCTGAATTACTGACGCACAGAGAGAGAGAGAGAGAGAGAGAGAGAGAGAGAGAGAGAGAGAGAGAGAGAGAGAGAGAGAGGGGAGGGGTGCGGTTTCAGCAAGATAACACTGATGTTATGTATTTAAAAATCATGAATATTTTTCCATTGCAAAGATGGAGAGAGAGAGAGAGAGAGAGAGAGAGAGAGAGAGAGAGAGAGAGAGAGAGAGAGAGAGAGAGAGAGAGAGAGAGAGAGAACGTTTTTCAGCAAGTTAACACTGATGTCATGTATTTAAAAATTATTATGAATATGTTTTGTTATGAAGAGAGAGAGAGAGAGAGAGAGAGAGAGAGAGAGAGAGAGAGAGAGAGAGAGAGAGAGAGTTTCAATATGTCTGTAGTGATGAAATATGTTAAATAAATATATCTAGTTTTATTAAGAATAAACAGAGAGAGAGAGAGAGAGAGAGAGAGAGAGAGAGAGAGAGAGAGAGAGAGAGAGCTGCCTAACTGTCGCTCCTATCTCTGTATTAATAAAAAAAAAAGATACAGTCGGTAGGCGTTACACAAACCTGTCTATCGAAATAGACAGTCAGTACACCGGAACGTCTGCGTCACCCCTGACATCACAGATCTGTCGTGTCCAAAAAAAAAAAAAAGAAAAAATGAAAACTTAATCTAAAAAGGTATTGAAACGCGAAGCTATTTCACACTCGAGAAAAGAAATGAGTTTTTTTAATTTTTTTTTTTTTATTTTTTACTTCCTGGAAAATCTTCAAAATCTTCAAGTTTTGAAGTCTCAGGTTTACATTACCTGTCTTTTTCCTTTTGCCTAAGGTGTTGCTGCTGTTGTTCGTCCATCTGTTGCAACAACCAGGACTTCGTCTGTTGTTGTTGCTGTTTGACGCGGTTCCTCAGGCCCAAATCTTCGCCATCGAACCTTCAAGAGATAAATGAAATTAATCTACGCGTTGCAGTACCAGTTCACTTGGAATTTCACAAAAAATATACGTAGGTATTTTAATCAGTTACTTATTTACTATATTCCTTTTTCGTGGTTTAGGCGAAGTGTTTTCTTATCTGGGTGACTGTAGATATTCCATCTTGATTTAGAGCAGCAAGTGAAGTTATTAAATTTTGTGATTGATTTATAATTTCCAAGAGAGAAGGATTTTGTTTTTGAGAACTCAATAAAATAAAAAAGAGAATAAAAAGAAAATAAAAGTGACAAAACCTATGGAAGATACTCAGACGTTCAGGAAGAATTGCTTCAGCAAAGATAAGTAAGTCAGGGAAAACCACTGAAAAAAATGGCAATTCAGTAGATATGAAAAAAAAGGTACTTTTGGAAACTGTAAAACTTCAGTCAAACTATAAAACACCAGATTCAAACTATAAAACACCAAGGGGATCCCAGTCAGTCGAATGTAAACTCACTTCAGCAAGCAGAGTGACGAAACGAAACGCGAATAAAAACTCACTTCAGCAAATAGAGGGACGAAATGACGTGATCATGGCTGTTCAAGTCGTACTCTCTCCTCTTCTCGAATTTCTGGTCGTCCTTCCAGAACCTCGTTAACTGCTGCTGCCTGTTTTGGCGGTCCTGCAATTACAGTAGATAGATAGATAGATAGATAGATAGATAGATAGATAGATAGATAGATAGATAGTTTATTTATTCCTCTACATAGAAAAATTATACAAAAGAGGCCAACAGAGGCACCAGACCTACTATGGCTAAGTGGCCATCTGAGACAGTAAGTGATCTACGCGCCTACGATATTCTCGTTTTCTATGACGCATTTTATCGATATCAGTCGTGTAATAGATCTCAGGGCCCAAGGCGATGTTGTGGTAAATAATAATGTTTAGAAAGGTATCGAATTTCTCTCTCTCTCTCTCTCTTTTTGTCTCTCTCAATTGCCACTTGACTTTTTATCATATTTTATTTGTGACGCCTAAAAGATCTTGATGTTACAAAACGACTGAGCTCTTTTTTTTTTAGTTATGGAATGGGGACGACTTTAAGTAGCATAAATAATGAGGGTCATTTTTTAGTGAAAGAGGACCTTAAACGAATCAGGATTATGAAGAAAAGCAACTTGATAGATAAATAAATATATATATTACAGACGCCAATTATTGTAAAATCAGTCAAAGAAGATATCAGATATTATGCAGTGGTTACTTGAGCTTAAAAGGAATGCATATATTAATTGTAACGACCTGAGTGGGCCGTTATGCAGGTTCTTTAATATACTCAGGACGGGGCTGTCATGACTGACGGCAGATGCAACAAACAAAGGAGGGGAAACAACAAAAACAATATAATGAGCTCAAAATTAATTTATTTACAATATTTATAAGTGAGTCAGGTCTGGTAAAAAGATAAAAACCATAAATACAAAAATAAGCCAAAAGGCAGCACTAAACAAAATCAAGTTAAACAAAAAAGTAGCTTAAAAAAAAAAAAAAGGCAAAAATAAACAACAGCAGGCAGAAAAAAAAACAAACATACGTCCTTCATCGGGTCACCAAGACAGCCCTCAGCTGCACAACAGGGACAAGACCCCACAAACCAGAATACCCCGATGGAGACGTCAGGACAGCCTCACGCTGTCATCAAAGATGAGCAGCTCGTGGTCACACTCATGGTCACACTCCACCTCTACGAGCTCCACTTCGTAGGCGTGCTCCAATTTGTTGCTCAAAAACTCGACCAACGTCGACTAAAAACTGCCTGCTGCTGCTGCCACTGCCGCTACTCGCTGCCCTACCAGACCCGACTGACGAGAGAAAAACGGCAGCTCACCAACGAGAACATCAAAACAAAAAACTTGAAGGTAAGGAGGCAGCAATCCACAAAGGGAACGAGCGGGAACCAGCAGTTCCCGCAAAACCATCACTTAACGTGACACCTCCCCACCTAAAAGAAAAAAAAAATTATTATTTTTTTACACTCATGATCCTCCAATGTTACAACCCTCAGCCAAAACAGAGCCATCCTGTCACGGTCATTGTAACGACCTGAGTGGGCCGTTATGCAGGTTCTTTAATATACTCAGGAATGACTGACGGCAGATGCAACAAACAAAGGAGGGGAAAACAACAAAAACAATATAATGAGCTCAAAATTAATTTATTTACAATATTTATAAGTGAGTCAGGTCTGGTAAAAAGATAAAAAAACCATAAATACAAAAATAAGCCAAAAGGCAGCACTAAACAAAATCAAGTTAAACAAAAAAGTAGCTTAAAACAAAAAAAAAAAGGCAAAAATAAACAACAGCAGGCAGAAGAAAAAAAAAAAACAAACATACGTCCTTCATCGGGTCACCAAGACAGCCCTCAGCTGCACAACAGGGACAAGACCCCACAAACCAGAATACCCCGATGGAGACGTTCACGCTGTCATCAAAGATGAGCAGCTCGTGGTCACACGACTACCATGGTCACACTCCACCTCACGACGTGCTCCACTTCGTAGGCGTTCCAATTTGTTGCTCAAAAACTCGACCAACGTCGACCTAAAAACTGCCTGCTGCTGCTGCCATGTACACTCTCGCTGCCCTACCAGACCCGACTGACGAGAGAAAAACGGCAGCTCACCAACGAGAACATCAAAACAAAAAAACTTGAAGGTAAGAGGCAGCAATCCACAAAAGGGAACGAGCGGGAACCAGCAGTTCCTGCAAAACCATCACTTAACGTGACATTAATTATAAAAAAAACTAACACCAAGTAATGCTGCTTTCCAGAAGCCATTGTTATACAAGCTTCCTTTATGTGATACTTCAGTGTAATATAAGGTGCTCTTCCTTTTCAACAACTTATTCTAAGAAATGTAAGACACTAAGCAATATATCTTACTAGCTGACCAACCCGGCGCTGCCCGGGAAAACTTGCACTGTCGATACGAAAGTGTACGAACCTACATTCACGACACTCCACGTTTTACACCAATCCAAAATGTTATCCCATGGCTGGGTCTTTGCCGGGACCCGCAGTAAACAAGATACCCCGAGGGACGGGGGTATGGGTTTGAAACCTACGCGAAAACCTTCCTTGGGTCAAATGAGAGCCGCATGCAAAATTTTGTCTAGATCGGTCAAGCGGTTCAGGTGGTTTCTATAGAGCACAGGTTTATGTACATTCAAGTTTAGAAGTTTAGATACATTAATACACATATATACACATTATATGTATATATATATATATATATATATATATATATATATATATATATATATATATATATATATATATATATATACACATACACACTCAAGTAGACTAAGCCTATATTCGAGATATTTCAAACACCCTTATTGGTTTGTACATTAAAATAATGTACGTACAAAGGATTCACGAAAGCGTAATCGTACAGTGTGATTCGACTCCAAGTTGTTTGTGGAAGACAAGAAACATCAACGATTTCTAAATACATTTTGTCTAGATATTAAGATAAAATGAATTCCTTAATTTGTCCTATATTAAGTAAAGTACAGGTTGCGAAGTAATATTATACATGCCTTTTGTAAATACTTATAAAAAGCTGCATGTTTAAAAATGATAAAAAAACATATTAATTTTTCCAGATTAACTCACACAGTCTACCGATAGACAGTGAGCAGTATAGTATACTCACCGCAGTTGCAAAATAACTTGGATGCAGCGTCTAATATCCTGTGTTGCTAGGAAAATATATATTTAATGAAATCACAAATAAATTTTCGCAATAATGTACTTAAAAATAATAACATAGAAACGAAAGAGGGTACTTTACTTCTTAAATTATATAAAAAAATCCATAACGAAATCACATCGGCCTAAAACCGCTTTTTTTCTTCGCGCCTTAAACACATGAAGACGGTATTTAAACTCCCACCAGTCAAGAGCCCCGTTACAGTGAACCCCGGGCGCGATTTAAATATCCTGACGGGGTTCCGAAGGTCCAGGTGTTCGCTGTCTCACGCAAATGAATCGGGGGGGGGGGGTGGGGGTGGGGGGTGTGTGATTTAATCCATTCGTTCGCCGGGAAGAATTTAAAGGTATTCAAACTGAGCTGAGATATTTGATTCAACGGAGTTTAAATGGCTCTCCCCTTTTTAAAGCTAGAAGCGGTGTTGCCATTTGGTGTAAAGTGATGAAATTTTACTAAAATGTAATTTTAAGTACTGCTTTTAATATTTTAATGAGATTTTATAGCTTAAAATAGTTTTTAAGCTTAAGTTGGAGTTAATATTGTTTAAAATATCTGATGAAATGGTAACATATATGAGGTATTTCATGTTTAATGTATCTCCTGGCGTGAATTAGTTAGATCATAATATCAAAAATGTAAGGGGATCGGGGAGGGGAGGGGAGGGGAAGAGGAAGGGGAAGGGAGGGCAGAAGGAAGAGGGAAGGGTATGGAAGACACCAGGAGCCTTCGGTGTGTGGATGTATAAAAGTGACTTACCACACCCATGTACACCTGTAAACTCGAATTATACAGTTAATGCGATTAATACACAAACAAACACACCCTTACACACACACACACACACACACACAGACAGAGAGAGAGAGAGAGAGAGAGAGAGAGAGAGAGAGAGAGAGAGAGAGAGAGAGAGAGAGAGAGAGAGAGAGAACCAAACAGGCCATTTTCTAATACTTTGCTTTCCTGATGCTCCAGAAGAAGGGCTGCTTTGTCCTGCGTCGTCGCGAGGCGCCCATAGTCCTCCTCCCGTCGTCTCTCCTGGTCCTCCTGCCGCAGGCGCTCATTCACTTGATGGGAAAGGGCCCCCACGTCAACCTGAAGGGTTGGAAAGCATGACATAAGACTCAGGGGTCCCTGACGTTGGCTAAGAATAGGGTAAACTATCTGGAATAATTTTGTGTTGTTTCTCATTGTTTTGATTCGTGAGTTTTTTTTATGTAAAATTTGGTGTGATGTTTTCTTATTTTCTTTCTTTTTTTGTTTGTTTTATCTTTATTTCTTTAAATCTTCAGCTGAAAATCTTTATGGAACAGTCAACAATCTGTAATAAGCCCAAGAGGGTTGAGAGAGAGAGAGAGAGAGAGAGAGAGAGAGAGAGAGAGAGAGACGTCTTCAGCAGAGAGCAGAGATCAATTTTCTTCTTCTCGCTCAAATATTTGGAGAGCAGAAGATTCGTAATAAAACAGAACGCCTTCTGGTACGTGCTTGGTATGGACTGTGCCAAGTGCATAATGAGGTATGACGTCATACGTCAAGATCTGTGAGTTTATGTAAATCAAAGTTTAGCAAGACTGCATTAGTTATGTTATCATTGTGATAAAATTGACCTCTTTCTGGTATGTACTTGGTAGGGTTATTTTACAGTTACTTGCTTATTCATTTTTTTGTGATGGAATGGTCTTTAATTATTTTATATCATATGCTTTATTAATTTTCTACATAATTCATAGCCAACTACAGTTGAATGATATACTTTTCTCCACATTTTCGTCTTTCGTTTTAGAATGTAGGCTGCAGTGAGGTATGAATTATACATAGATTTGCCTAAAAGCTGGTCATTATTTTACTATTCACTGAAGCATAACAAACATAATATATATATACACATATATATATATAATATATATATATATATATATATATATATATATATATATATATATATATATATATATATATATATATATATATATATATATATATATATATATATATATATATCTGTGTGTGTGTGTGTGTAAAAATAATGATCTTCATTTATTAATTTCCACTTGGTTTTAGTTTTCTGAAAAGAAAACTATTGTGCCGGCTTTGTCTTTTCCGTCACTTTTTTCTGTTTTCTGTCCGCCCTCAGATCTTAAAAGCTACTGAGGCTAGAGGGCTGCAAATTGGTACGTTGATCATCCACCCTCAAATCATCAAACATACCAAATTGCAGCCCTCTAGCCTCAGTAGCTATTCTTTTATCTAAGGTTAAAGTTAGCCATAATCGTGCTTCTGGCAACGATATAGGACAGGCCACCACCGGCCCGTGGTTAAAGTTTCAAGGGCCGCGGCTCATACAGCATTATACCGAGACCACCGAAAGATAGATCTATTTTCGGTGGCCTTGATTATACGCTGTAGCGGCTGTACAGAAAACTCGATTGCGCCGAAGAAACTTCGGCGCATTTTTTACTTTTTTTTTTTTATTTCAGAAAGACCGAAAGAAGGAAAAAATGAGAACAATGGAATTATCTAGGCATTGGAATCGTAAGCTTTCTAGATTCTACTACTTGCTGGAAAAATAATAAGCGTAATGTGTAATTCTGTGCGATTATCTCAATAAGCCACGAGTTTTCCATAAACAATTATGATCTAATTGATATAATCCATGTTTTATCCGGTTCTCAGTTTAATTCTATTTCAATAAGAAAGAAATAAAGTAAAACATTTTCATTTAAATTCAGAAGGAGAAAAAAATATCAATTTCATATTGATTCAGAAAGAAAGAAATAAGACAAAACATTAATCTGACATCATTTCAGAAAGAAAAAACGTAAAAAGAAATATTAATTTCATATTATTCCAGAAAGAGAGAAATAAAATCTAACAAACCAACCGCAATGGAGGTCGTCCTGGGCTGGTGGATGCGGACAGCTCTCTCCTGAAGGAGACGCCTTCTGCGCGAGATCCGAGCCGCCTCTCGTTCGTCCAGCACCCAGGAAGGGAGCGCCGGCCCCGCCGGGTTGGTGGTGACGTTCGACGGCCCCGTATTGATGGTGGAGGCGTTGTTGGTGAAGTGTGTGATGGGGATGATTTGTTGGAGATTGCTCCCCTTCTGAGATGACTTATTGTCCGCTGGGGACGATGATAACTGCGTAGGAGACATCTGCAAAGGGGGAAGAGCGAGTGAGAACTCGGTTGAGAGAGAGAGAGAGAGAGAGAGAGAGAGAGAGAGAGAGAGAGAGAGAGAGAGAGGAAAACGTTACACAGTATATTGGAGAAACCATTTGTGCAAAAGAGAGAGAGAGAGAAGAGAGAGAGAGAGAGAGAGAGAGAGAGAGAGAGAGAAGAGAGAGAGAGAGAGAGAGAGAGAGAGGAAACCTTACACAGTAGTAGGAGAAAATCATTTTGTAAAAAGTAACTACTGAGAGAGAGAGAGAGAGAGAGAGAGAGAGAGAGAGAGAGAGAGAGAGAGAGAGAGAGAGAGAGAGAGAATGAATAAAATCAAAGTCAAAATCCTTTATTCCATTAAAAATGTTATTACATACAAGAGAAAGAGAGAGAGAGAGAGAGAGAGAGAGAGAGAGAGAGAGAGAGAGAGAGAGAGAGAGAGAGGAAAACCTTACACAGTATATTGGAGAAAACCATTTGTGCAAAGAGAGAGAGAGAGAGAGAGAGAGAGAGAGGAAAACCTTACACAGTATATAAGAGAAAATCACTTGTGCAAAAGTAAGTACTGAGAGAGAGAGAGAGAGAGAGAGAGAGAGAGAGGAAAACCTTACACAGTACGTAGGAGAAAATCACTTGTGCAAAAGTAACTACTGAGAGAGAGAGAGAGAGAGAGAGAGAGAGAGAGAGAGAGAGAGAGAGAGAGAGAGAGAGAATGAATAAAATCAAAGTCAAAATCCTTTATTCCATTAAAAATGTTATTACATACAAGAGAAAGAGAGAGAGAGAGAGAGAGAGAGAGAGAGAGAGAGAGAGAGAGAGAGAGAGAGAGAGAGAGAGAGAGGAAAATTACACAGTATATTGGAGAAAACCATTTGTGCAAAGAGAGAGAGAGAGAGAGAGAGAGAGAGAGAGAGAGAGAGAGAGAGAGAGAGAGAGAGAGAGAGAGAGGAAAACCTTACACAGTATATAAGAGAAAATCACTTGTGCAAAAGTAAGTAGAGAGAGAGAGAGAGAGAGAGAGAGAGAGAGAGAGAGAGAGAGAGAGAGAGAGAGAGAGAGAGAGAGAGAGAGAGAGAGAATAAAATCAAAGTGAAAATTCTTCAATCCATTAAAAATGTTAATAAATACAAGAGAGAGAGAGAGAGAGAGAGAGAGAGAGAGAGAGAGAGAGAGAGAGAGAGAGAGAGAGAGAGAGAGAGAGAGAGAGAGAATGAATAAAATCAAAGTCAAAATCCTTTATTCCATTAAAAATGTTATTACATACAAGAGAGAGAGAGAGAGAGAGAGAGAGAGAGAGAGAGAGAGAGAGAGAGAGAGAGAATAAAATCAAAGTCACAGTCAATATTCTTTATTACATTAAAAATGTTAATACATACAAGAGAGAGAGAGAGAGAGAGAGAGAGAGAGAGAGAGAGAGAGAGAGTCAAAGTCAAAATTATCTATCAGTTGAAAAATCCCATCTGAATATTAGTTCTCATTTGACTACGGTGGTTACATAAACACCGATCATTTTTGAGAAATCAGAAGATATTAAATTTATAAATCACTTTTCACGTAATTCAGGTTTATCTTTACTAAATCTAACAAACACCACCTTTTACAAAAATCAAGTTTATTGTCAGCAGAAGCAGCAGAAAGAGAAATATGAGTATAAGCAGAAGCGGTAACAAATTACATAAATAAAAAAAAGTAGGTTCAGCCAATCAGACGGTACAAATGGAATGTTCCTCCCTCCTCGACGCTTCTCTCTCTCTCTCTCTCTCTCTCTCTCTCTCTCTCTCTCTCTCTCTCTACCAACACGAAGATTAATAGCAGCCGATATTGAGAGAATTCCCCAATCTCCAAACATTAATCTTCAATCAACGTATCCGGGAGAAGATTATTGGCAGAATGGGAGTATATTAACAGCTTGCATTTGTGGTCATTGTTCTAATTACTCCTGCTTTGATGTATTGCCATTGTTCATGAGACACATCAATCAACGATCTAATTACGTATGTGGCTATGAAGCAAATACGGACACACGTAATGAGTCTGCTAATCAATATGCTTGTATACGTAATAAACAAAAAAGAATTTCTTAGGGGTTTCCTAAATCTGCATATGATTAGGGTTCATCCTCTGAATAATAATAATAATAATAATAATAATAATAATAATAATAATAATAATAATAATAATAATAATAATAGTCTCTTACAGTATAAGATAATCAGATAGACAAATAGATAGATAGATAGATAGATAGACAGATTGATAGATAGATAAGATATTTCATTACAAAATAATTTGGAAAAATTAACTTCGGGCTGTGGAGGAAGAAACATCTCTGAATTCTGAAAAAAATATGACAATGAAATTGCACAACGGGAGGATGCCATTAAACCTTTTGTTATTTATCGAATACAAGTTCCTTGTTTGTGACGCCAGATAGTTTCAAATCAATCAGGAAACTTCCTGTATTAAGTCGAGAATCAGCTGCAAGTATTGGCATTGTTTTATAATTCTGATTATTTCACCTTTATGCCAGTGATACCAATATGCAAAATTAGTGAAGAGCTTTTCAAGAGTTTAATTTCTAACTGGAATCTCCAATTATTTTATTTTATTTATTTTTTTTGTCAGTGGGGATTCCTTCCTTCATCTCTGATTTATTTCGTATTTCTGGGTATCCGCAGATTCTTCAAGGGGCATTTGATATAGAAGGGTATCACGTATTTCTCTAAATACATATCGATGAATCCAACTCCTGAGGAACTTAGAGAAGCCTCCGCTAATCTATTTCAGGGCTAGGAGGTATAGACATCTTTTGTATGTGTGTGTGTGTGTGTGTGTGTGTGTGTGTGTGTGTGGCTGTATAAAGTAAAGCATAAGCCTTGCTCATTTTGTAGTTCATCAAAACTATGGTAACCTCTATCCCCACTTCCTTTCTGCAGTCTTGCTGGCCAACCTCTCTAACTGTTACTTCTTAGTGTAACTGTTGGGTTTTCTCTTAGCTCTACCTTTAGGTCCTTGTATTTGATCTCATTTATATTCTGGATCTCTGTAGAGGTTTTGCTGTCCAGCTACTCCAACTCCCTCTTTTCACTGTCTTAATAGTTGAATGGCTGAATGTACCCCAGTGACTGGCTTTGGCAGCCTAAATTTCACAAAAAAAAAAAGACTCATATTCATTGGATTATTAAGTCTTCGATTGATGTCTTAATTTGGGACAGTTCATATGCTGAAGAATTCCCATGAATCCTTTAGAATCCTGTTTATAATTTTAAAGTATCTTTTGGTAGTTGAAGGACGATTTTCTCTTTTTTTTTTATTCAACTCGTTTTTTTCCTATCCTTCGGCCGGTGAAATCCAAGTTTCTCAAAAGACCAATGACTTTTTTTCCCAACAATTTTTCATCCTAAAGTTCGTAGGACTCTGTAGCTCATCCTAGAGAGATTGATCCCGGGAGGCAAATTCCTGAGATGTATGCTAGTATTGCAGCAGCCGATGTTTTTTTGCCATGCCCCTAGGTTAGGTTAGCTCAGGTTGCAATAAATTAGATTTGCTGAAAGAATTTATTTCGTATTTCTGAAGCAGAATCTTCAAGGGGGTGTGGGAAACAATAATGAGATTATTTTCAAGAAAACATCAAGAAAATTCTGGTTAGTTTTAAGATATGGCGTCCCGCGTGTTTCAGGGAAAGGTCCCGGTACTCGGTTACATCTTGGGTAATTGGTTCTGGGAGATGTCCTATGCGTGTCTGACTTTGATATGAAAGGACAATTCTAACCCCATCCCAGGAAGCCCTCTATCCGTAAGGGTCACGTAACCCTTAATTAGTGGAGGAATTTTTTGCTCTGGGTATGTCATGTCCATGAGACTCAACTTTCAAAAGAGGTGGAGGGTGACATTTTAGACTTTATGAGAAAATGATTTTTAAGAGAATCATTTAGATCTAACTTGAGTTTTATTTAATCCATAACCTAGAAGACTGTAAACTGTTTTTGACGTATATTTTCTCCAGTCATTTACAACACCCAGAATGAATTGAGAATAGAATTGAATATAGAATTTAGGCCAAAGGCCAAGCGATGGGACCTGTGAGGTCATTCAATGCTGAAACGGAATGATCGAGAGGTGTAACAGGAGGAAAACCTCTCAGTTGCACTATGAGATAATTGTTACGGAAGGGTGGAAAGGAAGATGGAAGAAAGGGAATATGAAAGGAGGTACTGTAAAAGGAATGAAAGGGGTTGCAGCCAGGGGCCGAAGGGACGCTGCAAAGAACCTTAAGTAATGCCTACAGTGCACCGCATGAGGTGACTGACGACACTACCACCCTACGGAGAGAATGAATTGAGTGAATATGAATGGACAGTGGAGAAAAAATCTAATGATATAAATATTAATGATATAAATATTAACGAATAAAGTATTTATTAATGAATAAAATAATTATTAATGAAATAAATATTAATGATATAAATATAAACGAAAATAAAAATTTTTCAATGAAAAAAAAAAACACTACTTGTCCTGGTGGCTTCGTGACCGTATAACTTCTGCGCAATCGAGTTTACTGTACGGCCGTTATAGCGTATTATCAAGGCCACCGAAAATAGATCTATCTTTCGTTGGTCTCGGTATAATTCTGTTTGAGCCGCGGTCCACGAAACTTTAACCATGGCCCGGTGGTGGCCTATCCTATATAGTTGCCAGAAGCACGATTATGACAAACTTTAACCTTAAATCAAATAAAAACTGCTGAGGTTAGAGGGCTGCAATTTGGTATGTTTGATGATTGAAGGATGGGTGATTAACTTAACAATTTGCAGCCATCTAGCCTCAGTAGTTTTTTAAGATCTGAGGGCGGACAGAAAAAAGTGCGGACGGTCAGACAAAGCCGGCACAATAGTTTTCTTTTCAGAATACTAAAAACTTACGTAACTGACAACGTATTTACGTAACATACCCACCAACCAATCCTGCCATGCCCTGACGATAGTAGAAATTGTAAGTAAGACATCCGTGGCGGCCTCGGCCGAGTCTGTCAAGAGAGCGAAGCGGTTTCACTAATTAGCGGCGTCTCAGGCAGACCGATGTCGTTCCTTTGTGGAGGCTGTCGGCCCAATTAGCTGCGTATTGCAGATAACATCAATAGATAACTTCGTTTCCTCACGGATTTAAAATCGATGCGTCGCTGATCGGCGAGTTATTTTATAACACTTTTTTTTTATACTTTTTGTTTTCTGTGCGCACTTTTTTCTGTCCGCCCTCAGATCTTAAAAAAACTACTGAGGCTAGGTGGCTGCAAAGTGGTATGTTAATCACCCACCCTCCAATCATCAAACATACCAAATTGCAACCCTCTAGCCTCAGTAGTTTTTATTTTATTTAAGGTTAAAGTTAGCCATAAGCGTGCGTCTGGCAACGATATAAGCCAGGCCACCACCTGGCCGTGGTTAAAGCTTCATGGACCGCGGCTCATACAGCATTATATCGAGACCACCTGAACGATATATAATACATATAATATATATATATATATATATATATATATATATATATATATATTAGAAGGCCAAGCGCTGGGACCTATGAGATCATTCAGCGCTGAAATTGAGGTTTATGGACAGTCGAAAGATTTTAAAAGTTTCACAGGAGGAAAACCTCGCAGTCGCGCCATGAATCAATTGTTAGGAGAGGACGGAAAGTATGATGGGAGAAAGAGAATATGAACGGAGGTACAGTAAAAGGTCTAACTTTGTTAAGTGCCAAAAAGATGTTCGCTAGTGATAAATAAACGAGGTTTATATTGGTGAATCTGTATACTTTGAACGAGGAAAACGGGAGCGCAGCACTATTTTTAAATATCTGTCACTGAAAAATCATCCTTTAGGTTTTGATACGGATAAATTAGCGACAAAGTCAACTACACTTATAAGAAAGTTCTCGAAGCCATTTTAACCCAAAACTCCAAAAAATATAACGTTAACCAACACAATTTTAAATCAGATTTCGTCTTTTTGAATAATGTTGCCAAGAATAATGGAGGAATTGTGGGTACAAAGTTGAAAGAGTGCCCACAAATTGCCCTGACTGTTTTGTTTGAAGATAAATCTATTGTTGCCTCTTTTGTTATACAAATTCTATTGTCTCTTTTGTTAATACAAAACGTTTTTTTACCTCTTTTAAAACTCTACTCACTTTATTGTGAGGAGGAAATAGCAAAAATGAAATAACATTACCAGAACAGAATGGCCGAATTATACCTTTAGCAAAAACATATAACTACGTAATTTATCATACAAATTTGAGAGGGTAAAAAATACTAGTGTTTAAAACCTTCAACACTACCAACCACTGTTTGCTAGTGATATACACCAATCTAAATCTTCGTTAAAATCTATGCATATAATCTTCATTGTTAAAAAATGTCCTCTTCGTTAACTTCGTGATAGCAACGCCAGATTCCCATTTAACTTCCTGATGAAGTTTCGAAAGTCTGGAGATCACTCTCGCTAAAAATAAACAATAAACCTTTCTAGCTCCACGTCCAGCACTTTCTAGAAAGCGGTTTGTCATTCCGACAGACGACGTAGTCGACTTACCTTCTGCGTTTATAAAAGTTTTGGAGGGGGAAAGAGATTCTTGGATATGGGGTCTTCTAGAATCTCCTTTCACACAAATCCCAGAGGTCCCTGATTCACGCGGAACCTTCCCTCTTCCTAAAAACTTCCTTGATGAAACTTCGCTGGCGAATGAAACTCGGAATTGTGGCTCTCGCCGTGAAACTCTCCCAGACATCTATTGTGTGTCGACCGTAAACTAGCCAACTGCTCGAATCGACTTTAACGGCCCTCCCGTCCCCCATCCCCCCTTCGACTGATCGATTCCTAATCCCCGCCTTCCCCTTCTTCCTCCCATTTCCCTTTACAATAAGCACGGCCCGGACGTCCCCATGCGTTACCCATCACGAATATGAGGTGGTTTAGGTCCACACACGCTATCCTTGGCCGGATGACTTTGTCCCTTCGAGTGCAACAAAAGGACATTTTTTTTTTTCGACGTATGCCTGAAGAGCAACGAGCTGTTTCAGTTTTGACGTGGAAATGGGAGGTTTTCTAATGGTTGTTCGTCACAGTAAAAGCGTTTGTTTATATCCACGACAGCAGTAAAAGGCCGTCAATCAATTTCTCATTCCAGTATTGCGTATGGCCTTCACGATGAGACTAATCGGTATATTTAAAGTATAAACGTTACATTGACCAGTTTTCGAGTCTTCTTTCCATTAAACCTACACCCTTACATCCCGGGCTACTTTCCTGGATAACCTCTGAGGGGGAAATCTGTAAGAGACCTTGGATAAAAGTCACAGGAGCAGAGGATTTAGATTGAAAAAGTAAGACAGATGACAGAAGTTTTGATAGGGGAAGAACAGCGTGAGTTTAGATAGGTAGGAGGGAATGATGTATGTGTACTCACAAAACTTTTTGACAGAATCTACGAAGAGGCAATATGGAAGTTATTGGTGATGTGCGTTACAGAGGAAGAGTTTTGTGAGCAATTAGAAGTTTTTTTTTCCCAATAAACACAGTGTATGTTAGGATATTCAGTGGGGAGAGTGACTGGTTTAGTGTAAAAGTCGATCTGTAGCAAGGATTGTGTTATGTATGTCCCAGAGTCTGTTTAACATTTTCATGACTGGTATAATGTGACATCTCAGAAGAAGGAGAGTAGTCACAGAAGTAGTTTGAACACACACACACGTATATATCTACACTAGCAAAGCATGCCTAGGCCTACACATGAACGCACCCAGGCCTTCACACGTATTTAAACAAAAATAAAACTCCATGCGACCACTGACATTCTTTTCCAGCCCCCTAGAGAAATCTACCGTTATCGCAAAGTCACACCTAATCTGACACGAGCATCTACCCACCTCCTGTGCCAGAGGCCTTATAGCTTTATTGTCCCTCCAGAACGCTCTCTCTCTCTCTCTCTCTCTCTCTCTCTCTCTCTCTCTCTCTCTCTCTCTTTACCTTGACGTGATTCCATCGATTCATCACGTCCGGTGGCGATACGATCGAGGGTTCTGTTTATTTTACGGTAATGCCGTTTCTGAGTCCGAGATTACGTCGTTATTTGCGTTGTGTTGACGCTCTGTTACGTTAATCTTTGTGTTCGATTCTTCGGTCGTTTGTTATTCTTCTGTGCCTGTTCCTTTTTGTGTACATTTCTCTTACACCTTCTTTAGTAACTGCCCTTTCTTTCCAACCTCCTCCTCTTCCTCCTCCTCCTCCTCCTCCTCCTCCTCCTCTTCTTCTTCTTCTCCGTATCTAGAATTTCATCTTGCATCTTAAGCACTCTTCTGCCAACTCAGAGATACCCTTCCTTCTATAGGGTGATGTAATCTTTCACGCTACATTTTTTATCTGTTTATTCTTTCCTACCACGTTTTTATTCCGAAGGCCGACGGGATAGGCAACCACTTTACGCAACACCTGTAGCCTAGGCTAGATAGATGCTCGAATGTGGAATAAATAAAAAGGTTTATTTACAACCAAGCACCTCATTTACATAGAGGCCACGTGGGAGGGGCAACTCATGACCCATAATAAAGGGGGACTCATTACTCTTACTCATCCGCACTCATTACTCATAATCATCACAGACTGTAGGGGAAATGAATAGATAAAGCAGAGAGGATAAGATTTAAGTCTCGTTAAAAGACCAAGAATAGGTCTTGGGGGATGAGCCCAGAATATTTGGAAGAGTTTTATTTAATGAATTATTTTTCTTCTAGGAATTATGAAGGATTTTACCCTTAGTTTAGCATATGATTTGATACTGAGGTTCTGAATTCTCTCTCTCTCTCTCTTTTCTCTCTCTCTCTCTCTCTCTCTCTCTCTCTCTCTCTTCCTTTTCTAGGTTTATTTTATAAATCGCCTCATTCTGCGCATGCGCTATTCGTATGCAAATTCTCTTTTGCAACTCTGAAAGAAATGGCTGAAGTCAATGATCTCGTTGCTGTAATTTTAAGTCGAGGACAAAAATCGTCAGTCATTCTTCCCAAGTCTCTTTGGTTAACTTCCCAGTTCTCGTAAGTTAGTCTTCCCAGGTATATTTAGTTATCTTCCCAAGTCTCTTTAGTTATCTTCCAAGTTTTCTTAATTCATTCTTCCCAAGTTCTCATAAGCCATTCTTCCTAGTTCTCTTTGGTTATCTTTCTATTCTTCCCAGTTGTCGTAAGTCATTCTTCCCATTTCTCGTAAGTTATTCTTCCCAGTTCTCCTTGGTTATCTTCCCAGGTCTCTTTAGTCATTCTTCCCAGGTATTTTTAATTATCTTCCCAATTTTTATAAGTCATTCTCCCAAGTCCTCATTGGTTATCTTCCCAATTCTCGCAAGTCATCCTTCCCAGATCTCTTTGTTTATCTTCCCAGCTACCATAGGTTATCTTCCCAGCTCTCACCTCGTTTCTTCAATTACAGAGAAGTTTGCCAAGCGTGACCAGAGGTTCAGGAGACGCACATAACGCTATTGATCGAAGGTCCAGCGTAATGAGTCACTGACTGACACTTAGTCAGCCTGGGTCGAGGGTAAACTCAATAGAGTATGGTAGGAAGGAGCAGCAATGGGTTTTGGCAAGACTTTGCAGGATTGAAAGAGGGAATAGTGATTATACATACATCCACACACGTATTTATATGTATAAATATATATTAACTTTATCACATACACAACTTGATAATGTGAACTGTTTGTCCATGAAAGCTTGTAACTTTTTCTGAATAAAAAACTCCGTTAGATACCATCCAGTTTGAATGAGGTCCTTTTAGTAATTCTAATATATATATATATATATATATATATATATATATATATATATATATACACATATATATGCATATATATATATATATATATATATATATATATATATATATATATATTTATATACATATTTACATAGACAATAGTTTTTTATAATATCAGTTATACAAACATCACTTCTAGTTTCTTTTTGATGCCTGATTTTTCTTTAAACATTTCTAACTTTGCAACTATCCCAGCATTGCGTATACAATTTTAACACCCACGTAGTCATAACAAAAGTTAACACGAGAACAAAAGTAAAAAAAAAGGGACGTTAGGTAAACAACCTGGAGAGACTTTAATTTCCTCACTGAGAGATTAAAATTTCGCAACAGAAGTCAGTCGGTGCGCATTTCATTATTAATATGTTGAGAGTCACTCCTTCTCTTGCAAGAGCTTTGAGGGAATGACCTGCTTATTAGATCAAAGCTTTCTGCGTTTTTCTGCATGGCATACAGAAAGAGTGAAAAGATGAAGAAGGAGAGAGAGAGAGAGAGAGAGAGAGAGAGAGAGAGAGAGAGAGAGAGAGAATCCATTACTCCTTTTTATGGCTAGTTTTCTCCATTGCTGTATGACATTTGCAAAGAAGAACAACAGTCAGGGGAGGAGGAGGAGGAGGAGGAGGAGAGAGAGAGAGAGAGAGAGAGAGAGAGAGAGAGAGAGAGAGAGAGAGAGAGAGAGAGAGAACATTCTTCCTTTTCATCGCAAGAACAACGAGAGTTTTCCCCTCCTAAGGAAAGAAGCATGCCCACGCCATCAAGCACTAGAGATAACGTATGAAAATATTACTGGAACAGGAATCTGCGCAGCCAGACATTGCAAGGGTAAATCACGATGTTTATAAAATGGACAAGTGCTTATATAAACTTCACACATCTACAAAAACGTATATATACTGCAAAGTCTACAATCACGTACATCTTCAATGAGCGGATAATCTTTGATTCACGGTTCCATAATGATTAAAATCTATTAGAATATCCTCAAGGATTTAGAATGATTTCGAAATCCGGGTATTCTCAGTGACATTATTTTTCTAATTTCATTTACACCAATGAATAATTTTTTTAGATGTTCTCCAATCAGAAAATAGATGTGTTCATACCAGATCTGATTCCAGATTCCATTTCAATAATTAATAGGCTTCTCGTAGGCCTATAGCCCAAAACTCTTTAACTTTACTAAAACCCATTAGAAAATAAATCGCTTAATCATATTCCAGTCTGCATCTAAAATTCGATGCTAATCCGGATTCTCATGCAGATGTAATAAAGTGTTCTTTAGAACAGCACAAAATTAAAAATATAAAAAAAATAAAAATGTAATCAGCGCTTACCAGCTTATAACTCATCGCTAAACAAAATTCCGGGTCAATCTCATCTTTCACAGATGTCGCAGCGACAGACAAACATACATACAGACTGGCAGACAGGTATGTACGTTACGTTTAATAAACCTTTACGATTTTTCACCTGAATTAATTAAGAGAGGCTCAGAAAGCTTCGACCTTAATGAGACTTTTTTTTCTGTTTTGTTTTTTGTCAGCAAACAAATTGACGCCAGATGTCATGGTTAGGCCTACGTTAGATCTGGGAGAAGAAGAAGAGGAAATAGAGAGAGAGAGAGAGAGAGAGAGAGAGAGAGAGAGAGAGAGAGAGAGAGAGAGAGTAGATTTTGGAGAAGAAGAAGAGGAAATGGGGAGAGAGAGAGAGAGAGAGAGAGAGAGAGAGAGAGAGAGAGAGAGAGAGAGAGAGAGAGAGAGAGAATCTCCAGTTAATTTGTTGTTGACGTCAAAACTGCATTGTGAGCAGAGGCTGAATAGAGCGACCCTATTTCCACGTTAAAGAAATAATTGACTGAACAGCCATAACTCAAGATAGAGACGAGACAAGCAAGCAGTCGAGGATTCTTAATTCCCACTGCGCCACTCAACTTCCGGACGAGATCGGGCAGATGAAGCATATCCCATTACCCCTCGTATTGATTTTTCAGCGTCTTACCCTTTCGAGAGGGTGTTATTGTTTCCTTTGTGCCTATTCCAATTTATCTTATTGTAGTTCTGCTTTCCTTTCACCCGACAGAAATCTGAGACGAGCTAAGCGCCCTCAGTGTTATGGTAAGGACTTTCCTTTCACCCGACAGAAATCTGAGACGAGCTTAGCGCCCCCAGTGTTATGGTAATGATACAAAGGTTCTCTTTACCTAGCTGCAACCCCTTTCATTCCTTTTACTGTACCTCCGTTCATATTAACTTCTTTCTTACTTTTCACCCTCTCCTAACAATTAATTTCTACATTACTTCCAGCGGTGAATAACCTCGTATGTCCCAGCGCTTTGCCTTTCGCCTGAATTTTATGTTCAGATTTCAAATTGTAGTCCCTAGTACTATACAGAAACTCCTTACACCTACGTAGGCCTAACAGAAAGAAAGATAACGAAGAAAAGGAAGAAAGAAAAAGAGAGGAACTGCTTGAAAACTAATATTCTTCTTTTTATTTAGGTTGAAGTCGTCTCGGCAAAAGCTTGTGTGCTATTTTTTGGTTTTCTGTAAAAGAAAACTATTGAGATGGCTTTGTCTGTCCGTCCGCACTTTTTCTGTCCGCCCTCAGATCTTAAAAACTGCTGAGGTTAGAGGGCTGCAAATTGGTACGTTTATCATCAACCCTCCAATCATCAAACATACCAAAGTGCAGCCCTCTAGCCTCAGTAGTTTTCATTTTATTTAAGGTTAAAGTTAGCCATAATCGTGCATCTGGCAACGATTTAAGCTAGGTCACCACCGGCCTGTGGTTAAAGATTCATGGGCCGGGGCTCATAGAATATTATACGAAGACCACCAACAGATAGATCTATTTCCGGTGGCCTTGATTATACGCTGTAGCGGCTGTACAGAAAACTCGATTGCGCCGGAGAAACTTCGGCGCATTTTTTACTTGTTTTTTAACATTCCACCTGATTTTACAGAAGTGTTCTGCCGAAATTACCGGGAATCCGAGACGAAAGCATTCGTTTGAAATCGGGACATTTGCCCTGATTTCTTTTGCAATATTTCGAGAAGAAGAAGAAGAAAACTTTGAAGTATGTTCCAAACATTTCTCTTGAATGCAAATATTTCTTTTATCATATTTCGAGAAGAAGAAAGCTTTGAAGTGTGTTCGAAATATTTTCT
Source organism: Macrobrachium rosenbergii (assembly GCF_040412425.1). Classification (NCBI taxonomy): domain Eukaryota; kingdom Metazoa; phylum Arthropoda; class Malacostraca; order Decapoda; family Palaemonidae; genus Macrobrachium; species Macrobrachium rosenbergii. The sequence goes on along the minus strand of NC_089769.1, from coordinate 5,011,911 downwards.
TTATATGCAAATATTCCATTTCACAATCAGGATTAACGTGAGAGTTGAGCATCAGAAGAATATAATATGCCGCCTACAGTTTTTGTTTACTGTCTAAACGTTACTAATTTTGTCAGACTTATCATCATTATTATTATTTTTTATAAGATGAAATCCTGTTCATATACGGAACAAGCCTACGGGGCCACTGACCTGAAATTCAAGCTCCCAAAGAATATGGTATTCATTTGGGATAAGATACAAAAGATAACATGAAATACAGAAGAGAATCAGTTATTAGAATACATAGGAAATTGATAAATTGGTAACTAAATATACAAAATATAAATAAATGAGTACAATACAAGGTGAATTGTTTTAGGGCAGGAATGCGTTACATCTTCGGTTGAACTGTTGAGGTTCTAATTGCACAATTTCCTCAGGGAGACTGCTCAGTGTCATTATGTAAATGAGGTTCTGCTTCTGAGGAGTTCTGGGAGTTCATCATAACGACATCCACATGTTATTTATTATTCATCTTCTCTAATCATTCCCCTATTAATCATACACTTTACCGAGTCTTCGAAAAGAACTGAATAATTAAAATGGATAGAGTGCTTTAAAGTAAAATCCAATTTTCCATCTGTACTGTATATAGATTATATTGAAATTTATTTTAGTCTTTTAATTTGTTTAAAATAAGAGTATTTAGATTTATTTAATATATTTTCTTTCCAAGCCAGTCGAGGGGTTTGAATTTGTATTCCTTTTACGAATGTTATGACTGGAATTTCCAGCCATGAATACAATTTTATATCACTGCAGAATTTATTTAAAAATTCTGGTTGTCCTGACACAATTTCATTTGCCTGGTAATTAAGCAAATTAGTTTCGTAATGGCTTTAATGATTCTTAATTTCGCAGCCACTTTGATAACAAAATTACCCCAGTAGGGGGAGGGGGTAGTACCATTAGTGCACCTCACGTGGTGCACTGTAGGCATTGCTTAAAGTTCTTTGCAGCGTCCTTTTAGCCCCGAGCTGCAACCCTTTTCATTCCTTTTACTGCACTTCTGTTCATATTATCTTTGTTCCTTTCTTACTGTCCACTCTCTCCTAACAATTGTTTCATAGTGCAACTACGAGGTTTTCCTCCTGTTACACCTTTTAAACTTTTTATTCTCAGTTTCCTTTCAGCGCTGAATGACCTCTTGGGTCCCAGCGCTTGGCCTTAGGCCTAAAGTTTATATTTCATTCGATTTCATAACATAATTTCCTTCTAGTTGATCTCATTTTCTATTTTTCTCGGAATTTCTGTACACTTTAATTATCCTTGTTTTTGTATCAACTTTGCCACATTATTTTTTTATGGTTTTGCACAATTCCCATTTTCCAGATAACGAAACATGTTTACGAATTCCTGACCCAGTCCAGTATATTTTAATTTTTCCATTGTTTATGATACGTTTGTGTTTTAATCCCAGTCTAAGTTGTTCATCACTTCTGAGGTATTTTTTGACAACTTTATCGTCGCGCTGCCTAAATAATCTCAGACGAGGATTGACACGCGCAGTCTCAGTCGCAGGTTGACGCACGCAATCTCATTCGGAGGTTGACGCACGCAATCTCGGTAGAAGACTGACTCACGTTATCGCGATCGAAGGTTGACGCACGCATTCTCAGTCGAAGATTGACGCACGCAATCTCAGTGGATGATTGACTCAAGCAATCTCAGTAGAAGATTGACGCGCGCAATCTCAGTCGAAGACTGACCCATCAAATCTCAGGGAAGACTGACAAAATCATCTCAGACGTAGACTGACGATGATTGCAGCGCTTTTTTTACCATCCTCAAAACCTTCCCTACTTCCTCAACCGCTGAGATGAGAGAAGATTCATCCTCATGTATCCCCGAAAGAAGATTAGGAGTTTAAGGAAACTCTTGCTTTTTAGTTTTCTGTAAAAGAAAACTATTGTGCCGGCTTTATTCTGTCCGCACTTTTTTCTGTCCGCCCTCAGATCTTAAAAACGACTGAGGCTAGAGGGCTGCAAATTGGTATGTTGATCATCCACTCTCCAATCATCAAACGTTTCAAATTTCAGCCCTCTAGCTTTAGAAATTTTTATTTTATTTAAGGTTAAAGTTAGCCATAATCGTGCTTCTGGCAACGATATAGGATAGGCCACCACCGGGCCGTGGTTAAAGTTTCATGGGCCACGGTTCATACAGCATTATACCGAGATCACCAAAAGATAGATCTATTTTCGGTGGCCTTGATTATACGCTGTAGCGGCTGTACAGAAAACTCGATTGCGCCGAAGAAACTTCGGCGCATTTTTTACCTGTTTTTTATATTATATTCTTTCCCCTTAAATGGAAAAAGTTTCTTCATTAGAGTACGGAGGTCCTCCATCACGGTAGACCTTTTGTGAAACAGCAAGAACGAAATGACTTTTCAAAGCAAAGAATCCTGATTTTCTTCGTTACAGAAAGTGGAGGAACTGCAATATTTTTTTTTTCAAGACGACAAACATTTTTTTTTTTTTGTGGAAAAAACCATCGTCGTCAACATCAAGACTGATGAGGTTGGTAAGTGGATAAGGATGACATCGAAGGAAAGATAATTTAGCCCTGTTGTAGATGGATATTTATCTATATTGAAGATGTATGGCAATATATTATTACCCAATGGCTCATGTAATGGGAAAAAAGAAGAAGAAATGGTTCAAGGAATGTATAAAAAGAAGCTCATGAGAAGTGAAAAATAATGAAAATTAATGCAACAGAGAAAGATTTAAAAACAAAAGACTGACAAAAGAAACCTAGGTAGGCTTACGATATATGTTTGATAGTTTTCTTCCTGTTCGGACGAGACGAAGTGGATGATAGAAGAAATTGCTTTACTAGTTGTTTTGGTTTTCTACTTTGAAACCGAAAGGCGACAGGTGCCTTGCAGGGACGAAGTCTAGAAGGAACTGAGAAACCAAAGAGCAGGCCACAGAAAGTCTGTTCTGGGACCAACCAGTACAGTACAGAAGAGTCACTTCTTGAAAGTCTGAAGCTGAAGAAGAACGTGCCTTGAAGACGGGATATTTTGTATGGTATCAAAATTTGTGCGTAAAGGCAGGTGTGCTATGTATAGGTAATGATATTTAGATATTCAAGTTAACGGTATTTAAGGTATAACAAAAGTTAATTCATTATTATGTGCAAGATGGTAGAAACTCAATTCTGTTTAAGGACTGGGTTTGCCAACCACCTGATTTAAATGCTTAATACACTACAATAATACAGCAGTTTTCGTCTTTAGGAAAATTAAATAAATTTTCTCTTATTAAATCATTCAAATTGGTAATGATAATGTTAAAATATATAAGATGTTGTGTAACCATATATTTTTTAAAGGTGCGTAACGCAGGCCATGATACAATCCTTTTTCTTGTTGGGTACATTTGTGCTTAGTGATAATTCTCTTTCACTGGTCTGTGCAAAATACATTACATATATATATATATATATATATATATATATATATATATATATATATATATATATATATATATATATATACATATATATACATACATATATATACAGTATACACACCAAGCATTTCAAGAACAGCACATTCAAAATTTCAGTCCTGAGAGCAATGTAAACACTCTTTAAAACGCTTCTCATGAGTGCAAACAGGTTCACGTAAATAGTGGATAAAATCAGGGATGCAATCTTACCCTGAGAAGGCATTGCCAAATATTTACTGGCCTCAGGTGACATTTTTTCGGCGCTATTGATCGCGAAATGGAGGTGGTATCACCCGTCAAGATAAGGAATTTCTCTCGCTAAGTTTAAGAGCATTGTAAGCAAAGCATCCCCGCTACTTTATGAGAGAAGAGAGAGAGAGAGAGAGAGAGAGAGAGAGAGAGAGAGAGAGAGAGAGAGGTGTCCACAGAGTAGCTTGATCTTCTGTGGTGACGAGGTCCAGTAGATGAAGCCATTTCAAGAAGCTTCTAATTCGTTTTTAGAGGTTTGTTGCTTTCAAGTAACTATTCTCAAGTAACTTATAATTCGTTTCAGAGTTTTGTTGCTTTAGACTAATGTTTCTTATTTCCTTTTTGCTTTCGTTTACAATATATCTTATTCTAAGGTGTCTTCCCTTGACTCTGAGGAAGCTCTTGGTAAGGTAAGAGATATCGATGTGAAAGCTGACATGGAATCTCTAAGTATTTGTATTTGCAAGGGACATTGTTCTCCATCTAGACAAGATTAGGCGAAATACGTTTGATCTTCCAATACCTTAGATAATTTGTGATATCTGTAAAGACGAAAATGAAAATATCTCTTCTGATAACTCTGTACATGCCTGGATTTACGCTGTATATATATATATATATATATATATATATATATATATATATATATATATATATATATATATATATATATATATATATACGTATATCTGTATCCTTCTCAGACTCATCAAAAACCAACCAAATTCTGTCAGTAATGAATGTAGCAAAATATATATTGAAGATTTCTGATGGCCTACATATAAAAGTGAACGGAGCATTTTTGATGATGCGAAAACATATCAACTTTTTTATAGGAAATAATTTCTCGGAATATCTATTCATAGGACGCTTCGACAGAAAAAATCGCTGGGGCTTCCTAGAAGTAATATACACTCAGTTAAGATTATTCTTCGCAATTTTGCTGAGTAAAAGTTATTCTGCAAATATTACGGTTAGCTAGCGTCGTGTGAGAATCTGTCTTATTTTTTTAATTTTCTACGAGAAGAAACTGTATATCCTTTCAGGCATTGTGCAACGAGGTCTATATTAGATATATTAATATATATATATATATATATATATATATATATATATATATATATATATATATATATATATATATATGAATAATGTCTTAAATAACTATACAATTATTAGTACTAACGTAGTTCCACCTAGCTGGAGTTACCTACAAAAAAAAAAAAAACACGCTAACTATTTTCCAAGTTATTTTGTCTGCATCACTGATTCACACATTGGGGGCAAGAGTCCTAAAAGCAAAATGCATTAGGGCAGTGGTGCCCAACTTTTTTTTGGCCATGCCCAACCTAACCACCTCTTAAAACCCTGATGCCCCCTGGGGTGATATATAATTCTTATTATTCAAAAAGTGGACTCCTATTCGCGCGGAGGAAGCCTAAAAGGACATTAACTTGGTTGGTACAAGCTTACATACACACATGTATTTTTAAGTATCCATACTGTATATACATCGTATGTATTAACTCGCACACACACTCATACGCACGAAGACTTGCTAGAGAAAATTCACCGTTAATAGCTCATTCTCGAATTGCACCCCCACCCCCTTAAAAATCAAATTAATCCCCCCGTCGTCCCATGTTGGGAATCACTGCTTTAGAGCAAGGTGCTTAATTATTTGGTCATATGCCGTTAAGGGGGGCCGGTGACGGCTGAATTTCGAGGAATGATCGAATTTATGTTATTAACAGTTTTGGACTGTTTTTTGCCTAAATAAACATATCCTGAAGCGTTAATGCTAAAAAAAATTTTTTTAGATTGGTTTATTGACAATTTTGTTAAATGCCTGTATGGCACTGTGAACTAAAAATTGTAAAAAAACTTGTATGACTAATTCTGGATAGGATCATGTCAGATATACGCTGTTTTGGACTCTTTTATATGTAAATAAACATATCTTGAAAATAAATACATAGTTAACGTAAAACCAATTTTGTTGATAACAACAGTTAAGAACGATAGTTAACAGAATAGTTTACGGTCGTTCCAACCCTGCCGCGAAAAGAAACGTCACCTAAAAAGCCGGTTGGAAATGTTTCTCCAAGGAGCCAATAGATGGCGTCAGCTTGCACTCTTTGCCACTTGGGTGATTCTATTTTAACACCGGGGGAGAGAGCGTTTAGATATATACATAGAATGGCATTTTTTTTCTCTACGGGTAACTCTAATCCAGTTTACAATAAATCTTGAATAAGTATCTGGAGTAAATGTTCATGTTACGTATGAATGAAAGTCATTTACTTTCGATATGAATAATATATTTTTCATGCTGACCGAGTTTTTCGTCCGCCGTGATAATGGCCTTTCCCGTGTGACGTCATGAGGTTCTCACTGAGAGAGCCCAATAGCCCATTCTGTTTGATCTTGTCCCAAATAAAAGGTGCATCCTTTGCACGTTGAAATATGCGTAACTACTTACTGGTGGAACTAACGTTCAGAATACGTTCTATTTAAATCTTTGAAAATGCGATATGATGTTTCTTAAAATAGGAATTTAATAGATTTTCATGAATACATTTAATCGTGGTCTTCAAACCTTTATTACTACTAGAACACACGAAAAAGAGGGAATTTTGAATAGACTTGTAAATAGGACACTTAATGAGCATAATACGTATTTTAATTGAGGTTTAATGGGAGCCTATTGAATCCTCCAATTACTGTCGCTACTCAGGCATTGACATTAAAGCCACAGAGAGAGGGAGAGAGAGAGAGAGAGAGAGAGAGAGAGAGAGAGAGATCTTTTTTTTTTATTAAGCTGGCTTTATGTCAGCACGGGCTCTTAGAGCAGCCCGTAGGTCATTTAGGATGAGTAGGCGATGAATTAAAGGATAGGAACGTGGTCTTCTTTGTTTTGATTTGTGACCATGCCAGTGAAATGGTCTGAAATGAAAGGTTAACAGGCGAGGTTACAAGCCTTTTTGAGCCCTAAGGCCCCCGTTAATAGGAGAGAAAGAGGGATGGTAGCGAGTCCTGGCAAGTGGTGGATAGTCAGTAAGGAAAATTGAAATGTTTATCGTCGGAGAAAAATCGAAAGAAGCAGAAAATCTACGGAGATTTAATACCGTATTTGACATTTAACTTCCTAAAAAAAAAAAGCATCGATCTTTTTAGTAGTAGGGATCGATGGAGGATGTGGAAAAATGATTTAGTCAGAGAACAAGTGATTTTTTTCCTACAAAACTGAAGGGAGACGCGTGGCTGTGTTCGTCTCTCAGGGAGAACTGTGTGCTGTCAGAGTACTTAATGGCACTTGGCTTGTGTTTGCCCTTTAAAGAGGATTGTAAAATGTCAACGTGGTAACAGTCTAAGTGGAATGCAGAGCAATAATTGAAAACTTCTGTCGTTAGACGAGAGAGAGAGAGAGAGAGAGAGAGAGAGAGAGAGAGAGAGAGAGAGAGAGAGAGAGAGAGAGAGGTTATGAGTAGTTTGTACATATGAAACTGGTGATGAACAAGCTATATACATTGATGTAGTGGGTTAATGAGAGGTTATTTAATCCGTTAATTACAGAGAGAGAGAGAGAGAGAGAGAGAGAGAGAGAGAGAGAGAGAGAGAGAGAGAGAGAGAGAGAGAGATACATTATACAGCTGTTCTGCGGCCTATTACAGCAAGTAACAAGGACTAGAGAGAGAGAGAGAGAGAGAGAGATACATCTATTCTGCAGACTATTACAACAAAAAAGAAGGAATAGAAGAGAGAGAGAGAGAGAGAGAGAGAGAGAGAGAGAGAGAGAGAGAGAGAGAGAGAGATATTGACTTAAACAGATTACAGGAGGCGTGGTACATGGCACATTAATTGTAATGTGATAAATCGCTCAAGGTTTTTGTTAATAAGTGTCCCTGGTATCTTAAGGAATCTCTGTCAATGAATTTATTTGTAGGCAAGGATATTATCTATATTATTTCCCCTCACAGTTTGCCATTCAACGTTATAAACCTTTCATTCCTTGGAAACTTGAATTTCGGGTCAGTGGCCCTCTTAGATGGACTTGTGCCACATGTATATGGATTTTATTTTCTGAAAAATGATAATATAATTAATTATTAATTGAATTCTTGGTATGAGCGCTGTATCTTGTTCTGATGCTGAGTGATTTCATCTTTTGTCATATGAAATTTTGACATCTTAATTGTCAATAACCTGGACGCTGTGACGCCAGTTTTGGTCGCCATAATCAATCAGTCAATTGTCTTGCTTTTGTTAATGTCTTCTTCAGATAAAATGTTTTGGAGGAAGTATTTCGACCAGTGAAGTATTCCTCTCCGAGTCTCTCAATAAATTCCAAATTGCTCTCTACATTTTTTGCATAGTTGTATCACATTCCTTGAGAGGAGCCGTTCCGAAATTCTCTGATATCTCCCGAGGCTGGCGGACTGGGAACATCTATGGATCTATGATAAGGAGTATTCTTGTTTTAGCTACGCAAAATCATACTTTTTTTCTTTATTGCCGTGAGAATGGGTTTTAGGAATACTTCTGAAGTAATAAGATTAAAAACATTGGTACATATATATATATATATATATATATATATATATATATATATATATATATATATATATATATATATATATATATGCTTTGGGGCAAAAGTTTTTCTTGTATACAGATTTCATTTTTTGGTTAGTTGATCAGCTTCTTATTAGTTTGATAATATTTTCTGAATATTCTAAGTTTTTCCAAATTTAGTTGGTGGATACATACATACATACACACACACACACATATATATATATATATATATATATATATATATATATATTATATATATATATATATATATATATATTATATATATATATATATATATATATATATATATATATATATATATATATATATATATATATATATATATATATATATATATGACTCTTTATCACATCACCGTGATTCATATACAATCAGTAAGCTACAAACGTCCTTTAATATCCAATTCGCTCTACCTCGGAAATAATATATTTTCATATATGTTACCGAGGGGGAATTTTTTAGTTGATAATAAGTTCGTCGTCCCGTGGGTTCGAACCAACGAAGGACAAGAACTCAGGACTACACAGTGGACGCCTTAATCCACACGGCCAGCAAGTGAGGTATAAGTGGATATCGGCTCCCATCTACAAATCCCCGTCGAACTCAGGTGTTTGTATTTAGAGACGATATCCACCCACCTCTGCCATGTTGACAGTGTAGTGCGTTTGTAGCACGCAGCCATATTATGACTTTTAATGACATCACCGTGATTCAGTAAGCTACAAACGTCCTTTAATATCCAATTCGCTCTACCTCGGAAATAATATATTTTCGTATACGTTACCGAAGGGGAATTTTTTAGTTGATAATAAGTTCGTCGTATATCCAAAGAACCACAAGGAAGAAATGATTTAGATGGTAAATATTCTACAAGGATCATCTTGTTTAGAAGCAACAAAACACTCTGTTACGAAGTCAAGTAGGAAAGTGGTCATTGTGGCTGCTAAAAAATTGTCTGAAGTGACAGCACAATATTTTCGTTATTACTCTGCCCTCTAGAAGAGGGAGAAAACATTTTGAATAACCCTCGTATAAACTCTCGTAAATTTAAAATGTCGTGACATTATGTACTCCAACATATATCTTCGCCCGTTGCAATATCATTGGACGAGGGGAGCTGACTCCTCGTGTGTAAATAACTCGATAAATTAAAGGAAATCCCTTTCCTTGTGGTCACGATCCCAAATATCTCCTATTGTTTACGAGGCAGATCCGAGCGATCAATTTTGGAAACTCCCTTCCCGAGCGTTCGGGGGATGCCACCGGTAGCGTCGTCTTCGTGTCTCTATGAGAAAGATCTGGGTTGTGGGAAGTCTTCCATGAGACGCCGAGGATTTCTGGTATCTTCTTATTCTTTTGATTGTATAAGTCTGCTGGTTTGTTCACCTGTGTTTGTTTGTGGTTGTTTTGATTTGAACTCGCGAAGACGGAGTCGATGATGTTGGCCAAGGCTTTAAAAGTAATTAGCTTCTTCTCTGAGTTGTTTTAGAACAATAACAATTTTTTTTTTCGTAAAAAAAGAAAGACGAGAACAAGGCATGAATAAAATTGTTTAAATTTGTCACTCAGTGGGAGAAAGGAACGAGAAATTGTCAGAAATACAAAACCTCCATCACGATTAGGTTTTACAGAAAATAATTTTTAAAAAAAAAGTAAAAAAAATAAATCTGTTGTATAAGACTGAAGTTTTAGAAAGACTGTAGTAAAGAATGTAAAGTTTAAAATCTCGATGAGTTTTAACATCAATGAAATCTCACTTTCGGGTTAAGAAATGTGAAGAACAGAAGATTTAGGAAGATAACAGCAGACTGAGGATTACACAAACACACACACACACACACACACACACACATATATATATATATATACATATATTTTTATATATTATATAATATCAATGACGTATTTTGAAGGCACTGGAAGGATATTATGCATCGTTACTGCTCTGTGCAACTATGTAAACCTTTGAATTGCGACACTTTACAAAACATATCGAACGCGGGGACCATTTATTCCACTTTAATATAAAATTCTCAGTGTATATTGCCCTAGAAATAGACACAACCAAATAAGGGCTAATGGAACCAAAACAGTGAGTAATTACCGTCTTATTGGATGTCATGTGCAATCTCATTGATTACACAAATTACCTTCGTCGGGGAGGTAATATTTTTAGTTCCGCGAGTCAGATCGTCAGTCTGTCAGCCTGTCAGTCTGTCTGTCTGTCTATTTTTTCTATCTGTCTGTCTGATTGTTTATCAGTCTGTCTGTCTGTCAGTCTATCTGTCTGGGTGTCTGTCCGATAACACAATATTTTTTTGAAAACGGGAATCCAAATTTATGTCTCTTTATCTCAGAGGTTCTTCGTGACTTCTTCTTCTTGGGATTTAGTGCAGGAAGGTGACATGTTCATTCTCTCCCGCTACGTTTATCAAAGGTGTTTTTCCAGCCTCGAACAGTCTCTGTGTGTTTTGCCTTATCGTTGTACATTTGGAAACGAAATAAGGCAGGATATAATAAGATAACGTTTGGAGACAATGTCTTAATTTAAGGCGTCGAGGAATGAATTGATTAAAATCTTCGTTTTCCAATCGAAAAAATGTAAGGCAAAAATATTATTTACGTACTGCTTCCATAACTTTGATTTTATTCCTGCTGTTTTAATGTTAGGTAATAAAATAAAATAAAATATTCCAGGTACTAATTGAATAAAAAAACATTGTAAAAAATTCAATGTACTGTTTGGATAAAATAGGGGAGTGATAGGACCAAAATGTCACTTAGAATTTTCGTGTAATTATATTGTTATCCAAATTAGAGAGAATGCATTGTATAGTATAGTTTAATTTATTCATGTATATATATAAGTATATATGTATAAGTATGTATATACATATATATATATATATATATATATATATATATATATATATATATATATATATATATATACTGTATATATATGTATGTATATGTATATATTTATTTGTATGTGTGTGTGCATAAATATATATATATATATTATATATATTTATATATCTATATATATATATATATATATATATATATTTATATATATATATATATATATATATATATATATATATATATATATATATATATATATATATATATATATAAAACTGGTAGACCAACCTCCTGGAAGATGCAAGATTACACGAATCAGGGAACACGGAATTTGGGAGAACCCTGAAGTTTACCCCCAATATAAAACAAAAATTGCAGATTCGAAGCAACATAAAACCGACGGATAAATTTGATACTGTTTTAAACTAAATGATACATATACATTCTTCTGAATAATAATAATAATAATAATAATAATAATAATAATAATAATAATAATAATAATAATAATAACAGTACAAGCAACATCTAACTTCCATTGTGGAGTCGCAGTTATATAAACTCGTCTTTCGCGTCTTTTTCCTCTCATTCTTCTTCTTCTTCTTCTTCTTCTTCACATGGTGTCCGGAGCTGCATCTTCAAAGGACCCTGGAAATGTACGAAGTTTTGGGCCTAAATTTCATAACTTTTTCCTGCGGACTTGATGAGGAAAAGTCTTTAGACTGGAACCCCTTTTCTAAAGAGCGGAATATGATTCAAGCTGTAGCCACAATGAGAGACGGAACGGGACGGTTGAGTTCAGTTGGGGGAATGCGCGCAGGTACAGGCGCGCATGCGCAGATACACAAATTGCACGCCTTGTTGTTAGACTTATAGGCCCACGTGCATGACATGACTTGTGGGAGAAGTGCACGCAGACAATATATACATACACATATATAAACGTATGTATATATATGTATATATATACAGTATATATATATGTATATATATAACTAAAACTGGTTATTTCCTTAATTTTATTTTTGGAAATGACTAAAAAACCGATCATTTCTTTCATTTTATTTTTGGGAATAACTAAAAACCGATTGTTTCTTTTTATTTCATCTTTAGAAACAGCTAAAAACCACTTTTCTTTATTTCATATATATATATATATATATATATATATATATATATATATATATATATATAATATATATATATATATAATATATATATATATATATATATATATATATATATATATATATATATATATATATATATATATATATATATATATATATATATATATACATATACTGTATATATATATACATATATATATATATATATATGCATATATATAAATATATATGTATATGTATATATAAATATACATAATATATATATATATATATATATATATATATATATATATATATATATATATATATAATGTTTCATTATTTCCGAGAAGCTACCTGAAGAGAAAAAGAAAAAAAAAAAGATAACTTCTGCAAATAATACCATTGACATTATAGGTTAAATAAATATACATACATACATGCATACATACATACATACATACATATAAATATTTATCCATTTACCTACAATCAACAATATCACTTTAAATCCCGACATAAACCAATAAATCTCAAAAAGAAACCAAAGCTGTCCTGAACACAACGCGTATCAACCGACATCAACATGGACATTCTTCTCATCTCACCTATCCAATCTTTCACCCGACGATATACAAGACCAGTAGGCCTAACTACAGCGCAGAAAAAAAAAAAACCAGTCACTTTGTCCCCCATTGGCCCTTGACGTCAGTAAGGTGATTAAGGGACCCTAGTAGTGCCTGGTACCGAGAAGGAACCGCCTCCTTCTCCCTTTGATCTTGGACACAGTGGCTTGTTATAGGCGATTTTTCTTCGGTATCTTTTTGTTAAAGTTTTGAAATTGTTTTTTCTTTGTTGGGCGGAAAAAATTCACTTCCAATTTAGCTTCCTAAGGCTGAGTTTGGGTGAGAGAAGTTAAGGGTATTTTTTCCAGTAACGGTCAACAGAGGTCATCTGTTTGATCTGGTGTTCAAGAATAGCGTGGCCGAGGATTCACTCAAGTTCCCCTTTGTTCCCATTGCAAGCGCGCCCCCCTGTTAGGAAGTCGGCCCTTAGCTGCATCCCCTTCTTAGCCTTTTACTTTACCTCCATTCCCACTTCCTTTCTTCAATTTGGCTGTCCAACACCTCTGACTATTGCTTGTTAATGGGTCCTTGTACTTCATCTACTTTATCTCATGGATATCTCTACGTTGCTGTCCAACCGCTCCAACTCCTTCTTTTCACTCTCAGTATATACATGTTTATATGTCAATATGTACGTGTTTATATGTCAATATATACATGTTTATATGTCGATTTATACATATTTGTATGTCAATATATACATGTTTATACGTCAATATACACGTGTTTATAGGTCAATATATACATGTTTATATGTCAATATAAACATGTTTATATGTCAATATATACGTGTTTATATGTCAATATATACACGTTTATACGTCAATATACACATGTTTATATGTCAATATATACATTATACGTCAACATGTATATGTTTATATGTCAGTATATACATGTTTAAATATCAATATACATGCACACATGTGTAAGTCACAGTACAAACATGCACACATGTGTAAGGCACCTGCATTGCAAGAAATTTCATCAATAAAGAAGGCGACTTCAGGAGAGGTCGAGTGTCGTTGATTCTTGTCACAAAGACGATGTCTGTTCATTAAGACACAACTTAAACTTGCAAAAAGAAGAAGAAGAAGAAGAAGAAGAAGAAGAAGAAGAAGAAGAAGAAGAAGAAGAATATTAAAAAAACCTGCACTTTTGTTTTTTTTTTCGAGCTCAAAGACCGAAGCTACACTCCCGCGCAAGCGCATAAAATTCCTTCCGACCTCGAAAGAAAAAAAAAAAAAGAAAAACAAAATGCAGGTTCTTATTATCTTCTTCTTCTTGCAAGTTTGAGTTGTGTCACATTGAGCAGAAAAAATACGAAAAAATACGGAAAAAATTATGGATTTTTATGATATGTTGGTTCTCAAAGACTGTTTAATGACTGTTTAATGGTCCAGGAAGCAATTACGATATTGGGATGAAGTTGCGTGCCCCTAGCTCTGATTAGTAGATGTTGTGTGAGCTTATAGTCCAACGGCAAGTCCTGACCAGACTTCGTGCAGTTTGACTTCAATTAAGAATTTAGAAATTGTAATTTTGTTTTATTTCAAAACAAAGAAATTTGCTGACATATTCTTGAATATTTCTTCTAAAAAGTGAATAAAAGTTCACCGAATATTTTTAATTTATTCTGAGAAACTGAATGTTCTTGACGGTTATTTTCACAGTTAATAAAAACAACCAGTGAGAGAGAGAGAGAGAGAGAGAGAGAGAGAGAGAGAGAGAGAGAGAGAGAGAGAGAGAGAGAAAAGTATTACATACTCGCAAGATAAGATTAGAGCATGTTTGATAAAACGTTCGCATGAATGAACCACCTGCCATTAAAAAAAAAAAATGTGTCTATCACTGACGAAGATAAACAAACAACA
>NC_089769.1:4894583-4992083 GCF_040412425.1 Macrobrachium rosenbergii | reverse complement strand
AGAGAGAGAGAGAGAGAGAGAGAGATATCTGGAAAAGGTAATCAAAAGTTCCAGGGTAACGTAAGCAATCAGGATGTAGAAATCTGGATGAGGTCTCACATCGCTCTGGAAAAGAAGTCTGAGGTTCCATATTTTTCCCCAAAACCCGAAACATTTCATCATTCTTCTTTCTAAATTGCACTATTCCAGGAGACTGCAGATTACATAGTTCATTGCTAGTTCCAGCTGGTTGTAATAAGGCCGAATGAAGAGATTCCAGGCCAAATTCCACTTTTCCAGGTCTTCCTGGAAAGTTGATCTTTCATCACTTTGGAGAACCTTGAGGTTCGGTTTCCAGCGTTCAGTATGCCTCGCCCTTCCAGTTCATGATTCCCTGGAAGAATGATTACAGTGCTGGAAAATGCTGGATATTTGATATAGATTACTGTTGCCTTCGAATCAAATCTTGAGTGTATAATTCAAGGCTACCATTTCTCTAAGGTTGGATAAATGCCCCAGTTACTGAACACTATTACTTATTTATATTTTCTTTATATTTCATTCCGTGGTATTTACGTTTCTTTAAATAGTCATTTGACTGAAAAAAAAAGAATAAAGGTAGAATGATCCTGCACTTTTGTGTTAGTTATATACTGAATTATAATGCTGGATAAGATTATTGGCTTAAACTCAAGATTAACCCAGCAACACTGATACTGCTTTGGCCGTCTTCGTCTGCCGTTGGAACAAGTAGTGATTCTCGCCTGGGCATAAAGAGTAATAGCTCTCATCTTGGCTTGACTCTCTAGCGATTATTAGGCAGCGGGATCAGGTGTCCAAACAAGATAAGGAATCCTGTTAGCGTCGAAGGAATCCTGTTAGCGTCGAAATTCGCTGGGCCATCGTCGTCATCCTCATTCAACATCCTCCGACATTAGGATGGACTTCGGGTTTAGTAACTGGAAGCCATTACGCGTCAACATTGCTAGTCAGCATCGGCGGATTTATTCTGCCCTAAAATGGAGAACTGCAGTATCTGCAAAATTTTGGAAATTGAGATATGCCACCTACTGGCCTCGTGAAACACCAATACACAAGTTACTGCAGTTTCAGAATGATTCTACAATGCTTTCCACGAGTATTTAGGGGATCCGATTTTGCAGCATCTGCAAAATCAGTAGTAAGGCCAGGAAGTATCTACCATTTTTCTCAGTCTTCCGTTTTAGGGCAGTATTGCGATATGAGCTATGGCTGGTACCAGTAGATACGAGCTAGTCTTATGGTATTTTTAAGACTTCTACGAAGATAAGGGCCAGGGGCTATCTTGATAAAAGAGGTTGTTGAATTGGCAGTTCATTCATGTTAGTATGTGAGTAATTTTTTTTTTTTGTGAAGCATACGTATATATAAACATGCGTCCACAGACGCATGTATACGTATACGAGCATATACATATTTATATATATATGAATAATATATATATATATAATATATATATATATATATATATATTTATATATATATATATATATATATATATATACATGGATGTTTATAGATATATTTATATGTATATATTTAAATATATATATATATATATATGTTTATATATATATACATATATATTTATATATATATATATATATATATATATATATATATATATGTATGTATGTATACATATATATATATATAGAGAGAGAGAGAGAGAGAGAGAGAGAGAGAGAGAGAGAGAGAGAGAGAGAGAGAGATTTTGAGTAACGAATGCACTGTCTAGGTCAGACCTCACTATACATACAAACGACTTACATACATTCGCTTGATGAAGAATACTCTACGTACTTATAACAAGTCGTGCTCGCTCCTTATTCTTCCCTGATTCCGTTTTATTCTTTTTTTTTTCCCATCCCTTTACTATTCTTTATTCCACCATTCTTTATTCAGCTGAGTAATAGCCAGAGGGAACTGTTATCCAATCAAGGAAGTGAAGTGTCCCCCGCCCACAGAAAGGTGGCAATTCAATTGTTTTTTTCGGGAACTGATGGAAAAATTGCAACCGTGAACGATTTCCCTTTTTGAAATATTTTATGCGTGTGCGTCTGTGTGTGTATGTGTTTGTGTGTGTGTATCTGTTTGACCTAATATATATATTTATATATATATATATATATATATATATATATATATATATATATATATATATATATATATATATATATATGTAGATATTAGGCAACTATTTATACATATACATTATACATATAAATATATATATATATATATATATATATATATATATATATATATATATATATATATATATATATATATATGTATATATATATTTGTAAATATGAAATATATATATATATATATATATATATATATATATATATATATATATATATATATATATATATACAGTATATATATAAATATGTATGTATGCATGTATGTATGTAGGTATGTATATAATACATTATATACAGTATATATTTGTATACATAATACATACATATACTGTATACTCACGCTGGCACACCTACGGTAACCAGTAACCAAACATGACCTCTTAATTAATACCACACACATCACCGTAACACACGGACATTGGTACAGCAGCTTTTTCCTTGCATAAAATAATTTTAATTGTCACAGTCGAAGAGTACTTGAATTTTGGCGATTTGCGGGCATGAGGTAATGTTACATAATCCTTTATGCAAGAAATAGAGAATATAGAATACGAACGATTGCTGAAGAGAGATTAATTATTGGTGGTGAGGTGATTGGACATGTGGGGAGAACCAGAGAGGGTGCTGAGAGGGTGCACGGTGGGTTGGGAGTTGGAGAGAGAAATGATGAGGGAGAGAGAGAGTTGTGGATTGCGCAGTTGTCATTCGATTTGGCTGTTGTCAACAACTGGTTTGAAAAGAAAGAAAATCAGTACATCACATACAAGAGTGGAGCAAGAGAAAGTCGAATTGACTCCTTCACGTGCAGAAGATCACATCTGAGAGAGGTGAGAAATTGTAAAATTTTAAA
This sequence comes from Macrobrachium rosenbergii, assembly GCF_040412425.1. Taxonomy (NCBI): domain Eukaryota; kingdom Metazoa; phylum Arthropoda; class Malacostraca; order Decapoda; family Palaemonidae; genus Macrobrachium; species Macrobrachium rosenbergii. Next base: position 4,989,062 of record NC_089769.1, on the reverse strand, counting down.
TGGAGAGTGTGTGGCAACACAGCACAGGGTGGTGGTAATGGACTTGGAAATAAAGAACACAGTATAAGGTGGAGCGCCTACAGTTTAGGTGGCCAAGGCTGTGGTGTAGGTTCCGACTAGGCAACTGGCGGACGAATACAAACAAGACCAACTTTTCCTGTAGTGCCAGGTCCTGACCTAACCAGATGTAACCAACCTAACCTAACATAGGGCGGCGTGCCCTAACCTGGCCGTGGGGGCTTCGCCTCCCCTGCACCCCCCCCGAAAGCGTGGGGTCGCTGGGTCGCGGAACTACTTACCTTGGCGGAGTTATTGTAGCGCGGGCAGAAGGTGTTACGCTTCCTGGCAACCGAAACTGTAAACTACCCGGTAGGACTGCAGTGTCCCATCAACAGTCAAGTGGTGGAAGCTGGTACAAGAGGAGGAAGCGAGGCAGGAATTTAAGGAGAGAGTGTTGAGGGAAGTTAGATTGCTAGAGGGAGTGCAAGAATGGTGGAATCACAACAGTATGGTGATAAAGAGAGTGGGATGAGAGGTGTTGGGAAGACATCTGGAAAGAAACCTCCTGACAATGAGGAAGCCTGGTGGTGGAATGATGAAGCGAAGGAGGTGGTGAAAGCCAAAAAAGATTCAAAACGATCTGGGAAAAGTATGGACAGAAAGAGGATCAGGAGAGGTACCAAAGACATAAGAAACAAGTAAAGAAGGCAGTTGCACAAGAAAAGGCAAGAACATTAGATGACATGTACGAAGAGCTGGAAACACCTAAGTAGGGGAGAAAAATTCACAAAATTGCAAAGTCGAGGGACAAGAATACCAAAGACTACTCCCACATAAAACAAGTTAAGGATGGGAATGTAGTGGTTTTATGCAACGAGGATAAGTTAAAGAAGAGGCGGAAAGAATATTATGAACAATTGTTAAATGAAGAAAATCCTAGAACATTCTTTGAAGATGGATTCCAGAACCTTGGTATGATACATACTTTTAGCAGGAAGGAAGTGAAAGAATAATGGATCAAAGACTTAGAGGAGAAACACCTGTAGGTGAAGAACAGTTTAGTTTCATGCCAGGAAGAGGAACGACAGATGATAAAAAAAAAAAACCTGGAAAAGCAGAAAGGGCTGCGCATAGTATTCACAGACCTCGAAAAGGCATACGATAGAGTACCACGCCAAGAGGTTTGGAGGTGCATGCGAGTAAAGGGAACGCCGGAGAAGTATGTGAGGTCGGTCCAAGATATGTATGAAGGAGCAAAAACGCAGGTTAGAAGCAGATGGAGGCGCCTGGTGGGAGAGCGAGAGGAAGACCGTAGCGAAGGTGGATGGATTCAGTCAGAGAAGACCTGAGAGACAAACAAATTGTCAGAGGACGATGTGTTTGACCGAGCCAGGTGGAGGATGAAAACTGTCAGAAACATCGACCCCACTAGGAAGTGGGAAAAGATGCAGAGAAAGAAGATATATATATATATATATATATATATATATATATATATATATATATATATATATATATATATATATACATACATATACGTGTGTGTGTACGTATGTATGTATAAATAAAGGCAATGCCTCTAAGGAAAGAGAAACGACCGGGTGGTGCAAGATCTTTCGGCTTACTGTCGTGGCATTGCCTTTTATTTATATATATATTCATCACATTCCACATTTTCGTGATTCAATTATACATGTATGTATGTATGTATGTATGCATAGTATAATGATACCCATCTATGTAGATGCATGACTGTGTAGGTATACGCCCTTTCCCATTCGGTACAAGGAAGAACGTGACAGACCAAACACTAGCATCAATACGTTCCACCTCTTGCCAGACGATTTTTCTTCTCTGTGGCAAAGGAAATCGAATAACGGGAAGATGAGGGAGGAATTTCTCACGAGGGTATCCGGAAGCAATTGACTGGAAGCTGATATTTTCGATGTGTAAAAATGGTTATTGCATGTCCACTTTTTTACGTAACTCTTTCTTGAGAAAAATCGGTGAGAAAAAGATAAAGGAAATCATATGAAATGTTGTTTTTAAGGGGTAGTAAATTTCCACAACCAATATCTGTGTACCTTCTATCTTGCTTCTCATTGGTCGATGCATCTGGTGTTGGTGAGCAGTGTGTCTTCTTTCTTGCTTCTGATTGGTCGATGCATCTGGTGACGTTGAGCAATGTGTCTTATTTCTTGATTCTGATTGGTCGATGCATCTGGTGGCTGGTGAACACTGTCTTTTTTCTTGATTCTGATTGGTCGATGCATCTGGTGGCTGGTGAGCACTGTGTCTTCTTTCTTGCTTCTGATTGGTCTATGCATCTGGTGGTTGGTGAGCAGTGTCTTCTTTCTTGCTTTTGATTGGTCGATGCATCTGGTGGCTGTTGAGCAGTGTGTCTTCTTTCTTGATTCTGATTGGTTGATGCTTTCGGTGGGTGGAGAGCAGTTTGAGGTTCCGCCAATCACGGTGAATTTCAGTGATGTCGACTGTGTGTATTTACCGTCAGCTTCTTAAAAACAGGTTAGCCTACAGCCACCACACTTTTAGTTTCCTTCTTACACGAGCTTCAAACAAATAAAGAGAATCCGGTGCCCTTTTCTAGCCCAGGACCGAAGGAAACAAAAGCAAAATGAAAAACTAAAGTAAAAGAAGATTGAAAGAGTGGGTTTAACTCTGAAGGATGCGTTAGAAATTCAGGGAAAACAAGGTTAGGGAAAGAGTTCTGAAGTTTAACAACATCGCTGTGTATGAGGTACTAACCTGAGAATTCAGGAACTAGAGGTAGATAGATAAATAGATAGATAAATGGATAGATAGGTAGATAGATAGTTTTCGTTGTTACAGAGATTTAGAGACAATCCCAGTCATTCTTGATCACATTTTTGCCATAGTGACTGAATAACCAAAAGATAAAGCCAGACAGATAGATAGATAGATAGATAGATAGATAGATAGATAGATAGATTCATAGTCTTTGTTGAAGTAGAACTTTGGCAACAATCCCAATCATTCTAGATCGTATTTCTTATAGATACTACTAGACAACCAGGGGACATTCAAGCTGTTTTTTTCCAGGAGAAAAAGTTGGCAAAAATAATATTTCAGTTTTCCTATTTTCTCTTATATTTCCAGGCGGTCGACTGATCGAAGAATATGCACGGGGAGGAGGGAAGGAGGTGGAGAGACTGATTCTCGAGGAATTCGGAGTTTTCATGTACAATCACGGAAGAGGAAAAGAAATTACCAGGACGGAATATCTCAAGTGGAAATATCGCAATGTCCCCAAGGATCAGGTAAGGAAGAACTCACTGGCGCAGGAAGTCATGGGGAGGAAGAAGTCGTGGGGAGGAAGGGTTTAATCTTTACATTTACGTTTTCCTGATCTCTCTCTCTCTCTCTCTCTCTCTCTCTCTGTGTGCCTTGTTTATGAAAGAGGGCTTTCCATGTCTCTTTCTCTGTCTTTCTTACTTTCATTCGTGAGCGAGGATTTTCTTTCTTTCTCTCTCTCTCTCTCTCTCTCTCTCTCTCTCTCTCTCTCTCTCTCTGCCCCATTTATGGTAGAGGTCTTTCCATGTCTACGAGTATTTCTCTGTCTCTTACTTTTATTCGTGAGCGAGGACTTTCTACACCCCCCCCGTCTCTCTCTCTCTCTCTCTCTCTCTCTCTCTCTCTCTGACCCATTTATGAAAGAGGTTTCTCTATGGTTTATCTCTCTCTGTTACTTTCACACTGAAGGATGACTTTAGACTCTCTCTCTCTCTCTCTCTCTCTCTCTCTCTCTCTCTCTCTCTCTCTCATGGTGTAAGATTACACTACATATATATACTTTGAATATATGTAGTTATCAATCCATAACTCTCTCTCTCTCTCTCTCTCTCTCTCTCTCTCTCTCTCTCTCTCTCTCTCTCTTTTCAAAATGGATACTGAGATTGTTCATTTCCACAAATAGGTTTTGTTGTAATCAAAGTGACGTCCCGAAAGGCCCTTTGTATTACCGACAGTTTATTCCACGAGGCGTACTGTCAGATGCACCCGTTACTGTGGATACAAAGGGTTCCCAAAGCTACTGTATGCCTTTGTACCTGAAATGGAATCAGTCACGTCAAGGTGTCTGCCTTTATAGATTTGGAGCAGTGTATTAGATTACTACCGAGAAACAGTATTTGAAAGATTTTAGAGTTAATTTCTATGGGTTGTAAGATGCCTAAATTATCTTTAATAAACGAGTAAAAAATGCGCCGAAATTTCTTCGGTGCAATCGAGTTTTCTGTACAGCGTGTAATCAAGGCCACCGAAAATACATCTATCTCGGTCTCGGTATAATGCTGTAAGAGCTGCGGCCCACGAAACTAACCATGGCCCAGTGGTGGCGAATCCTGTATCGTTGCCAGATGCACAGTTATGGCTAACATTAACCTTAAATGGAATAAGAAACTACTGAGGCTCGAGGGCTGCAATTTGGTATGTTTGATGATTGGAGGGTGGATGATCAACATACCAGTTTGCAGCCCTCTAGCCCCAGTAATTTTTAAGATCCGAGGGCGGACGAACGGACAGAATAAAGTGCGGACAGAATAAAGGACAAAGAAATCACAATAGTTTACAGAAAACGAAAACAACAAAACTTGTCTTATAATAATTTTTGAGAGAAAATCTAAAAAGCCACAAGTTCAGAAATGAAAAAAGTATCTTATGGTTTAGAGTGATTATTGTTTTAATGAAAAAATTTTGTTTTTCATTCACATTTTCCGGTATTACTTTAACAGGAGGGAAAAGAAACATTTTAAATAAAAGATCCCATCAGACGTATCTTAGGGAAACTTTATTTCTTAATCACTTCTTGGGAAGGAAGTTGGGAAAACCCTTGGGGATTTGAGCTTATTTATTTAAAGAAATATTTAAAAACATTAAAAAAAATAAAAAAAAAGACCCCATCAGACGTATCTTGGGGAAATTTTATTTCTTAATCGCTTCTTGGGAAGGAAGTTGGGCAAAGCCATGGGGATTTGACCTTATTTATTTTAAAAGACATATAAAGAAAAAGCCCCCATCGGAGACCCCCTCCTCAGTTTTATTCACACCAGAAGTCTCCAAAGGACCTAAATACTAATTAGGTTTCTGAGGTCGAAGGCTTTGATCAGCTTCTGAGAAGGCTCTCGGAAGCCTATGTCTTATGGGAGTTTCTGGGGCGAAGCCTAATTTTTAATGAATATGGGGAGTTCCCTGGATCTAAAATGTATCTGGGTCCGTGCTGAGGAAATGGCGTAGGAGGAGAGAGAAGGTTTGTTAATAGGAATTATGAAACACGCTTCTGGATGTGGGTGGGTGGATTCCTCGTCATTGTGGATGGTTATTAGTTTTTTTTATTTGTTTATTTATTATTTATTTATTCATCTGTTTATCACTTTGATAATGAATTAAGTGATTAATTCTAACCGGGTTTTAATCTGCTTATAATTATTTCTTCTTTTTCGTAGCTCTAAGACTTTTTTTCCCTTTGAATTTAGATTTTTATTTTCCTCTTTTTTGCAAAGGAGTAAATAGTATTTGTTTATTTTTTTTTATTTATTTTTTTTCTTTTCTTTCTTCCTTTATTTATTGACTTTCTTTCTTTCTTTCTTTCTTTTTCTTTGTTTATTTTCTGTATTCGTTTATTTAATCTATTCATTTCTTCCTTTAATTATTTCTTTTCATTGTATATCTAAGATCGTTTTCCTGTTTAGTTTTCTGTAAAAGGAATCGACTGTACCGGCTTTGTCTGTCCGTCTGCACATTTTCTGTCCTCCGTCAGATCTTAAAAACGACCGAGGCTAGAGGGCTGCAAATTGGCATGTTGATCATCCATCCTCCAATCATCAAACATACCAAATTGCAGCCCTCTAGCCTCAGAAGTTTTTTTTTATTTAAGGTTAAAGTTAGCCATAATCGTGCGTCTGGCAACGATATAGGACAGGCCACCACCGGGCCGTGGTTAACGTTTCATGGACCGTAGCTCATACAGCATTGTACCGAGACCACTGAAAGATAAATATATTTTTGGTGGGTTTGATTATACGTTGAACAGAAAACTCGATTGTGCCGAAGAAACTTCGGAGCATTTTTTACTTTTTTTGTTGGAGTAACATATCATTAATGTGGGTAAGTGATCATGACAGACTTCATATTTCAAGATTTTTATTCAAGTTGAATAAATAACAAAATCCCTTCAGTTACTGGAAGTTTACAGATATTGGCAGAAATGGAATTGTCCAGATAAAGTCATTCATTAGAATACCTTTATTTAAAAAATAACAGCGTGTCCTATAACTCTTTTTGAGGATGGAACACACAAAAAAAGTAAAAAACGCGCCTAAGTTTCTTCGGTGCAATCAAGTTTCTGTACATCCGCGGCCCATGAAACTCAGCCACTGTCCGGTGATGGCCTGTGTTGTTAGTGCCTATGGCGGTGCCAGAAGTACGATCATGGCTAATTTTAACCTTAAATAAAATAAAAACTACTGAGACTAGAGGGCTGCAATTTGGCACGTTTGATGACTGGAGGGTGGATGATCAACACACCAATTAGCAGCCCTCTAAAAGTGCGGACAGAAAAAGTACTGACGGACAGACAAAGCCGTCACAATAGTTTCCTTTTACAGAAAACTGAAAAAAAAAACCTCTTTCCATGCGAGTCTTACCAACACCATCTCTTCCCAGATGGTCGTTCAGATGGAGACGAAAACGCCGTTTAACCCGCTCAACAAGTGGGCCGACCACGAAGCCTGCTGGCAGATGCAGTTCCGGGGGTCCTTGGGCGAGACTCTTCTTCACGTGCTCATCATGTGTGACACCAAGGCACACACCAGGGTGGCCAAGATCCTCCTCAAGTGTTTCCCGAAGCTGGCTGTCGACGTCGTGGAAGGAGAGGAGTACTTGGGTAAGGAGTGGGAGGAGAGGAGTGTTTGGGCAAGGAGTGGAAGGAAGGAATAGCTGGGACATAGAAAGAGATTGAAAGATAGATAGGGAGTTGAGAATTGGTTTATTCATCGTTGTTATAGAAGAATCTGGAGGCGGGAATAGAAATTGATGGTAAAAAATGTAGCATAATTTTCAACCCTTTAGTTTGTATAAAATTATATTGTTGTCATTTTTGGAAACAAAGGATTAGCTGGGACATTATTGAAAGTTCAGTTGACATTGGTTTATTGATCGTTGTTTCTCGGGAATTTAAATTGTAAATGTGGCATAATTTTTGTCTTTAGTTTGATATTTTAATTTTTGGATTTTAAATGAAGTTAGTTCTCTTTATCCAGTACGTTTGAAGACTATTTAATTTATTGTTTGGCAACTCTCACGTAGTCTTGACATATAGTGCACCCTCTGATATGGGACGATGTTTGTGCCTCAGTATTTGTGATATATATATATATATATATATATATATATATATATATATATATATATATATATATATATATATATATATATATATATATATATATATATATGTGTGTGTTGTGTGTGTGTGTGTATGAAACCTTTACTCTTGTTGTGTAATAATGTAATAATGAAATAATTTACTCTTAATAATAATAATAATAATAATAATAATAATACCTGTAAGCGAAGTGATACTCTCTTTCCCATAAGATAGTGAGCCAACCTTCAGAGAGAGAGAGAGAGAGAGAGAGAGAGAGAGAGAGAGAGAGAGAGAGAGAGAGAGAGAGAGAGAGAGAGATCAACTAATTAAATAGCTGTCGTATAAAATGGGGAAAAGCTTTGGCCCTTTAAATTTCTGAGCTGGTCACGACCAGTTTCTTAAGAGAGCTTTATTAGAGTCTGTCAACAAAGAACAATTCCGTTAACGTTAATTAACATGTATAAACATACATATGCTAACGAACACTGTATGCGTAAGGGCGCTTATACCTACGGAATGAAAGAAGCAGTTTTTAGGGACAAATTTACTCGGGAAATACCAGTACAAACAATTAACGTTTCCTTTCGAAAATATGAACTCGTGTTACCAGGAGATGGAAACTTAAATAACGTTTTAGTGTACGACTTAGAGGGGAAATTAATCCCTGCCTAATTTAATTTTCAACTACTTGAACAACGACTATCTTCTAGTGCAGAAAACTTACAAAACCCCGTTACTTCATATATCTAAAAAAACACTGTGCCACTCACCTCTATTCTGCAGCTCTAGCCCCCTGGATCTCATGGCCACACCTTCCTTCTAAAACCTCCTTGAATCCACTTTTCCAGCTTTTTCTTGGTCATTATCTCTTTCCCCATGGCTACATCTGAATCTTTGCCCTCCATTCACTCCACATGACCAAACCACCTTGAAGTATTCTAATATATTATTTCACTTTAGCGAATTCTTTTTAGAATGTTCCAACTTTTCATCTTACATTTTTTAAGCGAAGTTAACATTCGCTGCTAAGAATGTACAGTTGCTCAGTTGTTCCTTTTTTCCATTCAAAGTTTTGCTTCTTCTTTTCCCAATCTTTTTCATACGCTGTTGCTTTCCTTGCTTTGTCTATTCTTTGGCTTACTACTCCCTTTGTCCTATCACTATCCATTACAATTACTCTCAGATAACTACATGAATCAACCAAGTCAAGACTAGTCTTTTACCATCTGCAGAACTATCCAGGACTCCAATTTCCTACCTTCTATTTAATCTTGTAACCACCCAGTTGCTGTCGGTTACTTTCAGCGATCTCCACTTCCAAATATTTTCAAACCTTTTGCCAGTCGCTGAAGCTTCTCCTCACTATTCCAGTGATCACCACCAATTCCACAGTCCAATTAAGGTGATTTTTCTTCTCCCACACCCCTGCCTTCAGTAACATTTTGTAATCATCCCGCTGCTGTCAATTACTTTCAATTATCTCCACTTCCAAATCTATCCAGAGTTTCTGATAGTCTTTGCAGCTTCTCCTCACTATCCCAGCGATCACCAGCTAGCTACTCCGCCTTCCAATTATGATCATCTTCTTCTCCCATAACTTTGCGGTAATATATTTTATTTTTTATTTTTTTCCAGGTGCAAGCGCCCTCCATTTGGCGATAGCTTACTCCAATAACGAGCTGGTTACGATTCTCGTCCAGTGTGGTGCGGACTTTCGTCAAAGAGCCATTGGTAAGAACCATATGTTTTTTCTTCTTCTTCTTCTTCTTCTTCTTCTTCTTCTTCTTCTTCTTCTTCTTCTTCTTCTTCTTCTTCTTCTTCTTTTGAGAAAGCATTCACTCTCAATTTTTAATATTTTTTGTTTACAGGAGTTGGTACTTCAGTGATGAGTAAGACATAGCAACTCTAAGATGCCTTGCTGTGAGAAAGAGAGAGAGAGAGAGAGAGAGAGAGAGAGAGAGAGAGAGAGAGAGAGAGATTGAATAATAAGAAAGTAGTTGAAGCAAGGGTTTAAGATTGCTTGGTGGAGATAAACTAATAAGATAAAAAGATCAAAATACGTTCCAAAATTATTACAGTACAAATACAACTAATTACACTTCAACACTTTCTTCTAATTCAGTATGCACGAGTTGGCTATGTGTCATTTGTACAATTGCGCGATTCGTAGTGAGAATGTTATTAAACTGTACATATATATATGTATATATATATACATATATATACACATATATATATATATATATATATATATTATATATATATATTATATATATATATATATATATATATATATATATATATATATATATATATATATATATATATATATATATATATATATATATATTACAATTACCACCAATTTTCAGTTGTTTCTTAACAAGAGGATTAGATCATTTTACGCAAAATATGCTACTGTACGAAAAACAAGAATAATAGGATTAACTTGAAGAAATACTTCTCCATATATGAAGCGTGCCTTGCCGAGTTGAAGGTCATATCATAAAGAAAAGAAGAAGAAAGTCTTCATTTATTTTTATACCAGCAGACAGCCTCCAGCAAATTTCTAAAACTCCAATGACGTTTGAGTGAGAGGTTTCAGTTACGTGTGTGTGTGTGTGTGTGTGCAGAAGACGTATGATTTTTAGTGCTGTTTTAGTAATGTTTCTCTCTCTTTGTGGGGATACACTACTGATCGTCTGTCAGCTTATCTGTGCATGTATTCGTCCGACGCTAAGGGGAATACAAATGCAGGGATCTATAATATAAGATGTACTTTATAATTCGTATCGAAATTCCTTCCCGATCAGATGGATAAACATGAAACCAGTATTGAACAAAGGATCAGAATGAGAATGCTACCGCAGTGAAATAGTCACATACAAGCGGGTGGAATATAGAGCATCTACTGTAACTTGAATACTCTCCAAGTTTCGATGGCGTTGTTTAAAGGGGAGCTTTTAACTGCAATTTTGAGGCGTCATTTGGTAACTTACGGTCTGTTTACGTTACGTTAAAACCATCGTACTCATTTATCACGTCATCTTCCTGTACTCTGATAATCTGCCAAATTTTTTTAGAATCTGCTGGTACATAAATGATAATGAAAACAGTGATGGGTGTTCAAGAATATAAAAATTGATGAAATTGAGCTATTGTAAGGGGGACTTGTAAATTGTCAACTTCTCGAATTCCTACACCATTTCCTTTACTTAGGATCCAACCAAGTGTTGTCATGTAGTTTTACATATAGGAAGGAAGGCTTTGCACGAACGGTACTTTAAAATAAAGCCACCGTGGTCTGAATACTTATTATTTCTGCTAAACAGTTATTCAAGAAAAAATAAATAACTAGCTTTGGAATGAGGGAAGGCCACGACTAATATAGAATTTAGGGAGTGAGAATACCAGTATCATAAACCGTCTAAATTCGAGTGCAAGAACCAAACTCTCTCTCTCTCTCTCTCTCTCTCTCTCTCTCTCTCTCTCTCTCTCTCTCTCTCTCTCTCTAGTGACGTCAAGTTCTCCGAATCTCATAACCTCTCATCTTTCCTGGAACAAAAACATAGACCTCTCTTTCATTTCCTTATATCTGAGGTAGACACGTTGATCTTCTTATGAGAAGACAAAAACCATTCTTAGAGAAAAGAAAACTACAAAAATTGTTGTCCTCTACAGGGCTGTTAGGGCTCAAGATCTGGTAATGACAGGAGTTTGTAACGTAGACTCCAAAAAAAATAATGATAGAGATATACAAAACCGGATTCTAAAAGTGTATGTATATATGTATACACATACATACATATATACATATATATTAACTTTATCACATACACAATTGTTCTGTGCATTAGTAGAATTACCAACAGGGCCTCATCCTGTTAGTATATATATATATATATATATATATATATATATATATATATATATATATATATATATATATATATATATATATATAATTCAAGAAGGCCAAAGTGTAACGTACGAGAAAGATTAACAGTTAAAGGAAAGGGGAATGCTGTTTCATCTGTGTGTATATCATTGGAGTTCATAACATGACCTTTATATAATTCTTAAGGTAAAATAAATCACGTTGGCTTTAAATTTGAAAAAGTTACATAGCAAAAAACGAACCAGAGAATGACCCCTTTCTTTCCTCATTTCCCACAGGTAGCTTCTTCTTGCCGAAAGACCAGCAGGTAACAGATCCCCCGGGGCCTGAAAATACGGAATACGAGGGACTGGCGTACCTGGGGGAATTCCCCCTAGCTTGGGCTGCCTGCCTGGGGAATGAGACTGTCTACAATAAACTCATAGATTTCGGAGCAGACCCCAATCTCCAAGATTCCTTCGGCAACATGATACTGCATATGGTGGTGGTCTGCAATCAGTTGGTAGGTGTTCACAAAATTTACAGATTTACAAGTTTTGTAAAATTTTTGAAATTTGCGTTTGACGATTACCCGTTGATAAGCAGTCAGATAATAGAGTTAATTTGAGCTCTTAATCGTGTAAATAACTTGTTAAATATTTCAGGATTCTTGAGAAAATTGTGTGGTTATATTCCTCGGCCCTTGGTTGAGGCCTGAACGCAATTGTAAATTTGTAAATTGACAAAATTGTAAATTTGTAAATTGACAAAATTGTAAATTTGTAAATTGACAAAATTGTAAATTTGTAAATTTACAAAATTGTAAATGTGTAAATTGACAAAATTGTAAATTCGTAAATTGACAAAATTGTAAATTCGTAAATTGACAAAATTGTAAATTTGTAAATTGACAAAATTGTAAATTTGTAAATTTACAAAATTGTAAATTTTTAAATTGACAATATTGTAAATGTGTAGATTTACAAAATTGCAAATTTATAAATTTACAAAATTGTAAATTTGTAAATTATAAAATTGTAAATTTGTAAATTTATAAAATTGTAGATTCGTAAATTTACAAATTTGTTATGTGGTTGACTATTACCCGCTGACAAGCATTTTGAGAAGAGTCAATATTATCCTGTAAGCATTTAGATAACTATTTCTATATCTATATTCAAATTAACATACGGTTCTTGTTTTATCTCAATATTCAGTCAACTCCTACAAGGACCGCGGTCTATTTTTGGGGGCAGGGGAGTGGAAGGGGATGGAGGAGGAGGGGGTGGAAAATTGCCTTGCATGTCCCCGCTGATTCTTAAGAAGTGAGTTATAAACAGCAATCTAATAAATAAAAGCTCATAAAATTCCATCTTACAGAAACGAAAATTACATTCGCATACACATCTCTTTTCTCCACGTCCGCAAGTTAAAAGTATCTCTCTCTTTTAGATTGCGGTTTCGCTAAAATAATGATATGCATATTAACGTATGACTGCATATGAATTTGTAAGAGGCCTGTCAAAGGATGACGTAAAACTCTTTAATGAATGCGAGGACTTTTAAACCACGTTTCCCGCCGTGAAAATGGAGTGTGGGTGTTGAGTGAAGCTGTTATGGGATCTAGCGAGATGAATTAACTATGGATTGGGAGGCAAGGAGAGTTAGAAGGACAGAAGGCAGACATAAAAGTGTAATGAAAAAAAAGGTTGATGGAATTTGGTTATGCAAATGGAAAGGGCGAATGTATAACAGTCTTCTGAGAATGTGAAAAAACAAAAAAACGACTGAGAAGGATTGAGATGACAGAAAGGGCTTGGTATCCAGGTGTTGTGAGAAACGTACAGATGGATGTTGAAGAATATGACAAGCTCTTCTGAAGAATATGAAAGAATGTTTAGGAATATGGGAGATGTTTTTTTTTCCTTGCATTTATCGCTTTCAAAAATGACATAGAATGTAACGGTCGTATATAGACTCCACATTGCGAATATTGATAATAAATATCTGATAAAAGTGGTATGCCATGTATTTGTTTGCACAGATATATGTATATAAGCAAATGTATATAGTGTACATATGTAGTGGGGATGACAGACTGAGATGTGCTAGGTGATATGAATGCAAAGGTATGTGACTGAGACATAGATGGCGTTGTTGATAGGTATGGAGTTCTGGGGGTAAACTAAATTCGTGAGGGTCTTGTGGAAATGTTTTTGGAAAGAGGCTTGATTGTTTTGTTATGTAGAAAGTCCAGTAAACTAAGAATATTCTATCTGTAAGAAGTTGTGGTGCTGGAGGATTCATTTTCCTCTGGTTTTAGCCTGGTTTTTCATATAAACTTTTTATTTTGAGAGTTCTTTCAGCTCATAGAAATATATTTTCAAATTCCAAAAGTTTCTTGATGTTCCTATCCATATCTACAGTTTTCATAACTAAATTTCCTTAATGCCTTGATACCTCTTATAATATCCCACATTTTATAAAAATCGCTCTCCCAGGGAATGTTTTCCTACGCCCTACGGCACCCCAGAAACCCTGCGCAGGATGGCATCATGAACATGGCCGGCCTCACCCCTCTGACTCTAGCTTGTAAACTGGCGCGTTCTACCATCTTCAAGGAAATGCTGGAGCTGACCTGTATCGAGTTCTGGAGGTATTCCAACATCACCTGCAGTGCTTATCCACTCAATGCTCTGGACACCATTCGGCCCAGTGGAGAAACAAGTAAGTCCAGAACGCTGGTTGTTGGGGTGGCTAACTTTATGTCCAGGATTCCTTCCAATCCACTGGGGAAGAAGAGGCCTTCCGGAGTTTATGATAGCCAAGAAGACTGATGTCTCAATTACATATACCACTGGTCTACTAATACTACAGTGTCATGTGATCCGGGCACAAGACAATTAAGTCATGATCTCAACCAGTAGCTAACGTGGGGCACTTGAATGATATGCCAATGGTAGTAGTTGTCGCACGAATCAGTCAGTAGTCCTGAATCAGCAGGCCAAGAGGGTAAAAACATGTAAGTGCAGATCTGAGTGTTTCAGTGTGTACCCAGTCAGCGCTCATGATACCATAGAGCTTAGTAGAAAAAAGTGTAAAGCAAAGAATTGTCCCCTCTATAAGTCTAGAGCAAAGAATTGTGTCCTGTGTAGGTCTAGAGCAAAGAATTGTATCTGCTATGAGTCTACTGCAAAGAATTGTACCCACTATGAGTCTAGAGCAAAACGTTGTACCCACTACGAACCTACAGCAAAGAATTGCCCCAATATGTACCCCATACACTGTGTAACCCATTGGGTAAACAGTCAAATTAGTATCACAGGGCAGTTTCCAAACTGAAACTGTCTTTGTATTGCCAGAAATGTTGTAATGCTCAGTTTCTTGTCAGTTTGTTGACTATTGGACATGCGTTTTCGGGGAAGTTCAAGATTGTTTTTTAACAGTTCATAGAAATGGTTCATTTATTAAATTTTTTTACCCAAAACTCACTCTCAGGGGAATTCAAAGTAAAGAATCAGCCTTTTCATCAACAACGGAACAGTTGTTCTCACCTAAATTAATATTAATTATTGTAAATTTCAGGTTTGTTTTATATTTGCTATTATTATTATTATTATTATTATTATTATTATTATTATTATTATTATTATTATTATTATTATTGAAGAAACAAATCCACAGTTGTGTACGTGTACATATATTTAAAAATATGTATACCCATAAATAACTGTGGGATTTTTTTTTCGCCATTTCAAGACTCATGTTACTATGAGTATTTTTAAATCATCATCATCATTATTATTATTATTATTATTATTATTATTATTATTATTATTATTATTATTATTATTATTATTATTATTATTACTATTATTATTATTATTATTGTCTTTGAGGTGGGCGAGGCATACTTCTATATTCTATGGGTATCCCAAATCTTGATAACGACTCACCAAATCTACAATATTATTATTATTATTATTATTATTATTATTATTATTATTATTATTATTATTATTATTATTATTATTGCCTACACAGCTCTGCTCTGAATGAGCTTTTTTTTTTTTCCACAACGCTAAATTCTCATCGGATGTCCTGCCCTCATTAAGACCAACTTTCCATAAAGGGAAACAGGTATTTTTTTCGGGAAGAGAGTAGGCCCGGACAAACAGGTGAGAAGGCGGGGGAGAGGAACCTTAATTGGTATTCGAGAGAGGCTAAACAAGAAATGGGACTTCAAAGCGAGAGGAAACAAGCGGGGAGAAAATAAATGGGGTTCTTTGTAGGTACTTAATGAATTCAGTAATTGGAGAACGCTTCTCTCTTTTGCTCTGTTGAGAAATTGCTTTTTCCTCTTTTTTTTTTTTATCTGAAGATACTTTTCCACACGTGGTATTCCTATTTTTCTTTCTTGTATAATTTTTTATTTATTTTACTTAATAAACAGGTCAAGTTTTCCATTTTTTTTTTATTTACTCCTTTGGTCAAATGCCCAACGATGTTACGTGTCCTGAGATCTTACGCAAAATCACGATAGCATTCATAATGAAACATAGATTCATCAATAAAGAAATATCTTGATCAAAAAGAAATATCCTGCATATTAAAACATTTTACATGATAGTCTTTTATGTTTTTTTATTAAAACAGCTTTTTAATATATTTATATATATATATATATATATATATATATATATATATATATATATATATATATATATATATATATATATATATATATATATATATATATATATATATACACACACATATATATATATATATATACTGTATATCTATAAGCAAATTTACTAATGCGTTCAATGAGCCTAATTTTAGTTAAAATATACAGTCACATTAATCATTACAACCAGTCAATAGTATATATGTTAACAAAGCAATTGCAAAAAATTATACATTCAGTCCTTATTAGATACCATTACATCGCATATAATTAAACATATAATTGAACCCATCTTCCAGACTGGAATTCAGCCCTGATGATTATCCTGAATGGTACCAAGAGCGAACATCTGGATATGCTGGAGGGTGGCATCATTCAGAGACTTCTTGAGGAGAAGTGGAAGACCTTTGCCAGGGTAAGTCACTCTTTGGGAATAAGACTTTTTGGGAATGCTTTGGGAATAAGTAACTTTTTGGGAAGTCTCTTTTTGGGAATAATTCTTTTTGGGAATAAGTCTCTTTGGGAATAAGTAATGTTTTGGGAATGTCACTCTTTTTTGGGAATAAGTCATTTTTTGGGAATAAGTATCTTTTTTGGGAATAAGAGACTTTTTTGGGAATAAGTCACTCATTTTTTGGGAATAAGTCATTTTTTGGGAATGAGTAACTTTTTTGGGAATAAGTCACTCATTTTTGGGAATAAGTCACATTTTGGGAATAAGTATCTTTTTTGGGAATAAGTCACTTTTTGGGAATAAGAATGAGTCACTTTTTGAGGAATAAGTCATTTTTTGGGAATGTAACTTTAGGAATAAGTAAGAATCTCTTTAAGAATTTGGGAATAAGTCACTTCTAGGTAATTTTAAGTCACATTTCCCAGGTGCTCAGGAATGTCACCTCTTGGGCATAAGTCACTTCTTGGTGAGAAGCCACTTCTTAGGATTAAGTCACCTCTTAAGAATAAGTCACCTTTTGTGCATAAGTCACTTTTGGAAATAAGTCACTTTTTGGGGACAGAATGAGTAATTTCTTAGGAATAAATCATTTCTTAAGAATGAGTTATGAGGGATAAGTTACTTAAGAATGAGTCACTTTGGAATAAGTCATTTTTTTGGGAATATGTCATTTCTTTAGTCATGAGGAATATGTCATTTCTTAAGAATGAGTCACTTCTGAGGAATATGTCATTTCTTAAGAATGAGTCACTTCTGAGGAATAAGTCATTTCTTAAGAATGAGTCACTTCTGAGGAATAAGTAATTTCTTAAGAATGAGTCACTTCTTAGGAATAAGTCCTTTCTTTAAATGAGTCACTTCTGAGGAATATGTCATTTCTTAAGAATGAGTCACTTCTTAGGAGTAAGTTCACTCTTGGGAATATGTTGATAAACGGGTGCTTGACCAACACAGAAGTGACGGTTGATCTCATGAAGAAGTACCTATCACAGGCATCAGGCATTTATTGTAAAACTAATTAAAAGTTTCTGTTACCATACATAAGAGGATAATGTAGGAGGAACTTCTTCACGAATCTCTGTAGCACGAAAGATTATAACTTGCCAGGGATAAATATATAACAGTCACATTATTAACTGGAATAAGATTTTTCGTGGGTATTTAGATGCTTTATCGTACACGAAAAACAAGCAGTGAATCAGTTTTCAGCTGCAAGTTGGCCTGAAATATCTTGGGAACTTTCTTCTCTGAATCAATCTTCATACTTATACTACATTAAATAACTGTACAATCTAATTTAAATTCATAAAACTTTAAAATTTGAGCCTGACTTTAAGGGTGGTCTTAGAAAGTAGTGTGTATTCATGCTGAAAATCAGCTTCGTAAGAAGGCCAGTCAAGCGTGAGGTGCAAAATGTCTGTCATTACGGAACTCCATAAATTCTGTGACCAGAATGCGGAAGGTAATTAAGAAGGATTTGAATCTACGATTTAGAAATCTCTGCTTAAAGTCTTGTGGTGCTGGAAACCATCGTATATCCCTCTAACAAAACTTTTCTTTATCCCCAGAACAATCTTTTTCCTTGACATAACTCTTTGGACCCACTGGGAGAGAGAGAGAGAGAGAGAGAGAGAGAGAGAGAGAGAGAGAGAGAGAGAGAGAGAGTTATGGTATACAATGAAAAGTTCCATCGACTCTTTTGGAACGACAAAACCACTCTGAGTAGGAGAAATTTGGACCAACCATAAAATGGATAATGACTGTGGCAAAAAAAAAAAAAAAAAAAAAACACACACAACTCCGCTTTCTTTTCAGCAAAGAACAAATTCTCAAAACTAATTAAAAGTTAGGCGAAAGAAGTTTTTTCCAACAGTATTTCTTTATTAATGTTCTTATTGCAGAATCGTTTTGCCTTCAGAACGTTAAAGAAATGAAAAAAGTGTTTTGGAAGGCATTTAAATTTGTTGAAGATGATTATTGTTTTTTTTCTTGGAAAATGAATAATGAATTTTTTTTTTGTCTTGAAGATGCTGCTTCAAGCCAGTGAAAGTTAGAAATGTCATGTTAATAAAGCAATTTATCGAAAACTTACGAAAAAAACGAAAAATAGCATTTATCTTCGTTCAGTCATTCCAATCAACAATGTCCCAAATTTTTCAAAAACTGGCGAAAAATGACAAAAGAATTGCCAGATTTATTCCTTCAGTTATTGCAATCAACAACGTCCCCAATTTTTCGAAAACTTGGCGAAAAATGAGAAAAAAATTGCCAGATTCATTCCTTCAGTCATTGCAATCAACAATCTCCCGAATTTCCATGCGAGTGGATTTTTTAAAAACTCATTGAAAACAATCAATTCAAAGGAAAACTCACCGTCGATCATCTGTTTCACAATACGAGTGACAATGAATGATGAGAAAGTTGAATGCCTGCCTCCTTAGCATTCTCTATCTCTCTCTCTCTCTTTCAGAATCAGTTCCTGAAGCGCCTGGCCATCATGTTGCTACAACTCATTCTCCTGAGTTTCTCTGTCTACCTCCGTCCTTGTTACTGCGGTCCGATCAACATGAAGATGGTGAGCCACGCCTTGTGTCTTGTGTTCTTCGTGTCTTGTGTTCTTCAATGACTTGCTGTTTTCACATTTGATATCTTACGTATTTAGATACGCGAGATGTTAAGTCTTATGTACTTAAGTGCACAGGATATTAAATGTGAAGAAAGCTAGTTATTTGAATACATGAGATGTTAAATGTGAAGATAGTCATTTAAATACGTGAGATTTTGAATGTGACGATAGCTAGTCATTTAAATAGACTAGCTGTCTCCACATGTAATGTCTTGTGTGTTTAATGACTAGCTATTTTCACAGTTTATATCTTGTGTATTTAAATGACTCTCAATCTTCACATTTAATATCTTGTGTATTTAAATGGCTAGCTATCTTCGCATTTAATGTCTTGTGTATTTAAATGACTCTCAGTCTTCACACTTAATATCTTGTGTATTTAAATGGCTAGCTATCTTCACATTTAATATCTTGTGTATCTAAATGGCTAGCTATCTTCGCATTTAATGTCTTGTGTATTTAAATGGCTAGCTATCTTCGCATTTAATATCTTGTGTATTTAAATGAATCTCAATCTTCACATTTAATATCTTGTGTATTTAAATGGCTAGCTATCTTCGCATTTGATGTCTTGTGTATATTTAAATGGCTAGCTATCTTCGCATTTAATGTCTTGTGTATTTAAGTGGCTAGTTATCTTCACATTTAATATCCTATGTATTTAAATGACTCGCAGCTAGACCTACAAAATGTAACTTAATATTCAGTATTACTGTGAGACAGTAGGATTCGTGTTTTATGTCTTAATGACATTATTTCAAAGCAAACAGAATTCTGGAATAAAGAAATTTAGGTGTTTTTCTTGATATTGCAGCTGTTTCTTGAGCTTCTCAATGGTAGGTCTTTTCCAGGGGAACTTTCATGTCTTCAGGTAACTCATTCCCATAGCTGCAACTACTTTCATTCCTTTCACTGCACCTCCGTTCATATTCTCTTTCGTCCATCTTACCTTCCACCCTCTTCTAACAATTGTTTCATGGTGCAACTGCGAGGTTTTCCTCCTGTTACACCTTCGAAACCTTCTGTACTCTCAATTTCCCTTTCAGCACTGAATGACCTCATAGGTCCCAGCGGTTGGGCTTTAGGCCTAAATTTTATATTTCATTCATTCTTTCAGGAAGCTCATCCTTAACTGGCAGATCACCAGATTTCTCTTCGTTCAAATAGGCCTATCTGTCAAGTTCTTTTCCCCTTTTCTGTACCTAGTCCTTCCATTTTCTTTCCTCCTAAACCAATTCCCCCATACACCACCCCACATTCTCTTTCTAGGCTAGCTGGCTCTCTCTCTCTCTCTCTCTCTCTCTCTCTCTGTCTGTCTGTCTCTCTCTCTCTCTTTTATTCAGTTAAGACACTCTCTTTCAGCCAGAGAACTGGTGCAGGCGAAGAATCTCTCTCATCCATCCGACTGCGAGATACATAATATTCCTCTACATAACTCCACTGAACAGAGACTTTTTCTCTCTCTCTCTCTCTCTCTCTCTCTCTCTCTCAGACGCATTCCTAATGGCATTGATGAGGTCGGGATCGAAGTTTCTATCAGCTTCCTTCAAGGGACGTCAAAAGGAGTCTCTCGGTTTCGACGCTAACGAATTTGACGACATTAGGATAAATTTGCGTCACATTCCCTCCGAAAGTTTATTTATCTTTCTACACGATGCGGAAGCCTTTGGGTTTAGGCATGGCATTCATTTGGTGTTCATCTGTTATTTATCTATTCAAGACGACTCAGTGACCCTACGATTCCTTCGGGAAACCAGTAGATAGATGCACATGGTGTTCTGTGCGATGGCTGTTTTTTTAAGGGAATTGATATGTATAAAGTCTTATAAGGGGATTCAGCAAATGAATTGATGAGTGAATGAATGGTTTTTTAAGGGAATTAATATGTATAAAGTCTTATAAGGGAATTCAGCAAATGAATAGATAAATGAATTGATGAGTTGACGAATGGTTGTTTTTTTAAGGGAATTAATAAGTATAAAGTCTTATAAGGGGATTCAGGAAATGAATAGATAAATGAATTGATGAGTGAACGAATGGTTGTTTTTTTAAGGGAATTGATATGTATAAAGTCTCATAAGGGGATTCGGCAAATGAATAGATAAATGAATTGATGAGTGAACGAATGGTTATTTTTTTAAGGGAATTAATATGTATAAAGTCTTATAAGGGGATTCAGCGAATGAATTGATAAATGAATCGATGAGTGAACGAATAAACTGTTGAATTGATAGGATTGCAAGTGAAATTCGGTTTTCTTTTAACATTCATTTTGTCTAAACAAATATATTCAAATATTTTTGCTTTATCTATTTTGTCAGATTTTTATTTGCTCGTCTACTAAACGTTCCACGACATAGCATTTGTGGGAACCCATGAGGCTCGCAACCTCACCACCGAAATATAGTGAAAAAGAAAGGACAAGACAGTACCTTCAGCACGTCACATAGTGCTTTGTATTTATTTATGTTTTCATTTATTTATTCATTTATTTAGTCATTCATTTATTTATTTATTCACTTATTTATTTATATATATATTTTCATTTATTTGTTTATTTATTTATTTTATTCATTTTTTTATTAATTTGATGATTAAGTAATTAATTAATTCATTAATTTATTAAACTATTTTATTTATTTATTTATTCATTTATTTATTTATGTTATTTATTTATTTATTTATTTATTTATTTTAGTTATTTACTTATTTCTTTACTTATTTATTTGCTTATTAATTTGTTTATATGTTTATTCATTTACGTATTTATTTCTTTATTTATTAAAATATTTATTCATTTATTTATTCATTCATTTATTTATTTATATATTTATTCATTTATCTATTTATTTATTTATTCATTCATTTATCAGTTTATTCATTTATTTATTTATGCATTCACTTATCTATTTATTTGCTCATTTACTTATTGATTGATCAATTTATTCATTTATTTATTCATTCATTAATTTATTTATTCACTTATTCGTTCATTTTTCCATTTATTCACTCATTCATTCATTCATTTGTTTATTCATTTACTCATTCATTCATTGTCTCATTCATCTACTTATTTCATCTATTTATTAATTCACTCGTTCAGTCATTTATTCATTTATTTATCTACCTATTTCATCTATTTATTCATTCACTCATTCATTTATTCGTTCTTCAACTTATTTCATCTATTTATTCATTCACTCATTTATTCATTCATTCATCTACTTATTTCATCTATTTATTCATTCACTCATTCATTTATTCATTCATTTATCCATTCAATCATCCACTTATTTTCGGCAGAATGACTCGGCCGTTCGCGATAAGCTGTGGCAGGAATTCTTCGAGGGCGACTTTTCGAACATCGCCCGATACTGCTTCGAGGCCGGGACGCTGGCGGGAGTTATATCCTACACCATATTCCAGCAGGGGAGGAGATCATGAACCAAGGACTCTCCTCCTACATCAAAGGAACCGTGAGTTTTTTTTTTTGGGGGTGGGGAGCTGGTTTTCGGGTTTGACCTTGGAAGAGGATTTTGGCGGAGGTATGGGATTTACATGGGGGCCCCAATTTATGTCATGGCTTTGTCTGTCTGTCTGTAAATATCTATCTATCTATCTATCTATCTATCTATCTATATATACGTATATATTTATATATTTATAATTATGTACATGTATGTATATATATACATATATATATATATATATATATACATGTATATATATATATATATATATATATATATATATATATATATATATATATATATATATATAAATATATAAATGTGTCTGTGTGTGTGACAAGAATGGGCAAAGAGATAATACAAAAACACATAAATGCTGTAGCGAATAAAACGGAAAAAAGTAAAAATCATAATAATGTGACCACGCTTTCGAAAATGACAGTCACAAGAAAGTCTATGAATTCAAAGTACGTTTACTTTCACCTGATTCATTTCACTACAGTAATCATAATAATGATTATACTGTTGCCTTTGTAATTCGCTTTCGGTAGAAACGGTGCACAAAAGGAAAATAACCGAATAATGATAAGATTCAACATCTTCAAAGAAAACATTCTTAAATGCCAGCAACATTATCATAATCTTGTTGACTCTGCTGTGGATGAATGAAAAAACTTTTTTTGCTAAAACTTTAGCAAAAAAAGAAACACCTAATGAAACACGTGGTATCCAAATAGGAATGAAAAACAAAAGCCAAAATTTTTTTTTTACTTTTTTCGTAACATTATGTTTTTTTTTTTTAATCTTCGTTACGGAACTCTCTCGTACAAAAAGAAAACCTGCCCTCAGGTTGTTTGAAGGAAGAGGAGGAGGAGGAGGAGGAGGAGGAGGAGGAGGAGGAGGAAGGAGAAGAGGGATCCTTTCAGGAGGACTCGGCAAGTGTGAATATAATGCTGTCGTCTTCTGAAGGATTTCCTATTTGAACAAAGCGTTAAGAACTTAAGTTACCTCCTCATAAGATATCTATGAAGCATTCAGCAAAGTATTTCTCAATAGTTTCCATTTCTTTAAGCTCTCTTCTTTTGTCCTCTCTCTCTCTCTCTCTCTCTCTCTCTCTCTCTCTCTCTCTCTCTCTCTCTCTCTCTCTCTCTCTCTCTCTTGTCAGCTGTTAGTTTTTCTCATCTGTGTGTATATATAAATATGTATAAATATATATTATATATTATATGTATAAATATGCGTATATGTGTATATATATATATATATATATATATATATATATATATATATATATATATATATATATATACATATATATATATATTTATATATATGTGTGTATATGTATATATATAAGTATGTGTGTGTCTGTGTGTGTAAGTGTGTGTGTGTGTGTGTCTCCCTCCAACTCCTGTTTACAGTCATCTTATTTTCTATGAAATATTAATTTATTTAAACCTGGAGTTTCTCCAAAGACCTATGTAAATTTAGTTTCATCAATTCTGAAATCATCTATTACTGATCAATAATGAGTTATGTAAGTTAAATAGAACGTTCATCGCTTGCTTTTTTTTTAATTTAGGCTCTCTGAGATCTGATAGAGGGAAAACTCTGGCTCGCCAATTCTTAGATAGAGCATTATAACGATATATATATATATATATATATATATATATATATATATATATATATATATATATATATATATATATATATATATATATATATACACACACACATATATATATATGTATGTGTGTGTATGTATATATAAAACAGTGATATCTAATTCTCTTTGCCTTGATAATGTAATTACTTACACCTATAGGCTTAATTATGTATGGTAATTCCTACTGCCCTGATCAGGAATCGAACGTACGTCCTATTTGCTGTTAGAAGTAGGATGACAGTGACCATAGCCACTCAGCCATCTATGTTGGTCTTAAAGATTATTAAAAAAAAACTGGGAATTTCCAAAAACTGAATACAAGAATATGTAATATTTACAAACACTTCACTTTAATATATGACAGTTTTAGGTCTTTGTGTCCACGTTTTCACATTTCTGTAAAAAACTGTTTTATAAGGGCCAGAACTCTAACCCTTAGGTAATGATGTTGTTATAACCCCTTACAAAACGCTGTTATATACCTACAACTTGGAACTGAGAGTGTATCTTTCCTCGTCACGGCTTACAGTAAGACAGAATGAATGCTTTATGAGGACAAATGGCTGTCCTACTTGGGTAAATTTACCATTAGGAAATGGAAACACCTGTGAGTGTGAGAGAGAGAGAGAGAGAGAGAGAGAGAGAGAGAGAGAGAGAGAGAGAGAGAGAGAGAGAGAGAGAGAGAAGGTATTTATATTTTCATGTTCTTTAATATTATACTATCATATATCCAATTCTCTCAGGTCATCAATATACATAAATGAAAACAATTTCTGTCTTAAATAAAAGATACTTGATTTATAAATTATATATATATATATATATATATATATAATGCAATTATTGCTGGGACAGTTATATTAGTCATTAATACGTAATCTTTCTTCTTAATTTTTCCTGAGATTAAAAAGTATAACGCAAATTACGTTGTACATTTTACAGTATTAATGCTCTGATAATCTAGTATGCAATTACCTTCGAATGCACACTATTCTATCGTTTTGAATCAGATGATTAAATATGCACGATTTCCTGCCTTACGCGTGAGGTAGTTGGACTGAACCCTCTCTCCCAAATCAAGGGTCAACTATGTATATATATATACATCCGTCATCCATCCATACATACATACGTAATACACATATACATCTATATTTTCCAGATCGCCAACGTCCCCAAATTCATCTTCCTGGTCTCCAACCTGATGATCATGCTATGCGTCCCTTGCAGAGTCATCTACTTCTTCACTCCCGAGAGGGATCCCGTCTTCAGAGTCCTCGAGGACGAACTGCTCGCCTACGCAGTGGCTGGGTCCTGGTTCATGATGATGTTCTTCGCCGGGTGGGTCCTTGGGTTTTCTGTAGGTCCTACAGGAGGTTTTTTTAGTTTTGTTTTTTTGTAAGCTCTAAATGAGGGTTGTTCTTTTTTTTAAAGTGCGATGTGGGTGGGGGAGATGTTCTGTATTTTGTGGATCTTGAAATAGGAAATTTTTGTTGTAGACTCTAAAGGAGGGTTGCTCTTAATGTAATAGTTTTTATCTATGTTATTTATTAATTTGTTTATTTATTCTTCTTTTCTAATAACTGATCTCTTCTCTCTGTTTTTCCTATTACCTTCTGCTACTTCTTTGAAATGAACACCATATTCGTTGGCACCAAGAATTTCAAGTCTATGGCCGCAGTGGGCGCGTTCTAGATGATAGGGTTCACCCAAATAATAATAATAATAATAATAATAATAATAATAATAATAATAATAATAATAATAATAATAATAATAATAATAATAATAATTTTTTCTTTGATTTGTTACCTGTTCAGCAGTTTTGAATGACAGAATATGCAATCATCCTCCATTCAAGCTATGAATCTGACATACAAAAATAGTTACCCGTGATGTATTTCATGAAAAAATGATAACATTATTATTATTATCATTAATAATCAGGAAATGAACCCTATTCATCTGGAACTAGCCCACCGCAGGGTCCACTGACTTGAAACTCAACCTTCCACAAAATGCGGTGATCGTTTGAAAGCAGTTACGTATCACATCTTTGTCGGCGCTTACGTCCCAAATTGGGGAAATTCAAACGCGGACCACATTAATATATCTAAATAGAGAAACAAACACATCGACTTATGGATCTCCTTCCTTCCAGACCTCGCGATATAGAGCTAGCCAGCCGAGGCATGGTTTGCCAAACAAAGATGGCCTTTGCATATGGGCACTCGGTCTATAGAAAGGGCGAGGCTTTAAGGAGAGAGAGAGAGAGAGAGAGAGAGAGAGAGAGAGAGAGAGGGCCTTCATTGCCAGATGGGGGTCGATCCTCCATATCTCGTCATTCAGGCGAGAAATTCCTCCATAACGGAGCCTCGGTCGTTTGCACGCCGATGCTTATCGAGTTCTGGAGCCAGAGTTGAGGGGGCCAATTCGGAATGAGCTGAGCTTCGGGAACATAAAGAAAGCTCTCTCTCTCTCTCTCTCTCTCTCTCTCTCTCTCTCTCTCTCTCTCTCTCTCTCTCTCTCTGGAGTTTACGGGTTACATTGATTACTTCCATTGAGGAAGAGTGAGTTCAGGCGGAATACATAAAGGTCGCGAGTGGACTCGAAATGAGACGATCCTCTCTCTCTCTCTCTCTCTCTCTCTCTCTCTCTCTCTCTCTCATCCTTCAGACGTGATGCAAAAGGCCGAGGAATAGATGTATATGTAAGTGCGTCTTTCTTTTCAGAATTTCCAATAGACAGATCAACCCAACTGCGATTTGAATGTCGTGTATAACTTGTGGTTATATCGTTACGGTAGAAAGGAGTTTTTAAAAAGCGATGACAAGAGTGTCTGTTCAACAGGCTTATCATACTTTTTTTTCTTGTGGTTGCAATTGATTGTAACTGCACGTATATATATATATATATATATATATATATATATATATATATATATATATATATATATATATATATATATATATATATATATATATATTATATCAGGCGCAAAAACAATCATTCAGTGAAATGAAAAAAAGACTGATCTGTGTGAATTAAATTGAAGAAGAATATTTTCATATTGCTTTATAGTTTTCTGTTAAAGAAAACTATTGAGCCGGCTTTGTCTGTCCGTCCGCACTTTTTCTGTCCGCCCTCAGATCTTAAAAACTGCTGAGGCTAGAGGGCTGCAAATTGGTATGTTGATCATCCACCCTCCAATCGTCAAACATACCAAATTGCAGCCCTCTAGCCTTAATAATTTTTACTTTATTTAAGTTTGAGTTAGCCATAATCGTGCGTCTGGCAACTATATAGGACAGGTCACCACCGAGCCGTGATTCACGGCTCACGGGCCGCGGGCCATACAGCATTATACCGAGACCACCGAAAGATGGATCTACTTACGGTGGCTTTGATTATATGCTTTACAGAAAACTCGACTGCGCCGAAGAAACTTCGGCGCATTTTTCACTTGTTTAGGTATTGTCGGAAATAAATTTATCATCCTTTCTTTCCGAACGTGCACAGTGTCTGGAAATGTTTGAATTAAGGTAACTGAAAATAAACAAAGATGTTTCATGAAAACAGAAAACAATTCTTAAAATAATAATGCCTCTCCCCTTTACTTAGCAGTTATTGGTCCCGTGGCCAAATGATAGCTGAGGCGAAATATGCTAATTACCTTTTACTCTTTTTGAATTATTATTATTATTATTATTATTATTATTATTATTATTATTATTATTATTATTATTATTATTATTATTATTATTATTATTATTATTAGGAAGAAGACTCTCTTTAAAGCAAGTTTTGTTGAATAATATGGCTGCATTATGCGAAATGATTTTATACTGAGTTTTCTCAATTATTATTATTATTATTATTATTATTATTATTATTATTATTATTATTATTATTATTATTATTATTATTACAGTAGAATATGTCACTGCTTAAAATTGACATTAGCACACCTTAGATATCCTCCAATAAATCAACCTACACAAAAATGAATAATATGTCATCTCCTTTCAAACAAAGGCAATTAATGCATTTAAATTTCTCCTGTGATTATGTTGAGACTTTCCAAATCTCTACCAAAAACCATTATCCTCGTCCTCATCACATCATCTCTGTAGCGACACTGCGTTTAATATCCCATGGGGAAATTTTCCCCATCTCACAGAGATATAACCTGACAGGTCGACTTTATAATCGCAGCTAGACAGAATGACGGATTAGGGATTTGTCGAGGCTACGAAACTAATGAACTAGGTGTCTTGAGGCTTTCCCTGGCTTAATTATTCCCGGTTTTACGTAATTCAGTGGAAGACTTGTGAACGATATTTCAACATTTGTCGCACGCTCGTTTTTTGTTCGTGGGTGACAGCTATTTTACAAAAACCAAAGGTTGATTTGGGTGTGGGAAGGAGGTTAGAGGGAACAGTAATGAAGGATTTTAATCAAATATAGGTACACACACACACCATATATATATATATATATATATATATATATATATATATATATATATATATATATATATATATATATATAAGCATTAAGCTACAAACGTCCTTTAATATCCAATTCACTCTGCCTCGAATAATATATTTTCATATATGTTACCCGAAGGGGAATTTTTTAGTTGATAATAAGTAGTAGGTAGAGTGAATTGGATATTAAAGGACGTTTGTAGCTTAATGCTTGTATATGAATCACGGTGATGTGATAAAATTGTTCATATATATATATATATATATATATATATATATATATATATATATATATATATATGTATATATATATAGCACGAAGGAACGCGTGTTATCAAATGTCAGGATGTGAGTGAAAACTGGGGCTTTGAACAAGTACTTTCGTAATTTATTTATTCTACATTTTCAAGTTCACAGGTTTTCACTCACTTCCTGACGTGGATTTTATAATATATATATATATATATATATATATATATATATATATGTATATGTATGTATGTATGTATGTATGTATGTATGTATGTATGTATGTATGTATGTATGTATGTATGTATGTTCAGTATGTTTGATATATATATACCCATTTATTCTCCACTAAAGTTAATTACAGCTCTTTCTACGCACCATTCAGTTTCGTTAATGCCTGACTCACCCACACGCACATACCAAAAACAAATGAGCAACAAACAAAACAAAATAAACAAACGTGTTTACTTGTTTGTGTGTATGTGTTCCGGAGAGAGCCACCCCTGAAAGAGCTTTACCCAAGACTTTCAGAAGATCTGAAGAAGAAGAAGAAGAAGAGGAAGAAGGAGAAGAAGAAGAAGAAGATCTTTAGCCTTTGACCTTCTTCAGGTCGCGACCTTCCTCCGTAGGCCGAAGAAGAAGAGAAATAAGATCTATCCTCTTTAGCTCTTGAGCTGTTTCTTTGAAATTCTTCTCTATCTCTTGACCTCCTTCTCTAGTCTTTGACCTTCTCCTTCAGGTCGCGACCCTACTTTTTTTTAAGGTACTGACCTTCCCTCTGCTCTTCTTCCCCACCTCCAGGGCCCTGAAGCTGACCGGCCCCTTCGTGGTCATGATCTACAAGATGATCTCGGGTGACATGTTCACCTTCTCCATCATCTACGGCATCATGCTTCTGGGATTCACCGAAGCCTTCTACTTCCTCTACAAGAGTCCTACCCAGGATCCTGCTTCTAAATGGAGCACCTACGGCTCCACGTGGATGGCCCTGTTCCACATGACCCTGGGTGACTATGACGTAAGTAGGTCGATCGTGATGAGGACGGTTGCGCGGGAGAAGAGCTTCAGGCTTATGCTTTATTTATTGTATATTTTTTTTTTGTGATGTTTCTCAGATAATTATTTTTCAATTTCTTTTAGTAACGTTTTCAGGTAATATTTTTTAGCTTCTTGTAGTAGTGTCTCTCAGGTAAGGGTTTTTTTTAGTTTCTTGTAGTAATTCTTCCCAGATAATAGTTTTTTCTTTTAGTAATGTTTCTCAGATGATAATTTTTCTTAGTTTCTTTAATTAATGATTCTCAGGTAATAGTTATTAGTTTCTTGTAGTAACGTTTCTCAGATAATAGCTTTTTGACTTCTTGCAGTAATGCTTCTCAGGTAATTAATATTTGTTTTGTAAAAAACACTTAGTTCCGTGTGTCATTTAAATGAAAATAACGATATCACGTTTACTTATATCTGAATAATAAAGACTTTAATTTATGCTCTGTTGCTTTCAATTTCTCTGGAAGGAAGATTGTAAAATAAATAAGGAAGAATGTAAAATAAATAAATAAATAAATAAGTAAATAAATAAATAGTCAAATAAAAATAATTTATTATTATCTGGGTCTGGATATAATTAAATAACAACATCTAACTGTTTTCATGAGAGGTATTACTTTTCCTTTTTTAGTTCAGTTATTATACCGTATCTGCATATTGTAATGAAAAATATCTATCTCTGAATAAATTAATCCTTCCTTGGTTTGGGAATGATAAAAATTCTTAATAATTTATTGCTATTGATATTTATCTTTTAGATGGATCTTTATAGATAATAATAATAATAATAATAATAATAATAATAATAATATATAGCATTAGTAGTAGTATAGTAGTAGTAGTAGTAGTAGTGTAATAATAATAATAATAATAATAATAATAATAATAATATACTTTGGGTATAGGCCCTCTTTCAAACATGTTTTGTTGAATATGATCGCAACCTTGGTTGCATTAATCTTGTAGATAGTCTACGAGATTAATGCAACCAAGGCTGCCATCATATTCAACAAAATAATAATAATAATAATAATAATAATAATAATAATAATAATAATAATAATAATAATAATAATAAATCAAATCCCACAGAGCCTCTGGTTGTCAGCCATGATTGTTATTTTGCTTTGAAACAATTCTCATGTTTTTCAACCTCTTGTTTCATTACATTTACGTAACAGGTAATGTCCTCTAATATAGCATCATCCACACGTAGGGATGCCACTTGGTGATTTACTAAATATCGTAATTATAATTGTTATCAATAAGACGATGGTAAAATATCCACTTTTGCCTTCTGTATTTTGGATTTAAAAGATCATTATTAATTTTCTTTCACGCATGTATTGTTTTCCATTTTTTTTATGGTCAGAAATAAAACACGACTTTTCCGTAGCATATTTATTTCGGTCAAAAATCAAAATTTGGTTTTTCCTAGCATTCTTTATTCTTTAGTGGTCTAGTATTGCCCGTTGCATTTTCCTAGTGTTAGTGAGTTATCAAAGAAACCTTTTTTTCCCCTAAATTTTCATTGTGGGCCAATAGTAATCCTTTCTTTGATATGGTAAAATATGTACTATATAATTTCCTTCGTATTCACCCGCACTAAAATGTGGAGTTTATTATCTACTTTATATTTATGAGAGGTAAAATAAGCAAAACATTGAAATAACTGTACATAATATTGTACAACTTTTCTCTGCTTCCAGTACACTTCACTGAACAGCAACATCTACAGCGCTATGAGCAAGTTCGTGTTCCTCGTGTTCACCATCATGGTGCCCATTATGTTGTTGAACATGTTGATCGCTATGATGGGCAATACTTACAGCACCGTCATCAGCATGTCGGAGAAGGAGTGGGTCAAGGCGGTAAGTGGGGACCGCCCCCATTTTTTTTTTTTTTTTTTTTTTTGCTTTAAATCTTTCGCCATCCTCAGCAACTTCTCTTCACCATGTCCAGTCTGGAAACATCACTCTCTTCCCATTCTTGTTACATTCCTTCTTTTCTGATAAAATTCTCTTCGTTTTCTTGGTTTTCTTGGGGGTTTCGCCCCCTGTTGGGTTTGCACCGTGTCTCACTTCGAGTTTGCCTCCTACAGAATCGACAGTTCCCCCTACGGTTTCTGTTGAGACCAATCCCTGTTGTAAAATTTACAAAGGAACAAACAATAAGAGGCCTTAGAACTTTTATTTATTTACCAGGCACAATGTTGGCCGTAAGTACAACCTCACGTAAAAATGATTTTAGGAAATAATTGGTAATTCTTGAGACAACACATGCATTCATTAGCGCTTTCAATGAAAAGAGTATGCATTTTCATTTTGCCCAAAATATGTATGCACTTTTGATCAATTTATGTTTTCATTCTAAAATTCCATATGACAAATTTCCGCTTCTGAAGTCAGTTGTCCGTTTAGTACCAAATCCTTCCAAGAATGTAGTGGAATATCATCACATTAAATAATTGATCGTGGGATGTCTTGAGAGAGAGAGAGAGAGAGAGAGAGAGAGAGAGAGAGAGAGAGAGAGAGAGAGAGATGTACATCAGGTTTAAAGTTTGAATAATTTACTTTACTCGAGAGCCAATTCAGCGGAACTTGGAAAAGAACTTTCCTTACTCCAGTGTACATTACATAAGTTTTTTCCCTTCAGTTGTCAAACTTCTCCATCAACTGTTTCGTAATCAGAACTGCAGTTCTACTGTCTCTTCCTCCTCGTTTGAACCCTTATTGACTTTCCCCCTATCAAACTTTTTTTTTTCTGCTTCTCTCTCAAACATTTTTATGACGGGGGGGGGGGGGCGCACCTGGGCGCGTGCCCCCCCCCATAAAAAATATTGACAAAATAATAAAATTGAAGATTTAGATAATAATAACATAAATGAGAAATATAAAAATTGGAAAAAATAAAAATCTACTATAGAAATTATATGTATGCATATATATATATATATATATATATATATATTATATATATATATATATATATATATATATATATATATATATATATATATATATATATATATTTATATATATATATATATATATATATATAATATGAAAATTGGTGGCCCCCCAACCTTGAAATTTTTCTGGATCCGCTAGTGCATCTTTCCCATCATATCAAACGTAGTAATTTTCTTTTCTTCCAGAACCTTATTACTGCATGAATTATGTATAACGACCTCTTTTATACATTCATAGTAACCATTTTTGTAAAATGACATATTGCTAAGCTTAATCATATGTTTGCACTTGCTTATTGGGAACTAAGATCCTTTTGATTCAGAGTTGTATCTCAGGTCATAAATGGAAATTCTTTTTACAATGTTTTTATACAATGCAACAAAATTCTATCTCGACTTGCACTGACATCGTTATCAATCTCCGTTTCTGTTAATATTTATTTCTCAGTACTTTGTCAAATAAAATAAAATGCTCTAGTACATGGCTAGAAAAATAAAGTATATATTTTTTTTATCTTCCAAAAGCCGGAATCACCGTTACCCTAAAAAAAAAAAAAGTTTTAATTTCCTGGACTTGAGAACAAAAACCGGGTCTACAAAAGTATCTTTGTTCGACAAAGTTCTTACTTTTTTTGTTTTATGTTTTTTTGTTCAACCAAAACAGTGTACCCAGAGGGCTTCTAATTAATCGGCCGGAAGCCAGGTAATGAAGCCTTCCTTTAACCACACTCAGGAAAAAATGCTATAATCTTTGAAGCCTTGTTGGTCTTCTGAACTTGAATACAAAGACTGTACAGGTTCCTCAGAGGATACACAATGGTTCACAGAGAGCAGAGAACGTTGAAGGGATAATCTACTGTAGATGACACGCTGAACGTCGGGAAGGAACTCGCCTAGTTCTGGTGTGCCTAAAAATTAGGATTGTTTTGTCTGACTTCCTGGTCATCTTTTTAATGCTGTGTCCCCTAAAAATTAGCCATCTTGTCTTGTCCAAAATTAAAACTATTTTTGTCTGACTTCCTGGTCATTAAAACTATTTTATAATCTTGTCCTGCTGTGTTCCCAAAAATGGATTTTTGAAATTGTTCCAAAATTAAAAATTTTATGCCTAGTCATCTTGTCCTGCTGTGTTCCAAAATTAAAACTATTTTATAGATCCTAGTCATCTTGTCCTGCTGTGTTCCAAAATTAAAACTATTTTATAGATCCTAGCCATCTTGTCCTGCTGTGTTCCAAAATTAAAACTATTTTATAGATCCTAGTCATCTTGTCCTGCTGTGTTCCAAAATTAAAACTATTTTTATCCTAGTCATCTTGTCCTGCTGTGTTCCAAAAAATTTTATTCCTGCCATCTTGTCATCTTCATCTAGCCATCTTGTCCTGCAAAAATTAGAAATTATAAAACTATTTTATAGAAATCTTGTCCTGCTGTGTTCCAAAAATTAAAACTGTCTTAGTCATCTTGACAAAAGGGTTATTCTGAACCTGGCCACCTTCATCTGCTGTGCCCCAAAATTAAAATTATTATATAGAAATTCCTTGTCGTGTGGACAAAGGGCAGGGATTTTTTCCATAATTCTCTTAAATTTCATATAGTATTTATTTATTCCTATGAAAATGATCTTGAAGACAGGCTATGAAGAGAGAAAAAATCAGCCTCAGGGGAATAATGAGTCTCAGGAAGATTTTTTTTTTTTGCAGTCTCTTCGTCTTGTAATCAAAGGGTCGACTTTCTAGAACTTATCGTTCGTGGTTTCAAAATATTTCGATATTTCATGCGCCATTTTCGTATTTCTTCGGAAGTAAGCCACACCCGGAATGAGGGAGAGCTTAATGCTGAAAGATGTTTATATGTATATGTATGTATATACGTGAAAAATATATACACACACATGCACACGCACATACATACACACATATATATATGCACACACAATTATATGTATGTATATATATACATATATATATTTGTGTGTGTCTGTGTGTGTATGTATACAGTATACATATCTATATGCATATATGTGACTGGGTTTGGAAAGGTAGAGTATGGGGATCAAGTTAGTGATGTATACACTTTGTATACAACACTTACGCCCCCATACGTATACGCAGAGTTCCTCTGCCTCTCTGGAATGTAAAAGGCTTCTTACAGAGTGACGGAAATGCTTTTAGGGCAAAACATCCTTATAACCGAGAAACCTCATTGAGACTCCATCAGGCACGGCCTCAGCCCTTGAAGGCGTCCTTTTGATGTACGGAGGTCCTTGCGCCGTTGGTGGGGAGAGTTCACTGAGGGCCTGTGCATCCCCTAGCTGCTGGAATTGGATGGCTGGTTTTATTTTAATGAGTTCTGCTACTTTTTCCATCATGAATTTATTAGCTGAATGGTAGCACTGGCGGATCCAGTGGTAGGGGGGCCACCTAGGCACGTGCCCTCCCATGAAAAATAATGATAAAATAATAATGTTGAAGATCTAGATAACAACATAATATAAAAATGGGGAAAAAATCGATTAAAGAAATAATATATATATATATATATATATATATATATATATATATATATATATATATATATATATATATATATATATATATGAGTGTGTTGTGTATATATGAAAATTGGTGGGCCCCATGAAATTTTTCTGGATCCGCTAGTGAATGACAGTGTACCTTAATGAGTCCTATTTTTCTCAGAGGGAATTGATTAAATAATTGATTGACTGTTTCCTAGTAAGTTATATTTTTTTCATGAGTTATCTTTTTCCATGATGTATATTTTTTTAGCAGGACTTGATTAATTAATTGACTGTACTTTCATGAGTTATACATTTTTTAAAGCACAGATTGATTTATGAATTGATTGTACTTTCATGAGTTCTTCATTTTTTAAGCACGAATTGATTCATGAAGTGACTGTATTTTCATGAGTTTTAAATTTTTTTTCCGGCACGAATTGATTTATGAATTGACTGAACTTTCAAGAGTTTTACTTTTTTGTTAGCAGGAACTGACTGCTTGATTAACTGTACCTTATTGAGCTCTAAATTTTTTGGCAGGAATTGATTGATTGACTTTACCCTAATGAGCGTTCCTACTTTTTTCAGCAGGAATTGACTGACTGCTCAACTGTACCTTAATGAGTTCTACATGTTTCAGCAGGACTTGAATGGACCTTGATGATTTCTACTCTTTCAGCAGGAATTGATTGACTGATTGATTGTACCTTAATGAGATCCACATCATTCCGCAGGAGTTGACTGTACCTTAATAATTTCTCCTACTTTTTCAGCAGGAATTGATTTACTCAGTGATTGTACCTTAATAAGTTTTAAATTTTTTTAGCAGGAATTGAATGACTAATTGACTGTACCTGAATGAGCCCTACATTATTCAGCAGGAATTGGCTGTGCCGTAATGATTTCTCCTACTTTTTCAGCAGGAATTGACTGATTAACTGTACCCTAATGAATTCTACTTATTTTTAGCAGGAATTGATTGATTGAATACTGTACCTTAGCAACTTCTACCTTCCTTTAACAGTGGGCGAAAATCGTGATCGCACTAGAACGAGCGGTTTCGCAAGAAAAACTGAAGGATTACCTGTACATGTATAGTCTGCCTCTCGGCGGGGGCGCTGACGGAGGTGAGGAAGCCCTTGGGGTCATGGTCATCAAGTGCAAAGATAAGACGAAGGCTAAGCAGAGGAAGGGTGCCCTCAGTAACTGGAAGGTGAGATGTCCATATATATATATATATATATATATATATATATATATATATATATATATATATATATGTATGTATATATATAAATATTTACACGCACACATATATATATATATATATATGTATATATATATATAAATATTTACACATATACATACACACATATATATATATATACATTTTCAGATTAGCTCTTATTGAATGAGAAATACTCTAGTTATTTCTTAGGAACATTTTCACTTGCGTGTGCGCACATAAACTCTATCTTAATAGACCCGGAGGAAATTAATTTGCACAGTCACCAAATGTCTTATGTTATGCACATTTTCCTCTATAATGACGAGGACGTAATTAATACAGGTATCTAAAGACTCTAGAGCAGCTGCGTTTTCTTTCACGAATGACAGGAAACTACAGTTTTTCGAAATGCGGTGTCATAATAGCAAAGAAGTTGCACTTGTATCTGGGTCCGGAATCATTTTTCCGGTATTTTCACATATTGTTAAAAGAAATCATTCGTTATATTTCATGTTATTCTAATAGTAAACAGACAGACCACGCCAGTAACATTACCTCTTTAGCAAAGGTTATAATCTATCACATAAAAATACGATTTCATTTACATTATTTGTAAGAAGTTTCTGACCATGGAAATTTCATCTCCCTTAGACTACGCTACTGGGTACATAATTCATGTAAACTGTGTTCCTGTTGAAATGTTTGGCATATTTAAGAGTTAAACATTTTACGTACTATTTAGTGATAGTACAAAATTTTGGTATTGAATATTCAGTGGTCCCACAAGCCTAAGATTAATGATTCCTTTAAACTGTAATCGTTACATGTAAAACTGAAGAGAGAAATGTCACAGAATTAACATACTTAATGTAATCTGCTGAAGAGTTACGCATAAAAATTTGTGAAAAATGTCTGAATACTCAAATGATACCTTTTCAAGCGACACCTTTTCGAAGAGAATATAGGTAAAGAAAATTGAATCATTCTCTTCACGGCGAAATTACTTTCAGCCGTTTCATTGATTAGTTTATGAATCATGAATAATGTTACGTCTCAGCTTAACGGATTATCAACTTAGCGAACTTCTGTGCTACCAAATTGTGATTATTTGTTTCCTCCTAATCAGTTTTAGATACATTTCTCCTGATCAGTTTTTAGATACATTTCTCCTGATCAATTTTTAGATACCCTTCTCCAAGGGAATCTTAAATGTAAAATACGAGTTATTTGAGGATAGAATCTATGTGGAATTGGTGTTAGCTTTAAGATATCTTCACAATATTCAAGTGTAGGCTATAATATCGTTACTAATTCACATGATTCAAACAACGCCAGATCAGATAAACACAGTCTAAACGTTACTTCTCCACCGAATGCACCTTTTTTAAAACCTCTTTAACTTCAAAATCAGTCTGTACGAGTATGATACTGACTCAATCTTCCCTCTGTCTGTTCTGATCAGCGTGTGGGTCGCGTGACCATCGACGCCTTACACAGAAGAGGCGTGAGCGGGGAATTCCTTCGCCGAGAGATGTGGGGACTCCAGACCGCAGCTTCCACGCCTGTGAAAGGGTATGTTTGTGGTTTTGTTCCAAGCCAGTTTGGCTGACAAGCATTTCCATTTACAAAGAAAGATTTAATTGTGTGAGTATCCAGTGAAAATAGATTTAAGTAGTAGATTTTTCATCATACAGGATGATGTACGGTTTCTGAGTGATTTTGAAAAATATAAACACTAACTCAGTTTCTTCTGTATTGCGATGGTTACCATCAGCAACTGAGTCTGTACAAGGTATGAATTATCTTTTTAAAAAGACTATAGAACATATTTCAAATGCAAGAATGGCGCTCATATAGTCTACAAATTTAATTAAATTTAGTATCATTCATAACTTTTTTAGAATTTTGAGATATAACAATATTTTAAATTAATCCTAAACACTCAAATGGAATGGTGAGATGGTAGTTTGATACCAGACTGATTGTAAACAAGTAAAACATTTTGTCAAATATTAATTGATAGGAACAACCGATTGCTTAATCTTGTTTTCACTATGATAAGGGAATGAGTTGATAAGAAGATTCTTCCAGACAAACCATAAAGTTTCATGAATGTGGTAAATTAAAGTTTAGATGAGTAAAATAGTCAGGAAAGGATTTTAATACGGGAGACTGAATACTGGTGTGGAGTGGCCATGCATTTGGAGTAAAGATTGGTATGATCTACCTGACTTGTGTCCTTGATGTACAACACCTGGCTGCAGTCCATCTCCCAAAAAGAAGTTTAAGGGAGTTTGGGAGTTGACCCCATTTGAATGGTTCTGCCTGACAGACACACCATGAAAGAATGAAATATTATGCTGTAATGACGTTCCTGATAACCCATTTCATGAAAGTATGCTCAGTTGTGACAAGAAGAGTGCAAAAAGCTATCTAGGTAATACTGCAGAATAGTTACGCACATGTCAATTCTTGTATAACTGATGTCGTGTTTTGGGATGCCGAAGCCCTCTGCTGCCAGGTCAGGGAACAGTTAAGGTTAGGTTAAGGGAAGATTAGGTTGGGAAATACCCCTGCTGAAATATTTCTGATCTGCTTTGAAGAAAGCAGAGGCCTGTGGAAATAAAGTGTGCAACTCTTCTGTACTTATACCTAAAATCTTATCTACTCTTACTCATTATGGATTATGAATTTAGGTAAAAGTGAAGAAAATTTGTGGAAGTTTCTTCTAAGGGTCATAGCCTGCTTAAAAGGATCAAAGACGTAATTCAAAAGGGATGCATCCTAACCTAACCTTCCCTTAGCCTAACCTAACCTAGGGCACCATGCCCTGACCTGGCTGGGGATCAGGGGTTGGGTGACTTTGCACTCGCTGAACCCCTCCAGTATGGCGTAAAGCATGGCAAAACAACACATAGGCAACTTTTCTGCAGTATTACATGAATTTACAACTGTTAAATCTATGTTACTGATTACTTTACAAAGAAATAGGATTTTACTAAGAACTGTTTGTTCTATGTGAAGCTGCACTAACTACAGTTTTCTCTCACAGACCGTCGAAGAAGAAAGGTGGAGGTGGTCTCCTTGGTATATCCTCAGGCCCTGACACTGTTGACATCATGGGAGATGCCTTAACCCAGAGCATGTTCGCAGGAGACGCCGATCCCATGAACGAACATGACGGAATCGGAGCACTTACGGGTGCTATTGACCAACTGGCCTTCACAAATGACCTCGATTTCTCTGGAGATGGTGTAGATGACGATCCGATGAAGGTGATCACTCCAGCTTCTGGAGAAGGGAATGCAGGGCCAAAGCCTGATGCCCCTGAGGAGAAGAAGAAGAAGAAGAAGCGCAGGGATTCGAATGGCTACGACAATCCAGCCTTCCTTGACGATGAGGAATTGCTTCTTGCAGCAGCCCTCGGAACGACTGGAGGAGAGTCTGAGGACACAGACGAAGAGGATATGCTGGAATCTCGGCGACTTGCGCAGCCTCGGATCATCATTCAGGCTGAAACAGACACCGCGTCTATCACAGACCCTACAAAAATTAAAAGTAAGGCCCCCACAGCTGCTGCTAAAGATCCCAAAGCAGCAGCAGCAGCAGCAGCAGGAGCAAAGGCCACTCCTCCTGCCCAGCCAGATGTCAATGCCTTGACTAGACCACGCCTGCCCTCTGCTAAAATCCGAAGGATTGGGTCTGCCCGGAAGACTCCCGCTCGATTTACCATGACCTTTGACAAAAAGCTTCCTGGATCTGAGGACAGTGGAGATGGGGAGAAATGGGCTGAAAAGAAACCAAGAAGAAAGAACCAAGTGGCGCCTTCCAGCAGCTCAGAAGATAATGAGGAGGTCAGGACGCAAGATGACTTGAACGTCGGGCTGCAGTCTGGAACGGACAACACACGAGAGGAGCTGATGGCAAAGGAAAAACTGGAGAGACCCAAGACGTCGGTCGCTAGTGAAAAGATGAAGAAACGGGCAACGGACGAGGTGGGGAACATGAACAGCATCTTACCCTGGGACAATGAAGATGGAGATATCAAATAATTCCTCACAAGGACAAAGGATTACATTCGGTGACCCCCGCCCAGAAGGTTACACAAGACATAACCCGAGCAAGCACATTGGTTACCGACAGTTGAGTGGTCCACGACTCTGCTCTCTTAGCTTAGATAACATAGCTGTAGACTCGAAGAAATAAGCAAAATATTATTATATATCAAGCTTTGTCTGTTTGGCTATATAAACCCATGAGCTGTACAGTTTAATTTCATAAAGAATAGTAGCATCTAACCTATTATTTTCATATGCAAATCCAGTAACCATATCCCTTTTATACCACTGAAGCTTTGAGCCCTGAGCACCTTCCTGGAACGGTATCTAGAAACATGCTTGGTTTGAAACCGCCTCAGAGAATGACAGGTCCCGTTCCTGTCCTTCTCAGCTTCATGCCTCCATTCGTATGGGGGTAAAACTTTACTTTAGTTGCGCGGCCTGATTCCCGTCAGTCGCCGACAGGGACGCATTTTCCCGAGATGTAACCGAGTACCAGGACCTTTCCCCGAAAAAAAGAGGGACACCATATCTTAACAACTAAACATAGAATTTTCTTGAAAATAACCTCATTATGTTTCCCACATCCAAATTATTATAAAAGTCCTAATCTAACCTAACCTAACCCAACCTAACCTAACCTACCTAACCCAACCTAACCTAACCTAGGGGCAACGCAAATAACCGGGGCTGGTGCAATACTAGCATACATCTCAGGAATTTGCGACCGGGACAGG
Organism: Macrobrachium rosenbergii; assembly: GCF_040412425.1. Taxonomy (NCBI): domain Eukaryota; kingdom Metazoa; phylum Arthropoda; class Malacostraca; order Decapoda; family Palaemonidae; genus Macrobrachium; species Macrobrachium rosenbergii. The sequence continues at coordinate 4,947,575 of NC_089769.1, read as the reverse complement.
TTACCGTAGCCCTAGGTTAGGTTAGGTAGGTAAGATCTGGTTAGGTCAGGACCTGGCATTTTAGGATATGTATGAGGAACCTGTCCCGGTCGACGACTGGCGGGAAACAGGCCGCTCAACTAAAGTAAACTTTTACCTGAATGTGGATTCCTCCCTGGCTGGTCCAACGGTAGGAACTGCAACTTCCATGTTATGCTGAACAAAGGCACCTGGCATCACCCATCGCTCCTCTGTTCCCATGACTTGCTTAAAATCCACTGGCCAATACCATTAAAGAGACTGAATACAAACCATCATTATTTTTTCTTTGCTTCACACAGACTTGGACAGACCAAAGCCTTTGTAACATAGAGAGATTCATTACTGTGTAGTTTACGGAATCAGTGACTTCGCGTTTGCTAAAAAATACGAAAGAAGTACGAAAACTAGTCGTTCATGTTTATCATTTCTCTTGCTACACCTAACATGCTTATTTTTTCGCGTAAGTTAAGGAACATAATGAACATGGTATATATAATATATATTTTTTTTATATAGTTACACTATAGTGTCGCAAGAAATCATACCTATATATAATAAGTAAACTAGATTTATTTTGGTATTTAAGCATTCCTTCTAGCAGGGTAAAATTCTGATATCATAGATATAATGAGAAAATAACTGACTTGACTAGGCTATGAATCTCAATCTAAAATGATCTTATAAAATTCCAGCTTCCCCTTGTCATGATTAATGCCATATAATCGCCAATAATGATTGAATAACAAGTCAGAGACAATTGAGAACCTTTCCTCAGACGAGTGTAAATATCTACGAAATGTCATCTTGCACAGGAGTGAGGGGGGCGGCCCTGCCAACGGGACAATGACGTCACCGGAACAAAAAAGTGGTCGGCCATCTTGAAGAATCTGCGTTGCTCATTGAAAGGATAAAATATAAGTCGCTGCGAACGAATCCGTTTCTGATTCCAGCTGACGTGACGTCAGTCAGCTGGCATGACGTCAGCCTAAGTTACGGTCGTATTGCTTATGTTCATTAGCTTAAACTTAAGTGAATTAGAATCAAGAATATCATTTAGATTTAAGATCGTCTGGTACACTGCTACTCAGGCGCGTTCATTACGCAAACACGAGACTTTGTCTGAGTTGTTAGGCTCGTTCTTTTCAAAATAAGATTTTCTTCTCTTTAATGCAATGGCATACTTCCATTTCTGATCTCTTCATATCATGGGAATTTGCTTAATTGAATCCCTGGGAGGGAAATATGTCTTAAAGTATGCACAATGAAGTAAGTCAACCACAACAGTAATATAAGTGAAGAGAATGACTTGCAAATTCTCATTTAATTCTTTTCATCATTCAGTATTTGGTTGTCACTTCCACCAAAAATAGTTCTACTGTCATAATGGAGGCAAAGAGTTTGAAGTCTCAGGGTCAATGTCATACAGAATTCTAGAAAACAAGTTAGTCAAATGCTACTTATTTAATTTTATCATTATAACAAATACTATACATACTATATATGTAATTGTCCAGTAAATGCATATACACCAAGCCACGTGCATGCTCATAGAATAGACAAGCATCTTGCGTATATAGATGTCTCGCTTGGTGTAAACACATCAGCCCTGAGTTGCTGGGTTGAAGGATTAAGTTTTTTAAAATCTCAAATTTCATCTTAGTTAAAAAGTGATCACATTAACTCTTCCACGACGGTTAAACTGGAAAGCAGAAGTACCTACAGACCCTTCACTATGGTCCTCCTAAATCATCTACTCAAAATATATTTGAAAGATTTCGTTCTTCCACATTGCCAAGTCTTTGTTTTAGAAATTATATAAAAAAAAAATCTAATCGACCTTTCAACACTTCAAGGCTTAAATTCGAATATTTTTGGGGATTATTTTAAACCTCATTGTTAACAAGTGGAAATAAATCATGGCATGCACACTGTTCACAAGCTAGGGGCCCTTTCAGAAGACAACAGTATTTTGCTCAAAATATTTTCCCACAGAACCACAATTACTTCCAAGAAATTTTGTCAGTACTTAAAATACTAACGAGAGTTAAATAATCAGGGAACATATGATTTAAATACTATAAAATGAATAAAATATGTCTGTTAACTCAATGGACCCTAAAGCCCAATTTCTCGTCTGTGGGTGAAATAATATCTCAATTACTTATCAATTAAGGGATGTCTAAAAATAGAAGGTATACATCTGAAATTGTTGCTATTCTTTTGTTCTAGAAATAAATTATAAAGCAATATTTTTATCATTCCAATAACTTTAAATGCAAACAAAACACATATACAAATTAACCATTTGTGAAAACTTTTTTACTCAGTTTGAAAATATTTAAAACGGCATTTGGATGTGCTTTTGATTAAGTGTGACTTTAAATCCAAAAATATATGGATACATACATTCGTAATAAGCAATTTATATTGTGAAAAATAGGTAAAATACACACACACACCTAAATATATATTATATATATATATATATATATATATATATATATATATATATATATATATATATATATAATATACACACAAAAACACACACACACACACAACACACACATATATATATATATATATATATATATATATATATATATATACAAACATACATATATATATATATATATATATATATATATATATATATATATATATATATATATATATATTTATACACACACACACACTCACACACACACATATATATATATATATATATATATATATATATATTTACACACATATATGTATATAGAATTATAAATATAATTCTTGCAATCTCCTTTGCAAAAACCCTTCAACATATTTTCAAGCGCTGGATAAAAAGAAGTAAGTTGATCTAACATGATATTACATTCATAAAAAATTAAGATTTACTTATACACTACTGCGACCCTACGATTCAGAGTAATTAATCAATTAAATATTGATTCATTTAGCCTGCATGTGATTTTAAATGTCATGGGATATTCAACAAAATTGAAAAAGTCATCGTACATGACAGAACTCCGATAAATATCTCGACTTATTTCGCTGAATTGATAAATTGCTCAACATTCGTTCCAGTTTTGATAGAATTTACATCTTACCATATTTCACGGAGCTGATAAATGTCTTGTCATGTTCCGCATCTTTGTTAGATGACTAAGCGTGTTTTTTTACACTTCTGATAAATATCTTAGCAAATTCCATAACTGATAGAAGCCATCACTTGTTTCGTAAGACTGAAAATCTCTTTTCATCCCTCTTGTTATTATTATTATTATTATTATTATTATTATTATTATTATTATTATTATTATTATTATTATTATTATTATTATTATTCCTCTTATTATTATTATTATTATTATTATTATTATTATTATTATTATTATTATTATTATTATTATTATTATTAATGTCACTGACAGAATCCATAACTGTTTCGTTGGAATATTAATCTTTTTTCATTCCTGTTCTTTATTATTATTATTATTATTATTATTATTATTATTATTATTATTATTATTATTATTATTATTATTTCATAACATACACAGGAGTAACTATTTTTTTCGTAGGAATGATAACTTTCTCTCATTCCTCTCATTATTATTATTATTATTATTATTATTATTATTATTATTATTATTATTATTATTATTATTATTATTATTATTATTTGACGTCAAACTTGTCACCGTAAAGTAAACACTCACTGTAAACGAGGCGGATTGCGTCAAGGTTGACAGGACAAATATTTATCTCGTCGTGAAGGAGAACAAATGTTTATTCAGACCACAGAAACTCAAGTGGCGAAGACTTTTTAAAGACAGGCTCACAACTATCCATAAATGTCAAGAGATACTGAAGGAATTACGTAAAGTCTGCTGTGCTGTTAATTGTCAGCAGGTTAAAGCTTCACGTTTCAGTTTGAGTTTTGTTTGTGTTTTAATTTTGTTTCTGTCTCTTTCAAGGGCACAAGAAATGTAGACAATTATTATTCAAGGAGTTTTCCTGTTCGGAGATTATGCCTATAAATGCATATACATGCATGCATACGTCAGTTTAAATAAGTTAATTTGGTGAGGTCTTACCATAACCGATCGAAGAGGCTGTTCCAGTATTTTCCTTCAGTGAGTTAACTCTTAAGTGATTAAAGTACAATGAAGCTGAACCGGAATTGATGAATCTTATAGAAAAATTACTAAGTGTATTTAGGCGTTTGTAGTACACTAACTCTCATATATTTATAAATTTGTACACATGCACCCACACATATCTATCTATTCATCTATACATATACATTTGCACTACACACATATATATACACACACATATATATATATATATATATATATATATATATATATATATATATATAATACATATATATATATATATATATATATATATATATATATATGTATATATATATATATATATATATATATACATATATATATATATGTATATATATATACATATATAATATATATATATACACGGGTATATACATTACACTTGAAAACTTTCCCCTCATTTACATAATGAGTGCTGAATCGTGGAGAAACTGCTACTTCATGTACCTAAGCAAAAGCCCCTAATTTACATCGCCATCAGCTTTTTGGACATCAAGATCCACTCTTTCCATCCTTTCTAGTACCTCTTTTACTTCATCTATTCTAGGACTTCCTCTCTTCGTGCCTCCTAACACTTCCGAATTGTAAATTCTTTCCATCTGCCTATTTTTTGTTCTTTCCACATGCCTGGACCATCTCATAACACTCTGATTCATTCTTCACATTTGCTAAGAGTTTTATAAGCACTTCTGTGTACCACTACATTTATCTCCCTCAATTTATTCTTGTCATAGCATATATATACTATAGAAATAATTCATTTAAAACAATTTCAACTTTCTTTGTCATTCACCTGTAGCATCTAAATTTCGCTACCATGAAGGAAAGTTTGGCTCAACAATCCCTTCATGCCCATATTAATCTAAGCCTTTCCTAATCTTTTACCCATTACTGCTGCTTTTCTTGTTTCACGTATTTTGTGACTTAACTTTTTATTAATTTTATCCAGATTCTTAAACGAATCAATTGCTACCATTCTTTCACACACGCACACACACATCACACACACATATATATATATATATATATATATATATACACACACACACATATACAGTATATGTAAGGTTCTCGTCTACCAGTCAAGCGGACCAGAGTTCAAATCCCGCTGCTCACTGGTGGCTTGGGGATGGCGCCATTGCATAAACCCATTGGCCCGCCAACCTAACGGTCTGAAAACTCGAGAGGGTTAGTAAGAAAATAGGTACCAGCCCTTGCTCTGGGGGGTTAAACAGTGGGCCTAGTGACACACTGGCCATGTGTCTTAGGCAACGGGACTTCTCCCAGACTGGCTGTCGTCCTAAGAAACTGGAGTTCAACACCAGCCCTATGAGTTGAGAGGCCCAGGAGGACTTTAACCTTATGTATATATATATATATATATATATATATATATATATATATATATATATATATATATGTATATATATATACATACATATATATATATATGAATGTATATATATATACATATATATATATATATATATATATATATATATATATATATATATATATATATATATATATATATATATACACACACAAAGACAAACATCCTGTAAACACTACCCATTCCCTTATTTATAATTACCACATATTTAAGCAAAATAAACCACGAAGACAATTTATCAATTAAGCAAAGCTCCACGCCATTCAAGAGGCAAATAGATCGAGTATACCAACCAACACCAACATAATTCAATAAAAGGAAAATTAAAAATATATGTTTCCAAACACTTGTATCAACAAAGGATGAATTAAATATTAGGGAGGGGGTTGTTGAGCGAGTCGAGCTGTTTTATGTAAAATTAAAACCCAGGTAAATCATGCATGATTGATGAACCTGAATCAAGTGTACAGGTAATGTGTGAAAAAATGGTTCCTTTGAGAGTGTCAGAAGTTGTTTTTTCTTGAATGCGGGAGAAGTGAGAGATAGTTGGGGATGTTTTGTGAGTAGAAGAGAGAGATAAAACGCAGCAACGGAACGAAAATAGAGAGAATTATGAGATGCCGTTCTTAAGATAAGGACAGTGATCTGTGTGGAAGTTTGTCGATGGGGAGCAATAGGAAAATCCAGTTATCAAAAATAATTTACATATATATGTATATATATATATACATATATATATATATTTATATATATATATATATATATATATATATATATATATTTATATATATATATATATATATATATATATATATATATATATATATATATATATATATATATATATATATATATATATATATATTGCATACTTGACTGATGGATTAACTAACTGGATAAATCTGAATCTGGTAGCGATAGTAGAAGTGATATGGAGACCATGTGAATCAATGAGAATGAACTATCATTAGATGCGGATTAAATATGTTGGAGAAATGATTATTTGGCCAGATATCTTGAGTGAGAAAATGATGTGAGGTGAGCTGAAAGCGTAAGACAATCGACATCTTGTAAATAGAAATTACATATAGGTAATTTTGGTAGAAATCATGCTATACTAGTTGGAACTGATTAAGTGTTACGTCACAAAAATAGGAATCAATCAGCATTTTTCAATTATCAAACTGACTGCGTGGCAATTGAAATGACGCTCTGTCATGTCTGTACTAAATAGGGATTATATTGCTGCTATGCCTTGTGGAAAGAAAGTGATTTTGACAGAGGCAATTTGTAATCAGAATTTGTGATGAAATTGAAGTTACAAGGAAATATCAAAGGAATAAATTGCTTTGTTTATTCTGTTGGCAAAATGTTTTATCACCCCAAGATCCTGTTCTTTTTTATTACAATAAATAAATAAAGTATTGAAATAAACTCATCATGTGTTGAAGCATTTTTTTGGACGTAGGCTTAACAAATCCACAACTTAATTCTGACAACTTTTTCTATAATAAGCAAATGATTTTGTTCGTCTTAAATAATACATTTATTAAATTCGTCTTCTTATCTCATTTTAGAGGCAAATAATTTATCCTTAGACCCTCAATTAACTGTTATAGTTCTTGGAAACGATTCAGTGGTAAAATAAACCAGGTAATTAGCCTAGACTTTTATAACTAGCTCTTGCAACAGAGGACGAAGAATGAAACGGGAAGGTATATTGACGAAGATGGAAAGAATAAAGTGTGATACTGTTGTAGTTGATTAGTATACACGGTCTAACCAGACCTTCATGAATCCATCTATGACAAAGAGTAAGTAAAAGAATCGCTGGTTTGAATAAGACTTACCAGGTAAAAGGCAGATTTCTGGTAAATCGTAAAACCTCTCATTCAAGAGAAAGAGGCAGGACTGTAATGAAGCCGATATTGTTTGAAAAATATTGTACTTTCCAGGTTGCAAAGGCTCCAGAAATGGCCCAGAATCGCGTTTAAGTTCTACGCATGGAAACAGCCAGTTGGATTAGAATAAACCCTTTAGAAAATAAATCCTTTATAACCTCCTTGAAGCTCAACTAACAATAAAAGAAAAATAAAGAGATAAACAAATTTTTTCCCCATCTAAACGGCATGAGTTTTTGGCTGACTATTTTTTGTATGTTGTGGCTTTTTTCCTCTCGACAGATGTCACTGAGCTGCATGATATTGCCGCTGCTTGATCAAGCATAATGTTTTTGGCAGTCTGCAGGGGTCATCGATTCGCACAGTAGTAGTTTGTAACTAAAAGCTGAACTTGAGCCGCGATTAATGGAAAGTGTTGGTAGATTTTTAGACGTCATTGTTGGTAAAATCTCGACTTTAGCTGCACTTGGAAGGGTAATAAGAATTTCTCTTGGTAAAACCTCGACATTAGCTGCACACGTTAATGATAGTAATGATTCCTTTGGTAAAACTTCGACTTTAGTTGGACACGCTAAGGATAGCAAGAATTCTGTTGGTAAAACCTCCACTTTAGCTGCGCACATTGATAGCAATAATTCTCTTGGTAAAACCTCGATTTTAGCTGCATATGTTAATGTCAGCAAAAATTATCTTAGCAAAACCTTGACTTTAGCTAAAAGTATTAATGATAATAATGATTCTCTTGGTAAAATCTCGACTTTAGTTGTATACGGTAATGATAATTATGATTCTCTTGGTAAAACGCCGGCTTCAGCTGCACACGTCAATGGTAAGCAAGAATTCTCTTGGCAAAACCTTGACTTTACTAATTGACGGCAATAATTCACGTGAGAGCAACATTGCAAATAGACAAAGCATTGGCTAACCAAAGAAAAATACGACCTACCATTCCCTAACTTTAAGTAAAAGGACTATTTCAAAAGGTCAACTTTGCCAGCGTTTTCAAAAGAACGTGAGCAGCTGAAGTTATTCATATACTTGCAAAATTCAGCAACATTTACAGTTTTCTTCCTAGTTCGATTGTATTTTGTGTTTGGAGTAGTGACTAACGTTTCAAGTTTTTCAAATGATTAAATTTTCAATTTAGCGTTTACCTACCTTTCACAGATTTCATACCAAGAGAATTTTCAATATTTTATAATCTGCTTTGCTAGACGTTGTATCGTCACGGTAATAGAAAAAATGCCATTAGCAAGAATTGCAAGAAAAGGAATTATCAGAAAATGTTCCAGCTATATTATGAGTCATTCTGAGACAATTAGTAATGCTTCTTAAAACAGGTTCAATAAGGGGAATGTTTATTTAAAGATTAATTAGCAGCTTTCTCTCACCATGCAGGTGAATATTAACCGGTGACTGATCATCACGAATACTTTGATGGTTTATATTAAACAGCTTATGTGGATGAAACTAGAACTCATTCAAGATGAATAGGAAGAATATTTCATTTTCATTATTTTTAAAATAAGATATATAAAAAAAGGGAAAACTATAATGGAATTATTTCAAAGTACAAAAAAATTGTCTTTTCATTGTGATATATCTTTATTGTGAATTTTTTCTATTTCGATGTTTTTTTTAATTTGGTTATCATCGCCTCAGTAAATATAAAATAGTTCGCAGGCTGTGGTTCCCCAAAACGATGAGAAATCAGGTTTGCTCCTCTTACCATATAAACGATTTTCAAATGTTTCTTGACATTAAATAAATCTTAAAGGACGGATCTGTTACAAGTGGAAGTAACTATCCCAATCGTTTGAAGCTAAAAAAAAAAAAAAATCACAAGTACATGAATATGCAGGAATTCAGATATAGAATCATGCAGGTTGTTCTGTACAACATAATAATAATAATAATAATAATAATAATAATAATAATAATAATAATAATAATAATAATTTCAGTCAAGTAGTAAGAATGGCTTGGCAGCCATCATATTTTTACTTGTTATGTTTCTATTTTTATTTTTCTAATCGTTCACTGTGAGCAAATCTCACATTTCTCACGTTTTAATCCTTGCAAGGTCATCTGTCTCATGTAAACTATACCAACAGCTTATGTCTTTCTCTTTCACTCACTTTCGAACTCCACGCTGCTCTCCCACAAAGGAGAGTTGGCTCAACAATTCCTTAATGAAGCTGGACCTTCGCTTCAGAGGAATATCTAAGTCTAGAATATACTCTACCTTCCCTTGCTTCACCTATTTTGTAAGTCACCTCTTATCTGTTCTGTTAACTAAATAACAGGCTCTGTTCTTCTGTCTTAGAACAAACATATTTGCTCTATTTTACAATGATTCAACTCAGACTTCTGGACACTGTAGGTCTCACTTATTTACTGATCAAATTCCTTCTGATTTTGTGTCTACAATTCCTTCTTCTTTAAGACGACGATTATCATACTTCTTGGTTAATATGCAACTCATTCATTTACACAGAGAACCTTAAGACGTGACAATTTCTTTCAAGACAATTAAACAATAATGAATTGTCAGAGACAAAAAGTCTGAAGATAGTTCGGTTTTGTTTTCATTTTTCTCCTCGGGCAATGAAGCAGTTGTTCTTGGCTCCAAATGCAGAGGGCCCGCCAATATTTCTGGAGTATTCCGTTACCAGGGGGTAATACCCTCTTTGATAGGTGCTTCTCTGGTTTTATGAACAGTGGAATAGAAATTGCAACCACTGATTCCTAAGAGGAAATTATTCGAGTAATATAGTTACCTTCACAGCAGTATCAGCCATACAAAACCTACCCTTGTTATTATTATTATTATTATTATTATTATTATTATTATTATTATTATTATTATTATTATTATTATTATTATTATTATTATTATTATTATTATTATTATTATTAATCTTAGCTGTGAGGACTTTTACTTACGCCTATGAGAATTTTAAATAAGAGATGAACGCTTATATTCAGTTTATCATTAAAATCTGTTACACTTTAGAAGGTATTGTTACTTGGTATCAACTTTCTTTATTTTATCATGAGAATACATTTACAGGAGTTTAGGCTTTGACAACCTATTGTTTATCAGATATTGTGATTGTATCATTTAATTATCAATCCCCTTCTTTTCATTCAAGGCATTTTTATGATGCTAGGAATCTTTAGAGATTGTAAGTTTTAAGAAACCTTTCTTGAGCTGTAAAAGCCTTTAAATAATTCAGTGTTGGAGATATTCAATGTTTTATACGCTGGATGGATGATAAAGTTATGTATGATTATAAGTAGAATGTCCTTTGCATTAATTCATACATACCCACTATATATATGTATACATACATACCTACTTATATATATAATATATATATATATATATATATATATATATGTATATATATATATATACACATACACAAATATATATATGTATATATATATATATATAAAACATACACACACACACACATATATATATAAATTGTAATTGTAACAAAATATATAACTTACATATTTGTTCTTAGAACGTTATTGTAGTTATATTCTGCGCTATAAAATATGTCAATATAAACAGATTTATCTATTCATTATATACGTATGTTACTGCTGGATTTTATCAATACAGCTTTTTCATCCGAATGACTTAGAGGAACAGGCGTCACCTGATGAGAGTCACTTCAGAAATGAACTGAGGAATGTGCAAAAGTGTCTTTTGCAAAGCAAACTGATAAACTATAAAGCAAGTTGTGTGTCTATAAAAATAATAATTTTGTAAGCACAAAACGGTCTTTAGGCGTAAATCTGACTGAATGTTAAGATATGATTATTTGTGGTAATACGTTTAGTGTGTAAAATGATTATTTGTCTGTAAAACATAACGGTCGTGTGACCGGTAAATGGATTATCAAGGAATAAACTGGTTATGTGTAAAATACTTTGGATATGTTTGTATACATAAGTTATTTGTGCAGCAAAATGAATAATATGTCAGGTGTCCAATTTGGGTGTAGCAAAATATGCTTACTTGAAAAACTGAGTGGGTAAAACCATTAGCTTTTGTGTGAAAGAATTCCATTTTCTGTGAAGTAAACAGTTCGTGCCTTCAGCGAAATGAGAACGCTTAAAACAGGTTTGTTTGCAAATCTTTCTTTGAACTTTCGCTGGTGTAAAGCAACTTGCTTGAAGTAAGTTTTCCTTTTTTTTTTTTTTTAGAAAGTCAGGAACCTTGACTTTCGATTTCGAACTTTACAAGCCAGCCCAAAAGGAAAGAGAAAGCATTCTCGGAGGAAAAAGTGTAACCAATACTTTCTTTGACGATCGCATTCCTTTCACTACACGCGTGAATACCGTTTCAGGTTGGCCCGAGGAGTTCGAAGAAGTCTAACAGCAGGTCGAGTCTTTTCACTCGATCCTTCTCCTCGAACCGGGTCGACAGTGTAGAAGGAGGAGAGTCGAGTGGGGGGGCGTCCTCTGAGAGACCAGAAGCAATCGAAGTCCACGCCCCCGCGGCGGGCCATCCCCTGAGGAAGAACGGCTTTGCCGAAATGCGGGTCAGTGAGAGTCGGGAGGAGACGCTGATCGACGCCATCAGCGAGACCATGACGACGACGCTGTTGAACAACGTCCTGGAGGAAGGCAGAGAACAAATGGCGAGCGTGGAGCGTTCCTCGGGGGACGCCCTCTCCCGCCAGAGCACGAGAGAAATGGCGGGAAATGGCGTGACGGTCTTGCACGTCATGGAGGCCGACGAGAAACTCCACGGAAACGACGAAACTGACGACGCTGGCGAGAGATCGTCTCTGACAGAAGAAGAGGCCAGGCTTCTGGAAGAAGAAGAAGAGGAACACCTCATTTTCCAGAGGCTGACCGAATTCATCGACGAGGACGAGGAACGTGACCCCGCGGAGCCCGAAGACGATCCGCCGGGTCCCGCGAGAGCAGAATCGCCGACGACGAGCAGCGCCAAAAGGAGGAAAGAGCGGTTGAGGTCGAGGAGCCATCTTACCTTCAACTGCTCGGCAGAAGAAGGTGATGATGACGTCATTGAGGTAGTGGCACCGCCGGAAGATAGGCCAGAGGAGGAAGAAGAAGGAACGGCTGATAATGATGGAGAAATTCAAAAGGAAGAGGAAGGCCAGACAGGAGATGTACAGGAAGAACAAGAGGATGAAAATGGAGATGAAAAGGAAGAAAATGAAAATGAGGAAGAGGGTGGCGAAAAAGACGGTGATGATGAGGGAAAAGAAATGCAGAGGAAGAAGGAGGAGGAGAAGGAGGAGAAGGAGGAGGAGAAGAAGGGGGAGAAGGAGGAGAAGGGGGAGAAGAAGGAGAGGGAGGAGGAGAAGGGGGAGAAGGAGGAGAGGGAGGAGGAGAAGGAGGAGAAGGAGGAGAAGGAGGAGGAGAAGGAGGAGGAGAAGAAGGAGAAGGAGGAGGAGAAGGAGGAGAAGGAGAAGGAGAAGAAGGAGGAGAAGGAGGAGGAGAAGAAGGAGAAGGAGGAGGAGAAGGAGGAGAAGGAGAAGGAGAAGAAGGAGGAGAAGGAGGAGGAGAAGGAGGAGAAGGAGGAGGAGACGGAGGAGAAGAAGGAGGAGAAGGAGGAGAAGAAGGAGAAGGAGGAGGAGAAGGAGGAGGAGAAGAAGGAGAAGGAGGAGGAGAAGGAGGAAGGAGGAGGGAGGAGAAGAAGGAGAAGGAGGAGGCGAAGGAGGAGGAGAAGAAGGAGGAGAAGGAGGAGGTGAAGAAGGAGAAGGAGAAGGAGAAGAAGGAGGAGAAGGAGAAGGAGAAGAGGGAGAAGGAGAAGAAGAAGAAGAAGAAGGAGAAGGAGAAGTAGGAAAGAGTGAGGGAGTAGGAGAAGGAGAGACCGATAAAGTAAGAGACAGAAGACATGAGACTAGATGTGGTGGAGAAGCATACGGCCTCTCCATCATAACTATCGCAGCTGATGAAAGTGAAGATGGAAAGGTTCTCTTTGGCTCCGTTCGTTGTCTTCTGTTAGGCAAAAACGAGGACCTAAACGAGCAGTTTTATAGAGATTTAGGGGGGTCTAACGACGTTCCAGTCATCTCGCTGGAGTACCCTTTCTGGGATAGTGCAGAGGCTTTGAAAAGGGAAAATTTAAGTGGCGTGAACACAGACCAAGAGATTCCAACTAAAGACTTGTCCCGCGCAGTAGGCCTTGATTGCTTTCTTTGCGACAAAGAAGACACAAACTCAGACAAAACTGGAAACTGCTCGACAAACAAAGAGCAGGAACAGTTGTCTGAAGGAAACAGTTGCTGTAGACTCGGTAAGACATCTCACGTCCTGGGAAACAAGGAACATTTCCACACTAGAAATTGCAAATTTGCCGAATTTCCGGACCCTTTGCCCCCTGGGATCAGACTCTAAATCTCTGGGCCTTTGGAAACGGGTAATGGGAACATGTCATTTGGATGGGTCCTTTGGGGAGAGCCTCTGGGAGTCTACAGAACTGGAAACTCTTGGGGAAGGTGAGGCTTTCCCGCCGGAATGTCTGGGCATAGCTGATATCAATGGACGGAGGACACATCTCGATCCTAACCATACCTTGAACTTATCCTTTTCTAGATTTCCTAGAGAAGATTCCCCAAGGTGTGAGGTTAGTTCTGAAGTAGGTTCCTTCGGTGGTAAGTTCCTAGGACCTCAGTGCCACGCAGAATTTCTCGAACAACTTTTAGCCAATGTCGATAGGCCTATATTGCCCTGCAAGACGTTGTCTTGATCTGAATACTAGGAAATATTAGAGGTTAATGATTATGTAAATGAAGAAAGCAGATTGTAAAAAGAGACAGTAGTTATTTTGACTTGCGGTTGAAAGCTTAATGATATTATGTATGAATAAAGAGAGAGAGAGAGAGAGAGAGAGAGAGAGAGAGAGAGAGAGAGAGAGAGAGAGAGAGAGAGAATCCCCATAGCATGTGTTTTGAGGGAGAGAGAGAGAATCCGTCTATTTCGTATGCATTTGAGTGAGTGGGTATGTGAGTATGTGTGTGCGTATGTGTGTGTGAGAGAGAGAGAGAGAGAGAGAGAGAGAGAGAGAGAGAGAGAGAGAGAGAGAGAGAGAGAGAGAGAGAGAGAGAGAATTACTATGGAAGATAGGGGGAAATAAAAGATAGAGAATCTGTAGTAGGTATTTGAGAGAGAGAGAGAGAGAGAGAGAGAGAGAGAGAGAGAGAGAGAGAGAGAGAGAGAGAATCACTCTGATACGTATGTGTGAGCGTGTAACAGAGACAGACAGACAAAATGAGAGAATCACTTTAGTACGTAGGTATGTATGTGTGTGAGAGAGAGAGAGATAGAGAGAGAGCGAGAGAGAGAGAGAGACTAATTCCTGTGGTGCGAAGTAGCTTTAAGATCCTATATATATATATATATATATATCTTCAAAATGAGCTTATTCATTATCATGCATCATATCTATTGATTCTCCTAAAAAAACCGAAGGGAATTCTGTCATCTAAGCAATAGAAACATAACTACAGAGTAGAGCTACGAAAGATTGTTTTGAGAATATTGTTGACTCTTCTATTTAGAAAAAAGTAGCAATAAAATATTTAAAAAAAAATATTTGTCTTTTCTTTTCCAATCTATTTTTAGGTACGGTTATGATATAAAATTGATAATGATTAAATCAATTTTTTATCTATTAGATATCTAATTTATATGCAATGCTTATTATCTATTATTAGTTTATGTAATCGAAATTCGAGGGTTATACATTAAAGCAAAAGAAAAGGAAGATGGGATTATTTTTTTAAATAAAGAAGAAGAAGAAGAAGAAGAAGAAGAAGAAGAAGAAGAAGAAGAAGAAGAAGAAGAAGAAGAAGAAGAAAAAAAGATGAAGAAGGGTTATTTTAGGAAACGAAAATGTTGGTCAAATTATCTTTCAACTCTCTCTCTCTCTCTCTCTCTCTCTCTCTCTCTCTCTCTCTCTCTCTCTCTCTCACAAACACACACACACATACATACAATAGACGGGTTCTCTCTCTCCCTCAAACACCCACTATAGAGCTACTCTGTCTGCCTGACTCTCTTTTCCATGGTAATTCTCTCTCTCTCTCTCTCTCTCTCTCTCTCTCTCTCTCTCTCTCTCTCTCTCTCTCTCTACATACACATATATACAATATGCGGTTTCTCTCTCTCTCTCAAACACCCACTATAGAGCTATTCTGTCTGCCTGACTCTCTCTTCCATGGTAATTCTCTCTCTCTCTCTCTCTCTCTCTCTCTCTCTCTCTCTCTCTCTCTCTCACATACACATATATACAATATGCGTTTTCTCTCTCTCTCAAACACCCACTATAGAGCTATTCTGTCTGCCTGACTCTCTCTTCCTCTCTCTCTCTCTCTCTCTCTCTCTCTCTCTCTCTCTCTCTCTCTCCATCAATAATACTTCTTCCACGTGAAGTATTTTCTAAGGAGCTTTTCTGCAAAAAATGGAATCTGGAGGAAAGTCCTCCCCCTTCCGAAAGCTTTGTCGAGAAAGGATATAATGAGTGATAACAAGAATTACTAAAAAAACGGAAGAAATTCCTTCTTCCAGGTCGTAATCAGATTTTCACTTGCTCTCGGGTCATCTCCAATCTTACGCAGCTCCTAATCGTGATGTGAGGTAGCTTTTAATTTTATTTAGGGGACTGGTTCATTTTCTTTGTGAGATTTATCGTCACTCTGCATAAAAACACGTTACTTTTATGAGGTGGAGTTATTAAAGGTACTATTCTTACTATGTAAATTACCCTATATTTTTTTTTTGGCTTCACTAACTTTGTTCAATTACTTTTTTTTTCGTGATTACATAAAAAATCTAGAGAAAAAAACAACAAGACGACACGTGGCATCCAATGAATTAATATTGACAAGAATCCATTATGTCGGAATGCGCTTTTCATTACGTACTCGCTACCTAATTGAAACCAGAGAGATCATTTGTAAGGAAATCGTACCAGGGACGACTCGTGGCTTCTATGTAAGGTTCCTCGTTTTAGTTTTCTGTCAAAGAAAACTATTGCGCCGGCTTTGTCTGTCCGTATGCACTTTTTCTGTCCGCCCTCAGATCTTAAAAACTACTGAGGCTAGAGGGCTGTAAATTGGTATGTTGATCATCCACCCTCCAATCATCAAACATACCAAATTGCAGCCCTCTAGCCTCAGTAGTTTTTAAGATCTGAGGCAGACAGAAAAAGTGCGGACGGACAGACAAAGACGGGGCAATAATTTAAGGTTCAAGTTAGCCACAATCTTGCCTCTGGTAACGGTATAGGATAGGCCACCACCGGGCCGTGGTTAAAGCTCCATGGGCCGCGGCTCATACAGCATTATACCGAGACCACCGAAAGATAGATCTGTTTTCGGTGGCCTTGATTATACGCTGTAGAGGCTGTACAGAAAACTCGATTGCGCCGAAGACACTTCGGCGCATTTTTTACACGTTTTCTTAACATTTGCCTTCGGGAATAATCGACAAAAATCCTCTGGAAGTAAAATTGTTGCAGCTCAGATGGAACGAGGCAGAAATGTTCTTGAAATGTTTCTGAAGTAAGATAATGAGAAAATGGTGAAGAGCTGCTTTGATAGTGAGTTAATAGTGTAAGAATTGATGGTGTACGTCCACTAGAGGTATACAATGACTGAACGTGTGGTTAAGTTTCTATAGTCAAGAGAGAACTCCCATAATGAGACAGTGTCAGTCTTAATCTAGGTTAAAAGGAGGGCTGACCTAAACTCAATAACTCTATGACCTAAACCTTTGAATACATTATTAATGCTAAACATTGTACCCCTGCCAGTTTAGTGTTTCATTTGTATATATATAATTTATATGTATATATAGATAGATAGATAGATAGATAGATAGATAGATAGATAGATAGATAGATAGATAGATAGATAGATATATGTGTGTGTGTATATGCATGTATGTATGTATGTATATATATATTTATATATGTGTGTGTGTGTTTGTGTTTATATACATAATTAATAGACTATACGTCCATCTTTTCCATTGTCCACTTTGAATACCTCTTCCCCATTGCAGGCAGCCTGTCATTTATTACTCATTCCCAGACAAACTGCGCACCTGCCCAGGTACAGGAAGCAATATTGTTCCCTCGCAAATCAGGATTAATCTTCTGTCAGTTACCCCTCACGAAGGGGAAGATATATTAGAGGAAGAGATATTAGAGGAAGATATGTTACCCTTGTTCTCCCACGAAAGCTTTTCTTGCAATGGTTTACACGTGGCTTATCTGTTCACTTATATTCCCTTTATTAATTAGATTTGCTCCAGGCAACTTTTCATGTTTCAAATTCCGTTCCTTATATATTTAAGAGCCTCAGGTTTATAGTGATGGAGATCATTCTACTGTCATTTTTGTCGTTTATCGGTTTATCTGTCGAGACTCGAGAGCGATTCAAATCTGTACCTGATTCATCAACCGTCATTTTGGCTGACGGAAATCTAATGATATTCTAATTTCTAGATTATTATTTCTTTTCGTTTTCATACTCTAGTCATGCCAGGGTATATCTAGAGAGGTCGCTGTTCCAAAACGTTAATCCTTGATCGGGCTAACGCATCAACGAACGTCAGTGAGCTCAAGAGAGTTAACTGCAGAGACTGATAATAAATCTTCTCACCTCCCGTTTCCCTACAACTACGCAGACAAAAAGAAACGCATGAGACTAAATCACATTTTACTATTCTTTCTCAGTCGTCCCTTTCCTGTCACTATTCTTCTCCTATCCATTTCCCTGTTTCCTTTCCCAATGAAAAGCCCGCCCGCCCTTCGGCCTACGACCATCCTCAGAGGTACAGATAAAGCGCGCACGAAAACAGGAGCAAAACTTATCGGCCTAAAAGTTGGATCATTTTCCGGACGGCAGATTTCCCGGAGGACACGGAATCTACAGTTTCATTAGCGGCGGTAATCCTTTATCTTCTTCTTCTTCTTTTCCTCCTCCTCCTCCTCCTCCTCCTCCTTCTCCTCTCTTCTCCTTCTTCTTCTTCTTCTTCTTCATTCACCTAATGGCTGTCAAAACTAACATGGAAGCAGTGATCAACATGGGGGTCATGTTAGTCATTTTAGTCTAGCCACGGGGACGGAGGAAGCTAGACCAACTTAGTACCAGTCTCCAAAGCCCGGACAAATAGGGAGAGAGTTGGAGTCAGGAAGGGCATTCGTACATATCTGCCAAAGCCAGTTGTGTAATGAGCCGTTCAAGATAGGAACTCCTATAGGAGGCAGATTAAAAAAAGGCGACCCCTGCTGTTTTCGAGATGAAGAAGAAGAAGAAGAAGAAGAAGAAGAAGAAGAAGAAGAAGAAAGAAGAAGAATATATTAGTCAACAGGCATGACGGAAAAATTCCGCTCCAGATTGGGGTTATGGATTATCAGTGTTCCCATTTTTTTGTTTGTTATTTTCCTATTTTCCTTAAATTCCATTACCTTTTTCCCATTTATTATTACTTTCATTTTCCTTTTCTATATTTATAGGCTGTTATCCGAGAATCTAAATCAATGGTTATACGAGGCTCGCTTCAAATAAAGGCCTCTGAGTCGAAAAAATGTCTATTGATATTGACAATATCATTTTCTTTCATCGAAGTTTTATTGACTTCTGTTATTTCTCGAAATTCGAGAGAATATTTAATATTAAATTTTCTCTCAGGAGGAAGAAGATCATTCTTATTCGATATAGAAAAGCAGGAGACAGAATTCCAAAATTAGCAGGAGAAGAACAGAAAGTCACGGAGATAAACCAACAAAAAACTAGAAATAAAGGGGTAAAAATCTGATGACATTCGCAACTAAAAGAACGCCATACAAGATTCTGAGGGGCCGTTCCAAAGGCAAAGCCCCAGCCCTAAATCCAAGAGTTCCAGATTTCCAAAGAGTGAACCGACTTTGTTACCGTGAGGAGGACTTTTCTCTTAGTGAGTCAAAAAGTGAAGACTAGTTGAGAAGGACTCACTAAAGACGACAAAGTGAAACAGGTCAAAAATGAACCGAGGTTTCATTGGCGGAATGGAGTTTTCTGTACAGCCACGGCCCATGAAACTCAGCCACGGTCCGGTGGTGGGCTGTGTTGTTGGTACCTATAACGGTGCCAGAAGTACTATTTTGACTGACTAATTTTAACCTTAAGTGAAATAAAAACTACTGAGGCTAGAGGGCTGCAATTTGGTTTGTTTGATGATTGGAGGGTGGATGATCAACATACCAATTTGCAGCCCTCTAGCCTCAGTAGTTTTTAAGATCTAAGGGCGGACAGAAAAAGTGCGAACAGAAAAAGTGCGGACAGAAAAAAGTGCGGACAGAAAAAAGTGCAGTCAGAAAAAGTGCGGACAGAAAAAGTGCGCACGGACAGACAAAGCCGTCACAGCATTTTTCTCTTACAGAAAACAAAAACTCTTTTAAATATACCTCGTAAGGGCTATGGGTCCTTAGGCCTAAATGTGATACAATGATGGCAGAAAAATGCGTTGCTTATTTATCAGAATTAAGTAATTTCAGAAATGCAAGTTTCGTAGCATATCTCTAGTACCTACACTTTCAATTCATTCTTATTCTTTGTTATATTTATCCATCACTATGAAATTGGTACTTTTCCCTCGAATTGATTCTCGTCCTGATAGCACACTCGAGTGGGGGGGTACCCTGTCCTTTAGACATATTCAGTACCACTAGTTGTATTGACATTTTCATTTGCTTTCCGTTATGACTGATGTTAATGGAAGCCAGTCTCCATTTCCGATTAACGTTTTGAATATCTGAATGCTACGAAACTTGTATTTCCGAACTTACATAATTCTGGTAAATAACTCTGCTTTGTAAGTGTTAAGCAAGCAGCGAAATTACGTAAAATAAAGGGGATTATTTACCAAAAGTGGTAAAATGTGTTGCTATGCAAAGGGGTGTTTGAAGAAAAACACTTGAAATGGTGTATGGTGTTGGGAATGCCACACAAATCTCCACCGGGTTTTTTTATTATGTCAGACAAGCTCCTTGATCAGACCGAAAGACAATAGGACCCCCCTCCCCCGTCTCCCACTCCACTCTCTCCCACCACCCCTTCCAAGGTACTCCAGACACTTGGCGCCCCCACCCTCTAAATAACTGACGATGATAGTAGATCACCGTGATACGGCAACAACTTGAGCCTTCCACGAGGAGAATGGCACCTGTTCCTCGCGGCTGTAGGAAGCATACTGATGTGTCAGCTTCCTTGGCTGGGAGGGTAGAGGAACACTAATGTCCAGACTAAGGAACAACAGGGAATGTTCAAAGTAAGTAACACTTTGAAATAAGGCAACAGTTCACGGTAAGACGGAAGCTTTTTGTATATGGAATTTAGTCAAGCTTTTGCACTTCCTCGTATTCAGTCCAAGTAAATTATGAAATAATAATTATGAAATAATAAGCAATACGACCATCGAGTTTGAAAATTCGGCTAGAGAAGAACTCCCGCCGACCAATCCACGGCGCGCATTTCGCCTCAGCCAATCAGCGGTCAGCATGCAGTTGACCCCATGCCTGACCATCGTGTATTTAAAGAGTAGATTTCAGCATGAACATCAGTCTACTCCCGATCTTTGCCGTGGGTATGCTAACAGAGATTGAGAGAAACGTTGGCATTACATACATGTAGCCGAGTTACAACTCGACAGACCCGAACAACTCTACGGTCCACGAAACCCAGATTTCAGTCATCGGACCCTCGGTGTATATAAGCCGGGAATATAATTATTATATCCTGATTCACGACTATTTCCCTCTCCGGAAATGACAAGTGTCGGAGATTACTAGCGCAACGCAGTAACCAAGAAAAGGCAGTTATTATAAAAATAGAGAAAGCTCTATATACACTGAATGCAGTTGACGATGCAGCAATCACTTTCATTAAAACCTGTTTGAAAGGCCCAAATAAAATAATAATAATAATAATAAAAATAATAATAATAATAATAATAATAATAATAATAATAATAATAATAAGTGAAAATGTCTTAGGTAATGTTTTGAAAGCTTAATCAGAAATTTTATATTCTCCACTTATGAAGATTTACTACAAAAAATGATAAAGTAAATTATATTTATTAATATATTCATTAAATAAACTTACCAGCTTCACTGAAGTTTAAACTGATGTATTTCATCATTTACGCCTTCACAAAGGTAATCACGAAATAAAAGCAGAATCAGAGATAACTTACGAATTTATTATCTTCGTTTACAGAGGACACGTCTTATGCTTACATGGAATGATTTTTTATAACACAGAACATACAACAAGTTCCGTAAATGAACCAGACCTCAGATTCTGCCCAAAGTACTTCCAACTAACCGCTAAGCATATTTTCTTCATTCCATTTTTCTCAGCTCAGACAGATTCTACAGCATCCAGAGATCCATCTGGAACGTCCGTTCCAAAAAATGTAGGTCCTGTCAAAATAGTGGAAGCATCACCGGGAACTTCTCTTCGAAAGATTTCCAGAACTTTCTTCATCGCAGAATTAAGTTCCTGATTGTCTTTTTTTTTTTTTTTTTTGATAAGAAAACAAAAAAAATAGTTTAAGTCAAGACAAACTGCAACAGGTAAGGAATCCAGGTGGACGGATGAATGGATTGCAACCACATATTTTCGTTGGCTGTTGCATTTGCAAACAGTGGCGAATAAAACGTGTCCATTGCAAAGTGTCATGAAAATAAATACTCCCACGGCACCTTCTGGTCCAAATAGGTCGGTCTGTACACATCGAGGTTCAGATATTGTTCAGAAGGTATCTTGAAGTTCAAAAGTTATTCTGCAGAATACTTTTGCGTTCTGAATATTGTTTCTCACAGTAATAATGTTCCTCACTGTACGTAGCAGTTTAAGAATACCGTTCCAAAATACAATGTTTCCCAGTATTTACTATACACTATACCCTGTTTTTCGAAGATTGTTACCTGAGTAAACTACGGCTTGCAAATGTAGTTCTATGCTTCAAACTCCGTGGAATGTAAGATCAGCCAAAGTTATTATATATGTGATACCTTGTTTCAAGAGCCGTTTTAATCACTGTCCTTAAGAATAAACTCTCAGTCGTTCCAGGGACCTCAAAGTGAAATGTCGTAGCTTCTGCTATAGAATATACAGTTTGGAAATAAGACGAGAGTTGAAAAGAATTCCTCAGTTTGTCGGAAAAACAAAAGTGAGATTTGGAAGTAAAATTGAGCATATTATCATTTTTACTGCACAAGGAAAACAAAGAAGCAATTATTGATGATATCTAGACACGAAAATGGAGAAAAACGAAAGTTATTAGATATGATACCGAAATTCTTTACAGAAAGCTGTCCTTTGTAAGAAAATAACAGAACTGAACCTTTTTG
The DNA here is from genome assembly GCF_040412425.1 of Macrobrachium rosenbergii. NCBI lineage: Eukaryota > Metazoa > Arthropoda > Malacostraca > Decapoda > Palaemonidae > Macrobrachium > Macrobrachium rosenbergii. Next base: position 4,924,724 of record NC_089769.1, on the reverse strand, counting down.
CGTGATTGCAATAGAAATCTTTTATTTTCAATTACCTGTTGTCATTTTACAGGCTCTCCAAAGCGTATTGCTTTCCAAATTTGAGCATCTGAATTCTTTCCTGATATATATATATATATATATATATATATATATATATATATATATATATATATATATATATATATACTGTATATATGTATGTATATGCAAATATAAATATTTGTTTCATTATATTTAGTACTGATATGTTTAAATGAGTATTTACAGAAGAATAGTTATTAATAAAAAAGATTGTACTTACACAAAATTATATATGTATCTTATATGTATGTATGTATGTATATATATATATATATATATATATTTATATATATATATATATATATATATATATATATATATACATATATATATATACATATGTATATATATATATATATATATATATATATATATATATATATATATATATATATATGTTCGTTGACACTGTACCACTTTTTGCAGGTTCAAATCATATTACCCCTTCACTCCATTTCATTTATATTTCCCTGAAACCTGCGATTCAATTATCGTCTTATAATTAGTGGAAGGTTGCTTTTTAACCTTACATAATCCGCGCTCCCTCATCACTCGTCTAATACTCGTCTGATTCTCGTCTCCATTCGACCATACTCGTTCTCAGGCGCACGATATTAATATTTTTCTGCCTTTGGGACTCCTCTGCAACATGCTAATTAATCAGGGTGTTTCAAATATCCTAGTTAATTAGGCGACTCACTGTCGCGACTCACTTTTAAGTTTTCTGTGAAAGGAAACTATTGTGCCGGCTCTGTCTGTCCGTCATCACTTTTTTCAGTCTGCACTTTTTCTGTCCGCACTTTTTCTGTCAGGTCTTACAAACTGCTGAGGCTAGAGGGCTGCAAATTGGTATGTTGATCATCCACCCTCCAATCATCAGACATACCAAATTGCAGCCCTCTAGCCGCAGTAGGTTGTATTTGAACTTAGGTTAAATTTAGCCATAATCGTGCTTCTGGCAACGATATAGGATATGCCACCAACGGGTCGTGGTTAAAGTGTCATTGGCCGCGGCTATTACCGCATTATGCCGAGACCACCGAAAGATAGATCTATTTTCGGTAGCCTTGATTATACGCTGAAACGGCTGTACAGAAAACTAGATTGCGACGAGGAAAATTTGGCGGATTTTTTACTTGTTTACATAGGAATATAAAAAAAAGATCAGAAAGATGTTATATCATAAGATAAAAAAGGAACTCGATCAACCGCCGAATGATAGATTTCTCCTGCTAGTGATAAATTGAAAATAAAATGAAAGATAAAAATATCAAAATGACAAAATAAAGCGGAAGAAACTTACAAAAAAAAAAAAAAAAAACACACAAATGATTCGTACCTCAGTTTCCTCAATTATAACTCTGACATTGCTCTTTCCCCTAAAAAAGTCCATTATTTATCTCAATACCGTCGGACTTTATATGAATTAGCCACAGCAATGACCACGAGAAATAGATCGGCATCAATTTTTGATCGTACCAGAAACAGCCAGTCTCCTGGTATTACTATTATCTAGTTTAAAAGGTAAAAAAAAATTCACAACACTGTATAAGAGCGGTTGCATTTTTCCAAAATGGGTGAAAAAAAGAAAAGCTAGCTTTCGTTTCTTTCGCAAAACGGTCCTCCTCAGCCAACGGTCGAAAGATAACTTTTTTAAACGCCTTTTTGTCTTCTGGAAAAATACAACGGCTCATATACATTAATGTGGCTTGTTTTTGCTTATCATTTCCGGTCACATTATAGTGATGCACCATAGATTATCTACGTTCTTTAGAGCGACAATAGTCCCTGGTGCGTTTACTTCGTAAACATTGCGATAATTCTTGACTAACTAAACAATTTCCAGCTAGAAGCGGAATGCAATTATCGATATCATTCGGTCAACTGGCATTCTTTATATTTCACAATATAATGAAATCATGGAATTAACTTAAGCGCGGCACAGTACTGTCTCGCTCTCTCTGCAAACGATTTCTAGAGCACGTTCTTCTTCCTTTCTGGCTAACTTGTGGTTACACTATGCAAAAGTGAAAGAGGTCCCATTTCTTGAGTAGCACGATTGTCCATCGGCTTTTTCGGGAGACAATTACACGCCTGCTTAGCTTGTCAGGTTCATTTCTGCAGCGAAAAAGTCGAAGAGGGAGATTTGAATGAGACACTGACTTGAATCTAAAACCATTTCGTTTAACGAGTGTTTACTAATAGCAAACTAGCCATTGCAAGCCTAGCTCTTCATTTCAGTCTATGAGGAGGAGAGAAATGGATATTCCCATGATGCAATGCGTTGAGAAAGTTTGTGCCAAGAAGCTTGAGAGACAAATTAAGGGTGTTTACACATAATTTAGGCCCTAATTTAGGAGTGGGTAAGTCTGCATTACGTTCAGGACAGCAGGGAATAGATCGGGATGATTGTCAGGTCTGTAAATGGAATGTTTCTGGAATTTTGTTGACGTTTGTTGTCGAAAGGTTCTGTTTATTTTATCATTATTACTATTATTCAGCAGATGAGCCCTATTCATAAGGAACAAGGCCACAACAGGGGCCACTGACTTCAAATCAGAGGTTCCAGAGAGTGTGGTGTTCATTTGAAGGAAGTAACAGAAGGAGATAGAGAAAAAAAGAAGCAAGAGATCACTTATTAGAAAAGAAAAAAAATAATTAACAAATGAATAAATAAATAGATAGAAATGTAAGTAGATACCCAGACGACCAGCCTCAGCACGCACGAAAATATCAATTTACCTCATTTGGGCCAATTAGGTTACACCTTTTTGCCCCTTCAGTATAATATTCTCGCCTAAGGAGGTCTTCCACATTCACCTAAGGGAATCAAAACTGTTATTCTTTCTATCCATTTTGTATGTATGAACGTATTCATTTCATATGTATCATTCCATTTCTCCAATATAAAAATATGTCAGCCAGCCTATTATATTATATATATATATATATATATGTATATATATATATATATATATATATATATATAAATATATATATATATATATATATATATATATATATATATATATATATATAAAGATGCTGTATATAATATACGTATATGTACATATATATATGTATGTATATACATATACATACATACATACATACATACATACATACATACATACATACACACACACACACACACACACACATATATATATATATATATATATATATATATATATATGTATGTATATATATATATATATAATGTAATGCAGAAGCCGATTGGACGGTTAGCCTAATACCCTTATACACCCAGGGTTTACTAGGGACAAGAAAACGATGCAGAATGAAATACCCATGATTCCTAACCCGCAACCCCCCAAAAAAAAAACTAGTCACAGACCCGCCTCTCGAAAGAAAAACCTTTACTCTGGATATTTAAGAGAGAAAAAAAAAAAACAGCAATCCATTTGAATTTGCTTTGTTTTGACAGAGTGATTGTCGGTGCTTTAGAAAACGAATCCACACACTTTCCCGGCTGGACAGTATGACTTACCTGCAGCCAAGTCTGTTTCCGATCCCTCACTGTAAACATACGGCGCATGCGTGGTATAGCTGCCCCACTTTACGAAGTAAAAGGTGATCTGGGTGACTATAAAGCTCATAGGTGCCAAAACACCATCGCTTACCAAATCTGGGAAGGTGGGTAATATGGTTTCTGGTGTAGAACGAAGTACAAATAACAGAAGGAATGGTATTATGATGACAGTGACCGTACAGAAAAGGGAGTAACGTGGAGTAACGGGGATCGAAACAGGAATAAGTACAAGAGTGTAATTGAAAAGTGAGAGTAATTTGGAAGCTCTGGACCGTGTTCAATGGGGGAGAATAATGGGGGCAGACTACGTGTAGCTGAATGGTGGTTGGAATTGCTTTAATATCTAGGAAGCACAAGGATTTTTATACCATAGAGGTGAGCAGTTTAGCAGTATAGACTGTATAGCAGGGGCTGGCGCACTTTCCTCCGTGAACAAAAGTATCAGTGAATCAATTAGCGGTTTTGGACATTGAAACTACCGACGTGGAAATAAATGAAGGAAGCATATATACATACATACATACATACATACATACATACATACATACATACATACATACATACATACATATATATTTACATATCTTTATTATATCTGAATTTGAGTATATATATATATATATATATTTATCCAAATTTGAAAGTTAAAGTCATATATATTTATATTTTTATTGTCTCTGAATTTGAGTCTGTAGGATAATATATTTTTCCAAATTTGAAAGTTCAAAGTCAGGGAGCCGGTTTGTAAAATGTCCAAAGTCTTGAGAATATATATATATATATATATATATATATATATATATATATATATATATATATATATATATATATATATATATAAGTTACTGAACGAGCAAAAAGAGAAGAGAGAGAGAGAGAGAGAGAGAGAGAGAGAGAGAGAGAGAGAGAGAGAGAGAGAGAAAGGAAATGAAGACAGATGCCTTTCGAGTTTATAAATGCAATGGAAGTTGATTTGACAATGACGTTATATATATTTCCTTCTTATTTTTTTTTAACCTTATACACTGAAATATCTTTACACACTAAAGATACATTCATTAGGTATAACAGAGGCACAGGATATAAGCAGTTCTTTCTCATATACACATATTCCACTATATGAGGACCGATTCTTCCGACGTCTCGTCGTCTCTGTTTTCCAGAGGAATAAATAATTCTAGATTTTCTCTCCTCTGACATTCGAGGCCGAGGGAATTATTACTGTCCCTCTTCGATAAAGTATTCCTAACGATTCTGTTATTGGTGCGGTTTTCATCGCTAGTTTTCCCCGCGTTGAAGGGTTTTTCCGGCTCTCTCAAATCTCTCGTTGGGTTTTCCAGCACCTCTCCACCTAGCCTTTGGAAAAGGAAGCCTTCTGTTTCGCCATTGGCTGTCGCGCAAACTCCCAACTGTAGGAAATGGTTTTGTGAGTGATCGGAGTCATTGTTTAGCTCCCCACTCGACGGAAGTTCCACCGAAGTGGAGAGTGACTGGTTGGAAGAACTACTTATCAGTTCCTCTTGGGGAGTCTCTCGCTGACTGTCGCAGTAAACGCCACCCTGAGGCTCCCTTTCGAAGTCCGAATTCGACTCAGTCCCTCTTGCCTGAGGCAGACCGGGAATATCGTAGAAGGGTCTGTAAATGTCCTCGTTGGGCAGGTCACGGGTCATCAGGGGAGTGTGAGGGTCGTCTGAGCCATTCATGGCAAGGGCACAGTGCCCGAGAGAACTCGGCCCTCCAGCAAATGGAACCTCAGTCGATGTACTGTTCTTCAGGTCTTGGAAAGCTGTGGCGTCGTTGGCCTTCTTAGGCAGATATTTCCCTTGGTCGTCCTTCTGGGCATCATCTGTGCCCGAAGGATTCAGGGGCATCCTTTCGCTGCCCTGCTCGGAGGAGGCGAGGCCATTTGAGTTCCGCGCTCCAGCGCCGTCCTTGGGCACTTGGCTGACAGCTGGCAGAGGTGGGGAGTCCATGCAGGTGATGTCTTCGTCACTGGTGACTTTGGTGATGAAGGAGGTTTTGGTATTAGGGGAGGGGCTTATTTGGAGGGGTGATTTGTGGCCGCTGTTTGGGGGACTTACGTGGTCCAGAGGGATTCGGACGACGCTCGACTGGTTGACGTCAGAGAACGATCCTGTGAAGAGCAAGAAATATATTCGGTTATTTTGACCCCTCTCTTGAATGTAGTCTATGCAAAGAAAACGGAATAATATATATATATATATATATATATATATATATATATATATATATATATATATATATATATATATATATATATATATATATATATATATATATATATATATATATATATATATATATATATACTGACACTGTCACACCTGATGGGTATCAGGGCCATGAAATCGAAAAATACTGAGGTTTATCTACATGAGGGTAATTATTTATTAAGCAGGCTGTATGCCAGCACGGGCTCTTCATCCTGGAGCAGCTTTGACGGGAAACCAAAACTATGAGCGAGGAAATCAACTTGTTATAGTGAGAGGAGGATATTATGAGCCGTGATTAAAAATTTAGAAAAAGAAACCAAAAAAGCTATATTCTATAATGAATGCCCATTAAATGGTATAGCGGTCATCTGAAAAAAATCACAATTTGCAATATATCAGGTAGTCTGAGTACTATAATTTAAGGATGTTTTATCCACTTTCATATGATTCAATTTAGTTGACACTGGAGTAATCTTGGAATCGCATATTGCATGTTACCTTCAACTAACAGCGCAGTACAGCAACCTACTCCTTAAACAGTTGTCAAAGGACTGACAGGCTATAGTAACGTGACATTGTCACTTGTCAGTCACGGTATCTGAGACTACCTCAGACTTTTCTTGACCTTATTACCTTGTCTGTATTTCTTAAGATTAAACATCCGGGTCTATCTCAGACTTTTCTTGTTCATGTTATTTTGTAGTCTCCTATTCTCAAGATTGAACATTCCGGATACAAGTACTCTTACAGTATATCTTGAATAATACGTTTAACCAACAGTTAATACAGAGATCCCTCAGGGAAGTCTAAACAAGGTTATGATTAACTCGAAGTCATAAAAGGTCCATCGATCCCACCCTTAACGACGCCGTGACGCGCTCTCGAGTTCATTTCAAACCAGCAGATTAGGAGTGGGTTTTAAAATCACAAGAACCTCTCAAAAGCATACGACACGTGATTCAATAAGGGAATAAACAGGAGAGGAATGAGTTTTAAAAACACGACAGGCTCTCGAAAGTGTACAACACGTATTACAGCAAAGGAATCAACAGGTGAGGAGTGAGTTTTAAAAACACTGGATCCTCTCAAAAGCATAAAAAAATGTAATTCAGTAAAGGAATAACACTGACCCGCTGCAGGCATTCTTCCCGCCGTCTTGAAACAGCAGTATATTCGATACATGTTCTCGTTCAGGATGTTCTTCATCTCATTCCTGAAGTGGAAAGAGACAGTAAAAAGGGTAAGTAATTGGACGACAGTAGTGAGACAACAAAGGTTAAAATTCTGACGGGAAATAAGTTCAGGTTTCACATAAACACAAAACGTAGGAAGCAATCTAAAAGAGGCATTCTTAGAGAGTAAGTAATGAGGAATTTACATTCTTAGAGAGAAAGTAATGAGGAATTTACATTCTTAGAGAGCAAGTAATGAGGAATTTACATTCTTAGAGAGAAAGTAATGAGGAATTTACATTCTTAAAGAGAAAGTAATGAGGAATTTGCATTGTAAGAGAGTAAGTAATGAGGAATTTACATTCTTAGAGAGAAAGTAATAAGGAATTTGCATTGTAAGAGAGTAAGTAATGAGGAATTTACATTCTTAGAGAGAAAATAATGAGGAATTTACATTCTTAGAGAGCAAGTAATGAGGAATTTACATTCTTAGAGAGAAAGTAATGAGAAATTTACATTCTTAGAGAGAAAGTAATGAGGAATTTACATTCTTAGAGAGAAAACAATGAGGAATTTACATTCTTAGAGAGTAAGTAATGAGGAATTTGCATTCTTAGAGAAAAAAGTAATGAGGAATTTACATTCTTAGAGGGAAAGTAATGAGGAATTTACATTCTTAGAAAGAAAGTAATGAGGAATTTACATTCTTAGAGAGAAAGTAATGAGGAATTTACATTCTTGGAGAGAACGTAATGAGGAATTTACATTCTTAAAGAGAAAGAAGTGAGGAATTTACATTCTTAGAGAGAAAATAATGAGGAATTTACATTCTTAGAGAGAAAATAATGAGGAATTTACATTCTTAGAGAGAAAATAATGAGGAATTTACATTCTTAGAGAGCAAGTAATGAGGAATTTACATTCTTAAAGAGAAAGTAATGAGGAATTTACATTCTTAGAGAGAAAGTAATGAGAAATTTACATTCTTAGAGAGAAAGTAATGAGGAATTTACATTCTTAGAGAGTAAGTAATGAGGAATTTACATTCTTAGAGAGAAAGTAGTAATGGATTTACAATCTAAGAGAGTAAGTAATGAGGAATTTACATTCTTAGAGAGTAAGTAATGAGGAATTTACATTCTTAGAGAGAAAGTAGAAAGTCGTAATAAATTTGCATTCTTAGAGAGAAAGTAGTAAGAAATATACATTCTTAGAGAAAAAAATAGTAAGAAATTTACTTTCTTAGAGAGAAAATAGTTATACATTTACTTTTTAAAGAAAAGCAGTTAGAAATTCACATTCTTAGAGAGAAAGTAAAAATAAATTTACATTCATAGAGAGAAAGTGATATTAAATTTACATAAAGAGAAAGCAGGAAAAATTTACATATATCCTTTTAGAGAGAGAGAGAGAGAGAGAGAGAGAGAGAGAGAGAGAGAGAGAGAGAGAGAGAGAGAGTGGTTGCTTACCTGTACCGAGCCGTGACAAAGACATAAATGATCGGATTATAAGCGCAGGAAGACTTGGCCAAGAGCACCGGTATCAGTGACACATAGACCGAGGTCTCTCTCCCACCTATGCCATACACCAAGGACACTATGGCATACGGGCACCATGCCACGATGTACCCGATGCACACTGCTATAGAAACCTGAGGAGGAAGGAGCGAATGAGCCCGAGGCGTGAGTGAGAGCGAAGCTTGAAGATCATTAAACGATCTGATTGAATGCTGAGTGTCTATAGGCCCTAAAGCGCATGACTGAGTGTTCCCCGTAGATCTTCAATGCCCAGGTTAAAAGTTGAGGGTATGTACATTCGTTTAAGCTAAACTTGCTCAGATGATTAAGTATATTACTCTGCGATTCATATAAAAAAGGTGAACATTACTAAGCTATTACTGGTGTTTTACATAATTTATTTAAACGCGGTTAAAATATATCATCAAACTTTACATCACGGGACATTACTAAGTCATGACTTGTGCTTAACATAACTGATTTAAATGTGGATAAAAACTGCCATTAAACTTAGCATCTGACCGAATTATAACTTCATTAATTAACTCGCAAACGAAAAGCATCACAAATATAATTTTCTGTTCGTTTCAACTTGTTTCGTTGAGAGCAATTATTATAGATTTGTTAGAGACTACACACACACACACACACACACACACACACACACACACACACACACACACACACACACACACACACATATATATATATATATATATATATATATATATATATATATATATATATATATACATATATGGATGTGTGTGTGTGCCAGCAGAACTCTGAAACGCTTTGAGCAATTTCAACCAAACTTGGTATACATATGACTTACTATTTAGAAACCAGCACTGTAGGGGTAAGACATCACTAGCACCAAAGGGCATCAAAGCGGGTGGAGGTGGGGAGAGAGGGAGAGAGAAAGAGAGAGAGGGAGAGAAAGTGAGAGAGAGTAGAGGGGGTGTTAGGGAGGAGAAAGAGGGGAAAAGTGACAGAGAGAGAGAGAGCGAGAGACAGAGAGAGAGAGAGAGAGAGAGTTTATCAGTTGTCATTCAGAGTTATCCCGAGCAGTATCGGGTTGGTCAGCTAAATATATATATATACATACACAAAACTTACATATTCTATATATTGGTAGATATTTACAGTAGACAGAACGTCAGCATTTAGTGCCAGGACCGAGAGGAGTTTGAAGTGAAGTGATTACACAGGAGGAACTCGGCCCGAAGTTGGGAATAGTTTGCCCATTATGGAACCTAATGTCTTTCCGATCGTATCGTATTAATTTTCATCTACGCTTCTATGGAATCTCTGTTTTATGTTTCTCTTTAATAATATACTCTTCTCATATTTGCTGTCTAAGGAACTGTACAGGAATGGTAATGACTTCTAAATGAGTAATTGTCAACACTTACAAATTTATCTATTTTGTCGATAGGTATGTCAGCACTTACAAATTTTTGTAAGTATTGTGAATAGATATGCCAGTTCTTACATATTTATATAAATATTGTAAATAACTATGTCAATGCTTACCAAAAATATATAAGTATTTTCAGTATGTCAGTACTTACGAATTTGTGTAAGTACTGACATACTCATTAGTATATCAGTACTTATATAAATTTGTATGGAATCACATAAAACGAATACAAATTACAATACATTTTTGCTCTTTGCTTTTCCATTCTCTGAATTCTCAGGCATACAATTACAGACTCGTACACCATCCCTTCCTCAATAGGGACAAAGCATTCCTTCTTCAGTAGGGACAATCCCTTGTTTGAAATCATCGTATTTGATCACACGTCGTCGCCAGTTGCCCCATAATATCCTTCAATGGCATCCTAATGGAAGCCTAACCGAAGGACATTTCCATTAGATAGGATGGGAGGGTGTGTCAAACACTTATTCCCGGGGATGCATGTCTTTGCATAATTGGAAAGATCGGTGAAAGTATGCATATGTATATACGTACATTCATACTTACAAACATAAATATTTCGTACATTCACACATTCATACACACACAGGAATATATATATATATATATATATATATATATAATATATATATATATATATATATATATATATATATATATATATATATATATATATATATTATATTATATATAATAATCCTTTAGTGTCAAATCCAATTCTTACCTTATAAATACATGCACACATATGTATTGTATATGCACGGGTATACTGCTCATGTTAATTCACGAGTTAGTGCACTTATACGTAAGTACATATAGATACCTCTGTATAAATTTAATTTACTTGCACGAGATGTTTTATGCGTGTTATGCATTAAAACACACCTGCCCACGAAAACAGAACACACAAGGTAAAACCACCAGTGAAAAATCTTACGCGTTACAATTTAAACTTTGGTGAGGTCTTGGAAAGAAATCAAATGGAAAATGATGGCATTAAACACACTTTCTCTCTCTCTCTCTCTCTCTCTCTCTCTCTCTCTCTCTCTCTCTCTCTCTCTCTCATTACACAACGAAATAGAAGCTAAAACAAAGGCAGTTTCAAAAGATTAAAAAAAAAAAACCCCAAAGGGAAAAATCATTACGGCGAGTGACTGAAACAAAACAAAGATTCAACCTGAGGGATGACTTTAGTTTTTGCTTGTGTTTTGTGTGCATGTGTGTGAGTGTGTTTGCGTGTGTATTTGCGTGTGTTTTTGAACTTAGTACTCACAATAGTCAGCTGCATCTGCGTGGGCGCCTGAGAGTTGCTGCTCTTCTTCCCCATGATGGTCTTCTTCATGTGGTTCCTCCTGACGAGGAGGACGATCCTGAGGTAACACCACGTCATGACCACGTAAGGGACGCCCACGACGAACGTCGTGGCCAGGATGATGTACAGTTTCGAAGCTGGAATGAAGAAGAAGAAGTAGAAGGAGGAGGAGGAGGAGGAGGAGGAGGAGGAGGCATTCATTAGGTGGAACACTGCTGCTACCTCTCTGCACTCTAAATGAAGGACCTACCCCTTCCCCCGCCTCCTCCTCCTCCTCCTCCCCTCCCCCTTTCCCCTCTCCCATCCCTTTTCCCTTAACCCTTCCCCCTACCCCTCCCCTTTTCCCATAACCCTTTCACCTAACCCTTCCCTTTAATTTCCCTCCCCACCCTCCCCTTCCCTACCCATTCCCCTTCCCCTTCCCCTCCCTTAATAACCTCTCCCCTTCCCCTACCCATTCCCTTCCTCTCCCTTAATAACCGTCTCCCCTTCCCCTACCCATTCCCCTTCCCCTTCCCCTCCCTTAATAACCCCTCCCCTTCCCCTACCTAATCACCTTCCTCTCCCTTAATAATTCTCTCCCCTTCCCCTCCCTTAATAACCCTCCCCTTCCCCTCCCATTAACCCTCCCCCTACCCCTAACCAATAACCTTCCTCTCCCTTAATATCCCCACCCCTTAACCCCTTCCCTAATAACCCTCATCCCCTCATGTACCCTCCCAATACCCACTCCTCCAATAACCCTCCTCCCTCTTATCCCCTCTTCCATAACCCTCCCTTACCTCCCCTCATCCCCTTCCCCTCCCCCCTCCCTTTCCTTACTCCTCCCTTACCTTCCTCCTCCCCATCCTCCCTCCCCCTCCCTTTCCTTACTCCTCCCTTACCTTCCTCCTCCCCCTTCCCCTCCCTTTCCCTACTCCTCCCCTACCTTCCTCCTCCCCTCCTCCCCTCCCCCCTACCCTCCTCTCTCTACGTTCATTGTCACATTCACAATAACGACGCCCTCAGGGAACGCCGCCCTGACGGCGTTCTTAGGCGAGGACGTGGCAGGTATTTACGTATGTGTGCTCGTGTACTCGTTTTTGTCTTACGAAAATGAATGGAGTTACCATTTTCCAGAGTTATGTGACACCTACAAATGGGATTATTCTTCAAGAATGCTAATGGAAGAACAACGTGTCGGCGTTATTATAAATAAATAAATTATTATAAATAAATAAATATAAACTATATATATATATATATGTGTGTGTGTGTGTCCGTGTAAGCATACAGGAACACAACTCCCAAGTTTTATACTTACACGTGGATGGATTGGCCCAGTTCAGCGTGCAGGAAGTCCCGAAGGGCTCCACTTCGTACTTGCTGATGGCAGAAAACAGGGGGGGAATTGCCCAGAACAGGGCATACATGTACACCCCAATTAAAATGACTTTTACATGGGCCACGGTCAGCGTCCGGCCTGTTGGAATATAAATTGATATTTCGAATAAGTCGTCAGAGAAGTGTACGTTGTCCTATCTCTCTCTCTGTCTGTCTCTCTCTTTCTCTCACTCACTTTCTCTCTCTCTCTGTATATATGTATATATGAGTCTATACATTTATATATATAAATGTATAGACTCATATATACATTATATATATATAAATCTAAATATTTAATACCCCCGCCACTTAACTGAAATACCCCTACTCAACTTAAGCACACCCCAACTAAGCCTAAGCACACTCCCTACTCAGCCTAAACACTCCCCTCTGCTAAACCTAAATACACCCCCACTAAACCTAAACACCCCCCCCCAACTGAACCTAAATGCAAACCTTGATAAAGAATTTTTAATCACAGGAAAGAAAAGCATTGTTAATAATATAATTCTATGGGATCGAGTACACGAAATGAGGTGTGATAAATCCGTAGAGTTTGTTTACCACATTAATTACTAAGTCTACGTATGGGTGGCACCAACCCCGTTTCAGGGAATGAAGGATGGGGGAAGGGGAAGGGGAAGTGGGTACGGGTTTGAAACCTATCCTATTATCTAAGTTGGATCAAATGATGGCCACGTGCAAAATTTTGTCTAGATCGGTCAAGCGGTTCGGATTTCTATAGCGTACAAAGTTACAAACATACATATAAACATTCACTGTCATATGTAAGATACATACATATATATTTTTATATGTAGACAGTTATAAAAGGAAATATATATATATAAATATGTATATTTATATATATATGTATATATATATATATATATATATATATATATATATATATATATATATATATATATATATATATATATATAAACCAGCAAAATACCGATAACTAAAACTATATTTTAAATTATATGATTATATATATTTTAGGTAGTCTACAGCTTTTAGAGAGAAAGAGAGAGAGAGAGAGAGAGAGAGAGAGAGAGAGAGAGAGAGAGAGAGAAAGAGAGAGAGAGAGAGAGAGAAAGAGAGAGAGTAAACCAGCAAAATACCGATAAATAAAACTATATTTTAAATTAATACTGATTACCTATGCCATATTTTAGGTAGTCTACACCTTTTAGGAGAGAGAGAGAGAGAGAGAGAGAGAGAGAGAGAGAGAGAGAGAGAGAGAGAGAGAGAGAGAGAACAAGAAAATGCTTTTACAAATGGCTGCAAACATCCTATGTATTTAGCTGTAAGAATTACCCAGTTTAGTGCTGTTTAATTAGGCAAGGCATTAGGGAAAATATTAAAAAAAAATGAATGTAAAACATATTTATGCCTTAATTAACTAACCAGACGGCAGCTTTTACTCACAAAAAAAAGGGGGTTGGTGGGAGGAATCCCCACATATCGCAGAAATTCCACTCGCTCGACAGATGAGCCTAATTCCCGAAAAACCAAAACCGTGGACTGAGTCCTCACTTCAAAGAGCATTCGGCGAAGTTCCCTCCAAATCCCCTTTTTGTAGTCAATTAACCTCTTGTCGACTGGCGGGTCTCCCAAATTGGCCTCAAAAATGCAGACATCTCTTCGCGACTTCCATTAGGCGGAAGTAATTGAGGAATTAAAAGCCCTAATCACACGAATCATTGATTCACGCTGCTGGGTTCTCGATGGGTTGATCAAGGTCTTTGAATATTGAGAGGATCTTATTTTCATTTCGACTGAGCCGCGAGGAAAATGCCGATTCAGCCTTAAAGTTTAAATGTTTCAGAGGAAATATGTTCGCTGGAAAACTTGTTGTGATTAATTCAGCGTGTAATTCCAATTAGATATAAATTCACGTTCTTTCATTTGATCTTGATTGCATTCAGAAGTTATTAAATTTCAGGAGTACTTACAGTACATACGGTTCGAGCTAAGTTTTTATCATCACATCTCTATCTCTCTCTCTCTCTCTCTCTCCACTGACAAGAGCGTACCTTTGTTTTAACCTATCTTAGTTTTCAATCATCACTTGTACTCATTGTTAAAGGCGAATATCAATGGTCATATTCACAGTAATTCAAATCCTATATAAGAGAATCTATTACTTCTAGAAATCTGGGTGGAAAGTAAATGAGGTTTTTCCAGTTGATTTTTCCTCCCCTTGGGCGGAAAGCGATCTAGTTTATCTAGAAGAGGAAACGGCGCATCATTTACTTATACATTTACTTTTAATACTCAAAAAAAAAACAGCAGTGGTATTGTTCGTTGAGTTTTAATTAGTCTGATTAAAGTATTTAGAAAATATTATGATTATCTTTCTTGTCTCTGGAATGAGATGAACCTAATGTTTGGATAATTTCGATACAATTCAATATATATTTTATTTAAGAAAATTTGGCTTCTCTCTGAAAATATAACGACGCTTGAGGACAAAAATCTCCCAATACAATTACGACCTCGGTGTACTTTTATTCTTGCACTTGGAGAAATTGAAATAAAACTGAATAAAACTGTACTTGAAAATGGTTAAAGTCCTTCTGCCCCTCGCAAGTCATAGGGCCGGCGCTGAACTCCGGTTTCTGAGGCCCGTAACATGATTAACAAGAGAACAAGTTGTCTCGCAAAGGAGCACCGAGTAGGGGAGAAAAAAAAAGTAAAAAAGTAAGATGATTCACTCACTGTAAGTGTGGGTGCAGGTTTTAAGGTACCTCACGACGGCCAGAGCAGTCATGGAGGCTATCGTTGCTATGCCTATTAGGTAACAGACGAAACCGTACAGCTGGCATCCTGGAAAGGGGGGAAAAATAGTTATTTACTTTAACGGTATTTCCTTATTGTTTAGTTTATTGTCTTTCGTCACTGCTGTTTTTGTAAATGATTCAGAAATTGTTTTTTTTTAATCAGCTGTAGAGCAAATTCATGAAATGATGGACACAGTTATATAATGGATATAATTTTTAACTGGATATAACGAAAATAAAATGTTTTAAACATTAACTGTTTATTCAGATATGTGTATAATGGATATAATCATTAACTGGATATAACAAGAATAAATATTTTATTCATTATCTGTTTATTCAAACATGGGTAAAATGGATATAATTTTGAACTGGATATAACAAAAATATATTTTTCATTTATTAACTATTTATTCAAACGTGTGCACAATAGATATAATCTTTACCTGGAAATATCAAGAATAAATGTTTCGGGTATGTATTATGTAATTGTAAGCGTAAGAAAATATATTGATTTACCATCATTGCTAGCAACAAATAACCTCCCAAATTCCACAAGAAGACACAAAAAAAATCTCTCAAAAAATGGCCTGACATTTTCTAAAACAGCTCGAGAAACTTCGCTGTTCAAAAGATCTGGTTAAAAAAAAGCTAAGTAACTCAGTAGGAATAACAGCCTTTGAATTTCAAATCAAGTCCCGTTTAAATCTTTTTTTTTTTTTTTGGTCTTTGGACGTGAGGAAAAATTGGGAATTTTACTGAAAATAAACAAAATAAATAGGCAATTAACTGGGAAGGCTCTGACTTTTGGCTGTTTATAAAAATTAATGAATTATCGATTATCGATTCACTTATTGTTGCTGTAACTTATTTTGTTTAAGTTTTAGATCATTCTCAAATAATTATCCTTTTTCGCTGAAATGAGTTTACATAGAAGGGTTGCGCTTGGTATCCACGTTTCATTTCCTTCCTGGTGAGATTTTGTCTCAAACACACACACACACACAACACACACACACACACACACACACACACACACACACACATATATATATATATATATATATATATATATATATATATAACCAATTACGAGCAAATCTATAACAAATCCAACGTAGTCTTGTACTAAATCTTACAAAGAATATGATCATAATTCATGATAAGATCCCTTTTGGAGTTCTACCCATTTTCGAAATGAACATTCGAGACTCGTAGTGAGTAACTGGGCGTTACAATTTTATTGTAAAAGTATTTGCTGCCGGATTTTATCATTATGTTACAGAGTAAACAAACTGAAATGAAATATACTTCTTCAATTCACCCAGCTTTTTTTTTCGACGAACTTGACCTAATTTCTCTCTCACATATACTGCTCTGTATTGTTTAATCTCTCTTGGTAGAGTATAGAGAGAGAGAGAGAGAGAGAGAGAGAGAGAGAGAGAGAGAGAGAGAGAGAGAGAGATTTAAATCTAGGCGACTATCGAAAGGATTTGAGAAATGAAATCGTTTCTTAAATGCATAAAAGAGAGTTTGTCAGAGTCGTCTGATATTTTCGGAAATGCCATTACTGTTTCTGCTCTCTCTCTCTCTCTCTCTCTCTCTCTCTCTCTCTCTCTCTCTCTCTCTCTCTCTCTATATATATATATATATATATATATATATATAGATTTATATGTGTATATATATGTGTGTATTTATATGTATATATATATATATATATATATATATATATATATATATATATATATATATATATATATATATATATATATATATATATAAAGCGACAGAAGAACGCACGAAAGAAAGAGAGAAGTGGGCACGGAAAACGTGTCCTACCAATACGTATAGCAATTGCTACACGTGCCACTCATCGCAACATATATGAGAAGACTGATGATCTTGCAATGTTACTAAAAGGATTCCTGAAATATCTCCGACAGAGGAGCATCTCAAGCTCGTCTCCTTTATTGGTTCTCCCTGAGACTTTCTCTCACCGGATGGTATTAGAGAATAAGTGTAATGGATGATAAGACGTGGACTGAAGGAGGAAAGGCAGTAGGATGTTTGCAAAAGACGGTGATGAGACTTGGGTGTCAGTGAAGCTAAGGTAGGACTGTATGAAAGGATTATTATTATTATTATTATTATTATTATTATTATTATTATTATTATTATTATTATTATTATTATATGGAGTTTATTATTATTATTATTATTATTATTATTATTATTATTATTATTATTATTATTATTATCATTCAGAAGATGAACCCTATTCATATGTAATGACTGACTTAAAATTCATATATTATTATTATTATTATTATTATTATTTATTATTATTATTATTATTATTATTATTATTATTATTATTATTAATTCAAGATGAAACCTATTCTTATGTAAAGGGGCCACTGACTTAAAATTCAGTCTTCCAAAGAATATGGAGTTTATTATTATTATTATTATTATTATTATTATTATTATTATTATTATTATTCAGAAGATGAACCCTATTCATATGGGACAAGCCCACCAAAGGGGCCACTGACTTAAAATTCAGTCTTCCAAAAAATATGGTGTTCATCTGAAAGAGGTAACAGAATATGTTAGGAAATACAGAAAAAAAAGAGATCAGTTATTAGAAAAATAAACAAACTGATAAACAAATAGCTAAAAACATAATTGAATTATTCAGATCCAAGGAGAATTGTATTAGGATAGTAATGCGTTGCAACGTCTCTTGATCTTTTGAAGTTCAGAGTCATTTTAGATGGTCTTTTCATGTGGAGAGAATGGAGGAAGAAGGTTGGCGCAAAGAATGTCTGTTTCAGATATGATAAGAAGGAGAAGAAGATAAAAACTGAGAGTAATCGAACGGATGACTGTGTGAGAGAGGTTTTGGAACGGAAGCCCCTTGATATCCAATTGACAAGAGTACACGCGAGATAGAGGTGAGTGGCGCAGTGGGTTCAGGGCGATTCGACGTGCTTCTGATGTGTGGAAGCTTTCTGTAACCGGGGATTAATTTGTGATTTAGCAGTTATGAAATATAATTAAAAAGGTGAGTATTTAAAATCTGAAATGACGAAATTTCTAGGAACTTTTGACCTTCATGATTCATTTCTGAAAATAAAGAATATTAAGGTTTTCAGTGCATGAATTCATCGCCTGTCATTTGTTTCCAACCATCTCTGGTGCAACAGAATTAAAGAAAAAGCAAAAGAATTATATATATATATATATATATATATATATATATATATATATATGTATATATGTAAATATATGTATGTATGTATGTATGTATGTATGTATGTATGTATGTATGTATGTATGTATGTATATATATATACATACATATATATAATGGAACCTATGGAAAACAAACAAAAAAAAGAAACAGGGACAGTCTTACGTAACACGAACGTAACAGAAATTTCTCTAATTTGCTTTTTATCTCGAAGGCAGCAATTGTCCCTGCCGTCGTTTTAATAATGGTAGAGTAGTGAGATGGATGAACGCTACGTACAACTTACATAAGCCTGTCAAAGGAATCATTATCTCTCTCTCTCTCTCTCTCTCTCTCTCTCTTGGAATATTTACCCTCGATGAAAATATTTCGATATGGAAAAAATAATTGAGGTCAAACAGATTTTTTTTTTTTACCTCCTCTCCTTGTTGACATAATTACAGTGTCAGTATTTTTATGATATCGTACGTACACGTATTTTGAAAGTTGTACCTTTTTTAATAGACTTTTTTTGGCTAAATTTCAAGGCATAATTTCATAATTCCAATAACGTTCTGAATGGAACTTCTCACTGGAATAAAAAAATAACTAACTGAATGATTCCAATTATGGTTTAAATGAAACTTCTCACTGGAATGAAAAAAATAAATATCAGGTTGATTCCAATAACGATTTGAATGAAATTTCTCACCGGAATAAAAAACAGAGAACAGAATGATTCCAATTATGATTTAAATGAAACTTCTCACCGGAATGGAATAGAAAATAAATAAATGAATGTGTATCTTTGGTTGCGAAGGTTGTAATATGAAAACAAATCTCTAATCTTCCTCCCTGAATCTTAATGAGAAATAAACAATATTTCAGCTGATTATTTTCCACCATGAAGATTATAAACGAAATCCCTCTTTCAACACGTTCGCTTCCTTGCTACTTTTTGAGTCAGTGATCTTTGAGTCACTGATTTTTCGAGTCACTGTCCATACTGTGACTTTCCTGCTACTTTTTGAGTCATCAATCCTTTGAGTCACTAACCATGCTTTGACTTCCCAGCTCATTTTTGAGTCACTGATATTCCGAGTCACTTGCCAAACTGTGATACTAGACCTATGAATGATTCGAGATTTTCCTCTCACTCGGATACCGAGTAGGTTGTTAGAACCCCAACAGTAACGAAACAATAACACAAGTCTCCTTCTTCTTCTTCTTCTTCTTCTTCTTCTTCTTCTTCTTCTTCTTCTTCTTCTTCTTCTTCTTCTTCTTCCAACTTACCTAGATCATGGAAGACCCATCTGTGACTGAAACTGGATACCATAGCCGCCGGATAGCTGCCAATGGCTAGGAGCAAGTGGATCACAGCTAGGTTCAGCAGGAGCACTTCGGCTGGAGTCAGATTTTTGTAGCGACGCCAGAACATGATCACGCTCGACCCGTTGCCTACGAAGGATACGAAACCTGAAGGGAAGAGGAATTTGGTGTTAATTGGTTTTAGTGATGAAAATGAATTTGAAGATTTAGGTTCAAGGAATTAATAGGACTGAGGTTGTAGATAGGCGTTCATTCTTGGTACTGGTTTATTCAAGGAGAACAAATGATAGAAAAGTCACGTAATCAGTTTGTTTAAAGAGAGAGAGAGAGAGAGAGAGAGAGAGAGAGAGAGAGAGAGAGAGAGAGAGAGAGAGATGTCTTACAAATTAAAGTTTACTCGGGAATAGAGAGAGAGAGAGAGAGAGAGAGAGAGAGAGAGAGAGAGAGAGAGAGAGAGAGAGAAGGGAAATAGGTGAATATGAAATGAAAAAGCGCCACTTTAAAAGTAAACGTTATCCTGAAACTCAAGAGAACGCCTGAAAAAAACAATAAGGAACCATTCTTGACCGTAAAGTACAAACCAGGTATTAAGGAACATTCATTTTGGTGTAATTTTCATAGTTCTTCTAAAACTTTTTCTTTCTTCATCTACCCAACTTCATGCCAATATATCCACACTAATTTGAGAGGCGGCGAAGCCATTTATCCACCCAATTCCAATAAGAAGAAGCGAGGAGAAATTGATAGGCACATTCTGAAAGGAGGACGAATAGCCAGGGAGATTCTTATCAAGAAAAACAAAATTGAAAGGCAAGGGAATCGCACTTCAGTGCAGGAGGATTATTTCCACCAAATGATGAGGAATGATTGGCTAATCTCATTCACAGGGGATCTGAAAGTATATTGGGGAAAATTCTAGCTGAGGGGAAAAAAAAAATAGGATTTTTCCACTGATAGCAAATGGAACTGAAGGAGGTAATTCAATCTGAACTATTCTGAAAGCAGTGCAATGTTTTGTGACCAAATGCTATTCCGCGATGTCGAGAACGTCAAGAAGGCAAGTCTATCAAGGGAATGATTATTTTCCACCAAAGACAGCATCCTACAAAGCATATTATCTTAGACAAACAAAGGGACGTAAGGAGAAATTCTGCCAGAGTAATGAATACCCTTTTCCTTCCAAAAGGCGAGGGAGCAGAGAATCCCCACTGAAAAAATACGCAGACGTAGCTGCTGAGAAATACTCTGAAGGAGGAGGAGGAGTAGGACCGCCATTAGCCTAACATGAAGGGCTTCAAGAGTGAAAGACCCGCCTTGGTATTACCCTCCGTAATAGCTCTTAGTATCCAATAACGAAGGGATTTGGACGAAGCCACGGGCATGTCATACATTTAGAGTTTACTCAGAGAGAGAGAGAGAGAGAGAGAGAGAGAGAGAGAGAGAGAGAGATGAGGACATGTCATACAAATTACAGTCTACCCAGAGAGAGAGAGAGAGAGAGAGGAGAGAGAGAGAGAGAGAGAGGCGATAACAGCAAATGAGAGTTTACCCAGAGAGAGAGAGAGAGAGAGAGAGAGAGAGAGAGAGAGAGAGATAAGACGTCACGTGCAAATGAGAGTTTACCCAGGAAGAGAGAGAGAGAGAGAGAGAGAGAGAGAGAGAGAGAGAGAGAGAGGCGATAACACGTCGTGCAAATGAGAGTTTACCCAGGAATAGAGAGAGAGAGAGAGAGAGAGAGAGAGAGAGAGAGAGAGGCAAGAGGCGATAACATGTGAGAGTTTACCCAGGAACAGAGAATTAGAGGGGGCCAAGAACATTTGCAAATTAGAGTTTACTCAGGAATATACAGACAGACAGAGAGAGAGAGAGAGAGAGAGAGAGAGAGAGAGAGAGAGAGAGAGAGAGTTGACAAGAAAAAGCAAAAACTGTAGATACGGTCCGAGTTTGTCGAACTACCTTCGAGCAATCTTTCTCTCTCAAGGCCACAGAAAGTTACATAAGCTACAGTACGAACTTCCCCACTTGACTTGATGGTCTTTAAGTAGCCTCAGCTATCCCCTTGGGGATTAAGAAAAAGCCCTCTTGAAGAGCAGGACTGAATAGAAAAACCCTTTGCCAAAGTGAGCACGAAGAACACTTGTTAAGTAACTTTCTCCTGGCAAAGCCTTTATACACAAATGCATGTGAATGCATTTGTAATTTTGCACCGAAAAGCAGTATTGGATAGAAAAGCCATATAGATTATCCCTAACTAGCGATACAAAAATACAATTATGCACGGAAAAGCAATATTGATCATCTCTTATTATCGATACAAAAATATAATTATGCACGAGAAGGCAGAACAGCAATATTGATCACCCATAACTGACGATCCAAACATGTCGTCCCCAACTAACGACGCAAAAAAAATAATTTATTTTCCGTTGAATTTTGCAAACAATACAATGAAACATGTAAAATACTATCGAGAAAAAATTGATCATATGTAAAATACTATTTAAGAAAGTTGGCCATAGCAATATCGGAAAAAAAATGTTGGAAAAATTCCAATTTACTTGATTTCACATTTCTCGGAGGTTTGTGGATCACACAAATCATTCGGTGCTGGAGGTGAAGACTTGAACGAGATGGGAAAAGAATGTGTAGTGGTCTTGATGGGATGGGATTGGATTCTAATTCTGGTGGGGAGGTATTAAATCTTCTCTTAGGTAGATTGGTGGAGATTAGGGGAATTGGAAAATAATGGGAACGCGGAGGTAGAAGGAATGAAAAAGTAAACTAGAATAACCAGTTCGGTTGTAGCTCTCATGGTTGTTATATAAGTAATGAACTTTGTTTTACATGATTATGACTAATGACAATTATAACTATGAATTTGAATAAGTTCACCTTGATAATAACCAATATGTATATAAATATATTCTATGTATATATATATACACAATTATATATATAAATAAATAGTTATTTATATAATTATTTATATATACATATATATATATATATATATATATATATATATATATATATATATATATATATATATATATATATATATATATATATATATATATATATATATATATATATAAAGAGAGAGAGAGAGAGAGAGAGAGAGAGAGAGAGAGAGAGAGAGAGAACTCGCATCACCTTACCTACGAATACCAAGAAGGACCCAACTATGTAGTCCTCGTACCATCTGAGACGCGAATCGAACTTGTCTCTGAAGTGATGCCCGAGAGTGATGTTATACGCTACCAAACCAGCCATATGGTGGGTGGTATCGCGGTGCCCCAGGTCGGGCAGGGCGCTTCTGCTGCCGAAGGAGTCCGTGCCGTTCTCCAGGAGAGCTATGTGGGCCTGCAGGGGCTCGGCTTCGCCTATTTCCTGGGGCGTGGTGAAGGCTGCTACTGCTGTGGCTGCTAAGACGTCCATTCCTGTTGGGGGAAAATATCAGAATCTTTCGTTCAATGAAATTTAGACTGTGAAGCCAAGCTCTGGGACATTTGAGGCCACTCAGGGCTTCAGACTGAAAAGAATGTGTTAGAGTGGTTGGACAGCATGATAAAGATGTCCAGAACATAAAGGAAATGAAGGACATTACCCCCTTACGGAGCTGGTGGCGAAAAGAAATGTACCGAGTTGCTTCCTGCCCAAAAAAATGTTCTATTTTCATTCAGTTCAGTAAAAGAACGGTTATCAATTTAAGCTTTTCTAGTGCATTAGAAAATGAAAATGTATTTTTCTCCTGGAAAAATGAATGAAATATTATGTTGCTTCTCTTTTGGAAAAGAAAGTACTTTGACTTTCTTATTGAGGTATGAGAGGCTGGACATTGTACGGATAATTTTCATTTGGTTTTCTTGACGTAGGAGCGATTATTTCCACCCTCTGTGAGACGCAAAATATTGATTTACCTGTTTCAGACCAGTGAAGGAATATTGAACTGTTTATTCCTCCTTCTCTCTAGTCAAAAGAATTTTGATTTTTTTGAACGTTTTTGGTGTTTTGCTTGAAGAAAAATGAGACTATTTGTATGCGTTGTCTTTGGCGATTAAGAATATTTTTCTAAATTGCTATTTGATACTGTTGATGTTTTTAAACCTCTGAACATCTGAACAGAGATATATATATATGTATATGTATATATATTATATATATATATACATATACATATATATATAATATATATTTGTATATATATGTATATATAGCTAGTGCTTCCTTATAACAGCATTAATGTTAGGTCTTTTGGATTACATCTTAGGTACACTTTCTCCAACAGAAGACTTAACTTGAATTTATTCAACTTATCTTGACCAACACAGGAACTAGGATGGCTAAAAATTTCCAACAGATTAAGAATGAATAGTTAGGAAATTTCTCATTACACAGATGGCAAGTGGAGAATGAAACAGCGGTGGAAGAATTGTAACTTAATCTGGTCTTTTGTGTGAGGAGAAATCATTTGGTATTTTTCCGCTAGAATGTCCGGTAGTGAAAACATAATCTGTAAAAGAGGTTTTCTATTTGATCGAGATCAAATATTTTAATAAGTCGCCTCATTCAAAATGCACTTAATTTCGACATAATAAAGATAAGTGGGGGTAGTTTTACTCTCCCTAAATTGTTACATTGATGTTAGTTCCCTTAGGAAATTAATATCCTACATTGCTTGATATGATCCTTATTTATATTATTCTCTTTGTGACTGGCTGTGAACACAAAACTGGCATTGACATTATTATAATAAGATGTTAATGTGCTATCATTTTATTTATACATCTCTACAGGTATCAGGAATTATCATTATAAGTGTATAAACGTCAAAGAAAAGAGGAAGACTGTAAATCAATTTTCGTCATGCCCGCCAGAGTGAGAAACATGACAAAAAAATAGAAATTACTTTTCCTCACGCTCACCAGAGTGAGAAATATGACGAAAAAATGGAAATTAATCTTCCTCACGCTTACCAGAGTGAGAAACACGACAAAAAAATAGAAATTACTTTTCCTCACGCTCACCAGAGTGAGAAACATGACGAAAAAAATAGAAATTAATTTTCCTCACGCTCACCAGAGTGAGAAACATCTAAAAAAAGATAAATCACTTCTCATCACGCTCGCCAGAGTCAGAAACATCACTAAAAAGCCTAGACTTTACTCTTCCTGAATCTCGTCAGAATGGGAAACATGCCAAAAAGATGCTATGTACGATTGCTATACCCTATTCCATCCAGATAAGCTTCAATACAATTTATTTTGTAGGCTCTTAGGAAGTTACTTATAAATCTACTCTCCTTTTGAGATGGAGTGTGTAAGACAGTGTATTCAGGTAATGTACGCTTACGTACATACAAGGACACGTATGCATACACACACATACACATAGATTTTGCAGCCCTATAACCTGAACTCACTGCAAGGAAATAAATAGATAAATAAATTAATAAAAATATAAGTAAATAAATATATAAATAAATGAATAGATTAATGAATAAAGAAATAAATATAAATAGATAAAAGGTAGTTAGTAGAGGATACTGAATCCTTAGGCTCTGAATGTACGCTGCGTTCTAGATAGAGTTGAGTGGCGTATTGTATGAATCCTCTGCATAGGTTTAAGAAGTATAGGGCGACGTGGAAGTTTTATGCACAAGAGTCTCATCCACGATTCAACCGTTAAACGCATTGATGTTAAACTGAATCGAATTAGTTACCCTTAGAGGCTTCGAATGTATTAATCGATTAAGGATAATGTTCATTAGAGATTTTTATCAGTTAAGGATTAATTTGGAGGGTTCTTTGATTAACTGAAAATTCCCTGGAGTTTCGTCAACTGACCGGAAATTATCGAGATTCAACAATTTCCTGGAAATTTGTATCGAGGTTTAACGAAACTTTTTTTTTTTTTTAATGAGATTCAAAGTTTTAATGGAACTTTCTATAGATATTCATCAATTTAACCGAACTTTCTATAGAGATTCATCGATATAATGGAACTTTACATCGAGATTCTTCAATGTAATGGAATTATCCACTGGGATTAATCAGTTACAAAGCAATTCCCGAAGTGGCTCATCAAGCGTAGGGATTTTTCCCCATAGATTCCCCCTGTTCAAGGGAATTTTTCCCAACCATCTGGGGAATTCCTCGTCCAGGCCAACTTAGCCGTACCCGGGACGAGCGTTTGATAACCTATAATTAGTTTATCCTCGTTAGCGTAACACAGCGAGAGTTTTAATCTCGATGAAAATTAAGTTTGACTCCAGAATCTTTCGTCTCGTACTACAAATTAGTTCAATTATTTCTCAGTGATTAATAGCTAGTCATTATGGAATCTTTCAGATTATGATCAATGTTTTGGAGTTTCGTTAAAATCTGGATTTTTTTATGAACTCTGTATTTTATGTATTACAATTTTCATCTTCGTGAAATTTGAAATGATAAAGATTATGATTTTGATAAAAATTCTAATAAAACTAATAAGAAATCTTAACTAATAATTAGACCAAATATTTCTGCCAACTATTATATTTATAATCAGAATTACAATTATAATTATAATCGTGATAAAATCCATAAGAAATCTTAACTAATAACTAGACTAAATGTTTCTTATATCTAGTATAATTAAGATTTTATACTAATACCTATAGTAAAATTCAAAGTATTCGTCAATTACATGAGCACAGCTTTATCATACATTTTTGCAATTCAGGATTCAGCCTATGTGTCTAAATAACTTTTTAGGTTAATAAACACCTTGGCCTCTTATTTGCCAATAAATTTCCTACTACGAAAACAGAAGATAAAAACAAAAATTACTGTGTTTGTCGTAAATAAATTCCCTGTCACCAACTAAAATATAGCTCTCTGCATACGCGACCGGTGTAGGCGTCCAGTAGAATTAAATTTATCCAACTGTATAAAACGAGATGTGCGTCCATATATTTATTTATAATCTAGCGTTAATAAAATCCCAGGTTAGATTGCCCTCAATTTTGACGGTGGGTTTGTGGACTTTAAGCATCGACGCTCTCTTATATTACCGTCAATTGGGAAAGCAGTTTATATTATTGCGAACTAGGCGCTATGAAACAGTATTAAAAATCTAATTCGTCACTTAATAAAAGCCAGAGAGTCTTGATTCTGCATAATAATGTTTGTCCATTCCAAGGTTTTATTAATTTTTTTATATCTTTCAAAACTTAGTTTATTTTTATATCTAGAGACATATATACACAACATTTATATGTAGTATATTTTAATATATATATATATATATATATATATATATATATATATATATATATATATATATATATATATATATATATATATATATATATATATATATATATATATATATATATATTTATATATATATAAGTGTGTGTCTGTGTATATATACACACAATATATATGAATATATATATATATATATATATATATATATATATATATATATATATATATATATATATATATATATATATATATATATATATATATATATATTTTATAAACTTTTATAAACTACAAATGACCTTATAGTCGACATTTAATTTGTCCAACTTCGCAAATCCTTGCTAACACGGCTTGGCCAAGCGCTCAATGAAGATTACGAATGTTCTCCAATTTCTGAGTTTTTTTCGGGGTCGGATGGTTTGGGGGGAGGGGAAGGGGAGGATTTTGTTCTGGAGTCTGGTCATGAATAGAATGCAATTCAATTCAAAATATTGAATTTTTAATAAAACAGAATATTACGAATAAGCCTGATAAGCTGCTATTGCAGATTTATTTTGTAAGAGTATTTCAGGGATTTGTATACAGCTTATGATTTGTTAATATATATATATATATATATATATATATATATATATATATATATATATATATATATATATATATATATATATATATATATATATATATATATATATATATATATATATATATTTATATATATATATATATATATATATATATATATATATATATATATATATATATATATATATATATATATATATATTTATATATATATATATATATATATATATATATATATATATATATATATATATATATATATATATATATATATATATATATATAATGTATTATACTGTATATAATGCCCTTTACCCTATGTTAACATTGGACACAATCCAATATGAGCCTTTGAACTGTTCTTTTTCGCAAATAAATGTAAAGGAAATAATTTCTCAGTTATCCATATAGAAACGTATTTCAAATATGGCGTTCTCATGGTCATGTTTCCTATATTTATGAACAAAACATCCGTCCAATTAACTCGAACATCTCGATATAATATTACAGATTTGGTTTATTTGTTGAAACTTGGCGTGTAATTACCGTAGACTTTCTCAACGGTTGCATTTTGCTTTGTTAGTAACTGCCGGGATGATTGGATGATTATTATTATTATTATTATTATTATTATTATTATTATTATTATTATTATTATTGATAATAAAAAACTTACATGAATACAAAATTAAGCAAAAAATTATTGTCCACTGATTAGCCCTGTGTGAAATCTTGAATAAAATTTATTTAATATTTTGAGGTTGAATATTTTAGTCAGAAAATAGCATTATTCATATTCTTGACCAAGCGATGAGATTAAATTATATATATGCTTGCCTTCGTACAATCTTTTGCATCATTCCTCGTGAAAATGCTGTATCACAATTATATTTCGGTACAATTCCAAACTGGTCAGAACTCATTCATTAAAACTGATTGGTTTGAAAGAAATATTGGATCAATTCCGGAAGCTAAATAATAAAATTCCTTGAACACAGATAGAACACTGCTGCGATATTTAGCTTTGATAAAATTGCGCTACAATTTTGTATTAAGGACCTGTTACGACACACACACATATATATATACATATATATGTATATGTATATGTATACATACATACATACATACATACATACATATATATATATATATATATATATATATATATATATATATATATATATATATATATATATATATATATATATATATACATACGTGTGAATCGTTCAGTATCTCCTCAGTCTCTGTTGTAATTGATTTACGTAGCAGTGCAAATGCAGGTGTCACTGCACTGTGTTGGCAACTCGACAAAGCATTAAGAGATTACAGAGTAATGGACTGACGGGTTTGACATCAACAGAACTCCTCCGATCGTGAAGTCGGAGAAATGTCATGAACTGGAGTAATGCTTCTCACAGTATTATTTAGTATTGCTTCTCGTAGTACAGTTCTTATTATCGTGCTACTGGGTGGGCTTACATATGTTGCCTGTGTTTAAAAATAAGACTAGTAAAAAAAAACCGGTTATAAACTTGTGGAGAAACAGGATATTTTCTTCCATATTCCTAAGAAGATGATTTGTTTTCAAACAAGTTTCTGTTTTATTTTGTCTCTCTTGCCGTGTGGGAGGTTAGGTTACGTGAATGAACTAACAAGGAATAAAGAGAAGAAAAAAACCGAGCCACATTTTCAAGCTTCTGCCTTTTATAGGGAGACTTCACAGAATCGTTTCAGTTACTGGTGTTTTGAGATTTGTTTCTGAATTCTATTGCGCTTCCATACTATTTTCAAGAAGCTATTTTCTTCTGGAAAAGGTTATGGAAAGTAAAGGGAAGGTTCCTATTTGCCATATTCATCAAGAAGAAGAACTCCAGTTATACAATCAAATATCACCCATCCCGTAGCGCCGTCTGTACAGTGTAGGCATTACTTAATGACCTTTAAAACGTCCCGTCGGCCCCTAGCTGCAGGCCCTTTCATTCCTTTTTACTGTACCTCCGTTCATAGTCTCTTTCTTCCATGTTACTATCCACCTTCTCCTGACAATTTGTTTCATAATGCAACTGAGAGGTTTTCTTCCCATTACACCTTTAAAAGCGTTTTACTAACAACAACTTTTCTTTCAGCGTTGAATGACCATATAGATCCCAGCGTTTGGCCTTTGACCTAAATTTTATATTCAACTCCATTACAAATGTCCCCCAAAAGACAGTTGTCATTTCTATTCACAGCCGGTTTAAAAATCGCATAATAAAGTTCTGGTTTATTTGCTACTCCTTAC
>NC_089769.1:4887083-4889583 GCF_040412425.1 Macrobrachium rosenbergii | reverse complement strand
AGGAGGGGCGGAGATTGGGAGGCGAGGAAAGTGGATTGAGGGAGGGATGAGGAGGGAAGGGGGGTGGGGAGGGAGGGACGGGATGGGGATAAAGGACGTTCGAATGCATAGTTTGGCGATGCTTGGCAACACCATGTTAGTCTGGAGTAAACGCCTTAACTAAAACCATTTGACAATGGGCTATATCGCCAAAAATTAGCGGGAAGTGTCTTGTACGCTGCGTCAAAGTACCATTTCGATCAAATAATTAGTTTGAAAGATATTTGAGGAAAACGATGACTCGCGATCCCTGAAATGGAAAGTCAACTCCTGTCTCACAGAAGTGAATTATCAGCTAGCTTTGATATTTTGCAAACAAATTTGAGTCTTAAACAACACCAAAAACAATATCAATATTGGTCCATGATTGGTAAGTTGGGTCTTTTCTGAAGATTACTGGCATTCAGTTTGTTTATTTTTTTGATTGACTTGAAATTCAAGTTTCCAAGAGAGAGTAGAGAGAGAGAGAGAGAGAGAGAGAGAGAGAGAGAGAGAGAGAGAGAGAGAGAGAAAAGTAGCAAAAAAAATGAGGTAAGGTATCTCCTAAATTTTCCAGAAAAGTATGGTAGCTTCATAAAACCACAAACATGTTTATGAAAATATAAACATAAGTTTATATAAATATTAACATAAGTTTATATAGCGATGCCTTGTAAAGAGTTTCTCTCCTACGCACTAAATATACTCAATACATGACATCCCTTTGTGAGTCTTTGTCAACTTCTGATTTCCAATAAATAGCGAGATCATTCTAAGACTTAATCTTGACTGATACCATCAGACGCAGGAACGTGACCTCTCTTGACTCCGCTGTTTCCCAGCATCTTTTCCTAGCGTCGAATATTAATAAATATAAGTATATATAAGTAAAAGCCATGACATTCTGTCACTCCATTTCATTTCATAAGCGGCTTATCAGTCTCTCCGTCCATTCGGAGAAATGGCTTCTCCTTAATACCACTTTCGCCTTTGCGTAGTTGGAGGAAAGTAGCACTTAGGAGTTGTTGCACAACATTGGAAATAACTGAATGATTCGACCTTGCAATTTTTTGTTTGTTGCAGAGTTTTGTAAAAGCTTGAAAATATCTGTGATAATTTGTATATATTTGGGATTAAATAGTGTGGAATATCGTCTTGTTTTTCGTTTAGGTTACAAGAATTGGGGGGGTGGGGTGTCAGTTTTAGATAACAAGAATCTGGGGGTGGGGCCAGATTTAGATGACAAGAATTGTGGGGGTCAGTTTTAGAATACAAGAATTGCGGTGGGGGGGGGCGGGGGAGAGTTTTAGATAATAAAATTGTGGGGTGCCAGTTTTAGATTACAAGAATTGGGGGTGTCAGTTTTAGATTACAAGAATTTTTGGGGTCAGTTTTAGATTACAAGAGTTGGGGTGGTGTCAGTTTTAGATAACAAGAATTGTGGGGGTCAGTTTTAGAATACAAGAATTGCTGGGGGCGGGGAGTTTTAGATAACAAGAATTGTGGGGGTTAGTTTTAGAGTACAAGAATTTTTTTGGGGGGGTCACTTTTAGATTACAAGAATTTTTGGGGAGTGTTAGATTACAAGAGTTGGGGGTGTCAGTTTTAGATTACAAGAGTTGGGTGGGGGAGGGGGTCAGTTTTAGATTTCAAGAATTGGGGGTCAGTTTTAGATTTCAAGAATTAGGGGGTCAGTTTTAGATTTCAAGAATTGGGAGGGGGTCAGTTTTAGATTACAAGAATTGGGAGGGGGTCAGTTTTAGATTACAAGAATTGGGAAGGGTGGCAGCTTTAGGTTACAAGAATTGGTTGTGGGGGCCACTTATGCTAAATGCGTTATGCTGTTTTTGGTGATAAAATAACCTGGGAAAAAAATATATATATCAATAAATTGAATAAAAAGAGACCCTGTTCTCCTGGCACGTCGTAGGTTATACGGCAACACTCGACCCAACCTCCATTCAAACGGAATTTAATATTCGGGTCAAGAACTAAGTAATTACCTTCCTGCCTCTTCCTTTTTATAGAACCAACGTCGTAATGTGGAATGTTGGTAACCAAGAAGATCAAACAAACTCACATTCAAAAGGAATGTAATTAATCTATTTTAAACTGAGAATTATACTCAACGATAGCAGCACATGAGTGTTACATACCTGTAGAATCTTCGTCATGGAAAATATGTATATATATATATATATATATATATATATATATATATATATATATATATATATATATATATATATATATATATATATATATATATATATATTTACGTATATTTATACACACATGTATGTCCATACATGTACCTTCATATATAAATATATATAGTTATATGTCCTGTTCGAATTGAAATGAGGATAGCCACAAGGCTGCTCACCATTTCAGTTTCGACATACGCTCTCGTAATACCAGCGTTTCAACAACAACATTGGGAATTCTCCTGCGAGGACTCACTGTTTTCAAAGGACACACA
>NC_089769.1:4869583-4882083 GCF_040412425.1 Macrobrachium rosenbergii | reverse complement strand
AAAAAAATTGGCCGTCTGGATGCCGCTGAGATTACGAGTAAATTGCAATTTCCCAGTCTCCCAAAAGGGCTTCATCATAGCTACACCAACTCCGTAAAAGTAATTTATTTGGCAGTTCTTCCTGCCATTCACAAAAGGCGAATGAAGCCAGGAGGTACAAGCGGGCTTACAGAGTTTCCAGGAGTTTTCTGATTGGCTGTCGAGACCTAGGAGCTCTTCCTATTGGCAAAAGCGAGATGTTTTTCTCGAAATTCCAAGAAAACATAACCACAGTTTGTTTGACCGTCATGTCATCTTCTGAACTGGAGTCCTAAAGATATTCTACGCATATTCTCCAGCCATTTTCTGCCCTGCATCCTCAGAGCAAGGTCGTCAGCGATCCTCTGAACGTGAGTTTTCCTAGAAATAAACATTGCTGATCCTCTACGGAAAGTTACAGGGGTTATGGAAAGCTTACATCATTCCTTCGTCCCCGTGGTTGCGCAATGGGGTTGATCTTGTTATTTCCATAAGAGTCTTCGATTTCACTTTTGCTTCTTCTTTTTTTTTTCTAGATATGAATCTTTCTTTCTGTACGAGTGTTACTTGACTCTGATCTCTCTAGCCTCTACGAGTTGGTATGTCTAAGGTTTAATGTTTCATAACAGATTTTCCTTTGTAGTTCAGGTCAAAATAACTGGAATATACTCTGAGTCATTGCCTTGTGTACTCTTTATTCTAAGTCAGCTACGTATAAGGTTACATCTACAATTACGTTTGTTTGTTTGTCAGTTTCTTACGAAAAATTTGGTGTCACAGGAAATTAAAAACTCCGATACGTTTCAGGATGCTTCGTGAACAGCTAGGTGAAGAAGGAGACCACTCCCGTCTCGTAAATGTAAAGCCTTACGTTCGTTTCGTTTTTATTTATAAAGTATGAAATTATTATTGTTATTAAAGTAGTTTAACCAGACCACTGAGCTGACTTTCAGCTCTCATAGGGCTGGCATAAAGTATGATAAAATGCATCCATACAGCCATCTTTCTCAGTATGTAATATCCAAATTTTTATTGTCGAAGAAAAAAAAAAGAAAATAAAAAGCGGTAAAATCTCTACAGGGGACAAAAAGCACTTAAATATGCAAATGGTTTCAAGGTATTGACAAGATGTTTTATTTGCTGCCTTCTGAATTTTGTTCTTAGCTTGGAACACAGTCTATTCAGACCTTCATAAATGCTCACATAAAACAGAAACAAAAACAAAAAAAAACCAAGATTATGAAACTAAATGATTAAAATCTCCCCTAACACGAGAGAGAACCATTTACTTATTCGTTTATTTATTTATTTATTGCGATTACGAGGGTCAGAGCCGGTCGCCACTCTCGACAACTGATCTGGGTCATATCTCCTTGAATCTCGGCGCTGTGACAAGAGTAAACACGAGTAAACGAGCTTTCTGTACAGCGTATAATGCTGTATGAAACTCTCAGCCGGCCCATGAAACTTTCAGCCACGGTCGGTTGGTGGCCTGTGTTGTTGGCACTTACAGCGGTGCCAGACGCTCGATTAGAGCTAACTTTAACCTTAAATAAAATAAAAACTACTGAAGATAGAGGGGTGCAATTTGGTTTGCTTGATGATTGGAGGGTGGATGTTCAACATACCACTTTGCAGCCCTCTAGCCTCAGTAGTTTTTAAGATCTGAGGGCGGAGAGAAAAGGTGCGGATGGACAGACAAATAGCCATCTCAACAGTTTTCTTTTACAGAAAGCTAAGAATTGCTAGAAGGGTAATGGATTACCGCGGCAGCCTAATGCACTTTGCAAGACTGGAAGGCGTGCGGGACGTCTGACAAGAACAATTGAACAATTGGATTGAATATTGGATTGGGAAGGGCCTGGGGAACATATGGTTGATTTGGGGTGGGGGGAGTGGGGAGTGGGGTGGGAGAGCGACTAGAAGCAGCATTCTTCTTCTTCTTCGTTGCTCTTGATAAAGGAATAGAGAAAACAAAAGGAAGGACTCTGACAAAGGAACAAAGAAAGAACTGTTGATGCTACACCGACAATGGAGACGAAGAACTAGAAGCCTCTTTACGCCGTCAAGCTCGCTCCGGAAACAAACGAGTAAAAAAATGCGCTGAAGCTTCTTCGGCGCAATTGAGTTTTCTGTACTTCGTATAATCAAGGCCACCGAAAATAGATTTATCTTTCGGTGGTCTGGGTATAATGTTGTTTGAGCCACGGCCCGGGAAACTTTAACCACGGCCCGGTGGTGGCCTTGCTTATATCGTTGCCAGACGCACGATTATGGCTAACTTTAACCTTAAACAAAATAAAAACTACTGAGGCTAGAGGGCTGCAATTTGGTATGTTTGAAGGTTGGAGGGTGGATGATCAACTTACTAACATGCAGCCCTCTAGCCTCAGTAGTTTTTAAGATCTGAGGGCGGACAGAAAAAGTGCGGACAGAAAGAAGTGCGGACGGACAGACAAAGCCGGCGCAACAGTTTTCTTGTACAGAAAACTAAAATGGAAGAAGAGGAAAATGGAGACAGTTTCCAGGCAGGGACGTTGTGAACACGAGAATAAGTCACCGAAATAGTTCAGCAAACTTGTCTCGTAATTTTCTGTACTGATTCAGGAACGGTGATTGAACTGGATGAATATATCTCTGGGATATAATAGATTCAGCCTGCAAAAATAGACGGGATATAAATTTGATACAAAACAAGAAGTCGGCGAAATAAAAAAAATAAATATGAATCGCTGACTCTAATATATGAAATTTTTTTATTTTATAGGTGCCATAAAAAACCCCGAATGGATGTTAGCGTGTATTTGTGTGTGTATGTGTATATGTGAGTGTGTGTGCGCGAGCGTGTGTGTGTGGCAGGTTAACGGAAGGGGCAGACTCACTTGTTGAAATGAAAACATAAATATGAATCGCTGTCATAAACATCTGAAATTCTTTCCAGTTTATGGACGCCATAAAAAGAAGCAGCGTGTTTGTTCGTATGTGGGTGTATGTGAGTGTATGTGTGTGTGTGAGTGTGGGGAAGGGTAACCGAAATGAGTGTGGCAGACCCACTTGCTCTTTCTTCTGAATTCGGTTAAAGACTTTCGTTTTCCATGGCAAATTTTTTCCGACATTTGATGGGCCTGTTATTGGTAACATACGTTACGTATCTTATTGTAGTAAATTTGTAACATATTTCCCATTCAAATGTCTAAGATACAATTCACCTGTCCTTTACTGAGTGCTTAAACTATCTCTTACATTCGCAACGCAGAGATAAATGAAATTAACAAATAACAAATGGTTCTTAGCTATTCTCTTCACTTCTGCGTCCTACTCTCGTCTACTTTCTCTACGTAGACGCGTCTTAGTCCATTTTTGCAGATGTAGGCCTAGGGAGCCTATGCAGCTTCCCTTGGCTTAACTATGATAGACGCGTCCTGTCGACAAGATAAGCCTTAGTCTACACGTTCCTGAATAAAAGGCTCTCTCTCTCTCTCTCTCTCTCTCTCTCTCTCTCTCTCTCTCACCTACAAAGCCCTCCCGTATGGCGACGAGTGTCGAAGCACCTACTTATTTTGCTTTATTTTTTTTGTCTTATCTGCCATCGATCTTCTGTTCCTCAGATGTTCTTTGTCTTTCAGAAGACTGCGTCGTGGAGCGTAAGGTTGTCAAAAGTTATTGTTGTTAGTGTTAATTATTATTATTATTATTATTATTATTATTATTATTATTATTATTATTATTATTATTATTTCCAGCTGTTTGCATTTTACTCTCGGAGGAGTCGATTCAGGTTGTAGTTATTATTGGAACCTTGTATCTGGAGGTTGTTACCTTTTTATAATAATAATAATAATAATAATAATAATAATAATAATAATAATAATAATAATAATAATAATAATATTATTATTATTATTATTATTATTATTATTATTATTATTATTATTATTATTATTATTACTTTACACTGATTATTTTCATTTACACATAAGTATTATTTTCATCGAATTCCTTTCCTTCAATAATTCTTCTATGTACGCTTCATCAAGCTCGCCTTATGCCAGCACGGGCTCTTGTTCCAAGAGCGAGAGAGCAAACAATATACAAAAGTCTAAGTTGTCCTGCCGAAGAGATTCACGGAAACCCTTAATGGTCTCTCTGGCCACATAAATATCAAATCGAGACAATGAGATTCCATCTTTTAATTAGAACGATACAAAACAACAGTGTCTTCAAAGGCTTCTGGGAGATTAGGGTACGGGTATTCAATTAAGAAAAAACTCTAATCGTATTTATACACGTAATTATGAGAAGCGTTATCACTCTCTGTCTCTCTCCAGCTCTCTCATTTGACAGGTTCTGTACCTTCATTAATTTCATCTGGTCCTCTCGTTTAAATTCATACCTGTATTCCTTGTAATTTGTATATAAAGCCCGCACGATGAACCATTATATTTCAACGGATTGTTCTGTAAAGAATGTGAGGCCTTATATATTTTGAAATAATCATTTGTATAGGCGTATCTGTAAACGTTTTATGCTGTTGACACCTGCTATCGTCCATTATGCAAAGGTGAGCGTTATTGACTCTTTCTGAGGACCAGAAAAAGAGAGAAATCTGTTCGATGTGGAGACTATTGTTCCGGAGTAGGCCTATGTATTTTTTATTTTCCTTTCGTAAAAGTTCTCGGAACAGAAACCAAGATATTGTATATATATCTGTACATATCTAGAACTATATATATATATATATATATATATATATATATATATATATATATATTTATATAATATATATATATATATATATATATATATATATATATATATATATATATATATATATATATATATATATATAGATATATCTTCATGGAAACAATGTATTTAGATTCTCATCCGTCCTGGCATGCGATAGAATTTTCTAAGAACGTATGGCTAAATCGACTATGGGTAGGTGCACAAATGGTATGGACTGGAAAATGGGATGTGATGCTGTGTGCATGTAACTCACAGCCATCTTAGACGAGAGTTCAAGCCACTTGGGGACTGATAATTATTCTTTCTTCTATTTTTCAATGATTTCAATATATATATATATATATATATATATATATATATATATATATATATATATATATATATATATATATATATATATATATATATCTTGTGAATAAATATTATACATATATGTATATATATATATATATATATATATATATATATATATATATATATATATATATATATATATATATATATATATATATATACAGTATATATATGTGTGAGTGTATATATTGTAAGGCAAAATATTGTGTGAAATTATTTACAATTACAAATTGTATCATTTATAATTCATAAGTTTTTACACGTAGAGTTTCTTTGTGAGACCTCTGGTGACAAGAGTGTTCACTAATGTTTTCATTATACTGTCAGTTTCATCTCCTCCACCTTTGAGTTTGTTATCCTTGTGCTGACTCAACTTTGTAAACAGGAACCTTGTACAGTTAGATTAACTGGTTTGTGTTTACGTGGATTATTACATCTGGAAGTGTGGTAAACGTCGTAAGTACTGAGATAATTCCTGTTTTCTTATATATATATATATATATATATATATATATATATATATATATATATATATATATATATATGGTGTGTTGTCATAATATTATTATATGTGCTAAGGGTTTGATACACGTTGTAGTTGTGTTTTAAGACATTATTCTTGTGTTGTAGACTTATTTGTGAAAGATTAATCATGTGTTTGTGT
Organism: Macrobrachium rosenbergii; assembly: GCF_040412425.1. Classification (NCBI taxonomy): domain Eukaryota; kingdom Metazoa; phylum Arthropoda; class Malacostraca; order Decapoda; family Palaemonidae; genus Macrobrachium; species Macrobrachium rosenbergii. The sequence continues at coordinate 4,876,298 of NC_089769.1, read as the reverse complement.
TATATTCATAATTTTGGTTTTAAGAGTACAGTGATAGTTTTCCCCACTTTCCTTTTTTGACCCGTATCAAGGTTTATCGATAAACAAAGCGTCTTTGGCAGGGTACAAAGAGGCGAAATACGAGTGAGATCAAAGTTTAGTTGTAAGAAAACGCCATTGTAAGAACCTGTGACATAACAATATAACGGACCGTGGTATATCGTACTTCCGGATAATTCGGTGCGAAACGGAAATATCGATTTGAGAGTTTTCACTTTTTTTTTTTTTTTTTTTTTTTAAGTCAGGCGTCCTTAGTGGGTACACCACTCACTTACCATAATCTCCTGCGTTATGCCTACTTTATCTTTCTTATTTTACATTGCTCTCAACCCTAAAAATTATGCTAAAGCTTTTACTGTCCTTCACTTTATATTAACAAACAGCTGTTTGCCGATGTTAGTTACCGTAACTAACACAAGTTTACTAGTTGCGTTACAGCTGTCTCGTTAAAAACTTGCTTATTTTCAATGTGATTCCATAAATAAAAATGAAACTGATTCCATAAATAAAAATGAAATACATTTTTACTCGTCCATCACGCAAAGGAGAAGTAGGTGTTAAGAAAATACGCCACTGACTTGAAGCAACAGATACTATTTAATTGACTGCATTCATAAATAAAGCAGTTGTAATTTTAAACCCAGATTTGATAATTAACGAAAGAAACGCATCTTCATCCGACACCTAAAGAGAGTGAAGGCGTCGCTAAAAAGCAATCAGCTGATGATTTTAAAAATGTAAACAAAACCAGAATGCAAATGGCGCATGATCGCTCTGTTCGTATTTTGTAATTCGATATGACAGTAATAATACATCTAATGTGATTAAATACATTGATACAACAGTTTTATTAAAATTATCAATATTCTCTGTACAACTATTATTCGAATTTTGCAAATTGATATGTTGGTGTAACGAACAAACCGGGGCAATAATCTCTCTCTCTCTCTCTCTCTCTCTCTCTCTCTCTCTCTCTCTCTCTGCATTTCATCCACAACTGTATTTATGATGATGCTCTATCCTCCACTATATTAATATTTTAAAATTAGTAAATCATTGTTATAAGCTTTCTAGGGGTGTATAAACTTATGAGTAACAGTTGCAGGAGGAAAATGTAAGGTGACTTTGGGTGTTTTGGGATGAAGGTTTGGGCGTATTTTTGTTTGAAATGATATTAAATTGTTTTAGTATGATAAATTAAGGTATATTTATGTTTGAACTATCAAATTGGGCAGCGAACTGTTAAAATAGGCAGTTATGAGCTTTTTAGTTTAAGGGGTTCAGGGTATAAATATAGTTTATAGCAAAAACACTCATTCACGTATATATACGACAATATATCAGTGTGGGTCCGGACGCTCTTATCCGTTATCTATCTCGGTGAGCTATAATATATAATATATATATATATAATAATATATATATATATATATATATATATATATATATATATATATATATATATATATATATATATATATATATATATATATATATATATATATATATATATATATACACACACACATTATATATATATATATATATATATATATATATATATATATATATATATATATAAAGTATGTACTTATATATAAGTGTATACATGTATATATTCAAGTATATATATGCATGTATATATGTATATATGCACCCACATATATATACGAATATATATAAGGCATGTAATGGTTCTCAAAAGACATCATCTTGCCATTCTAAAAAAAATTTAGTTCTTAGTCCTGTTCAAAGTATTTCGCAAGCATGCATCGCAGTTCATCAAAACATCTTGTATTTACTGAACCACAGTCTTTTCCTCTGCCCAAAGAAATATTTCGCAAGACTGAAGAGCGAAAATTCTGAAGCCTTTTCTGTGCTTCGCTTGAAACCTTTTTAAAAAGGAAACTGTGTTTTTCCTGAGGCTCTGAATGAAATAGTATCAGCAGAAAACAGCTGGCTTTGAAAGGGGAAGTTTCGAAATTGACTGGAGTGTTTGCATGACAAGAGGAAACTTCTTCTTCTTCAGACATCGTATCATACGAACGTAAATTGACAAAAATTCTTCCGCTGAGAAATGAATGTTTATTGAAATCCTCTGCATTTTTCGAGTTAGATTTAGTGGTTGGATTTACATTCTGAAATATGGTAAAAATTTCAGTTGAAAACAAAATGTATTGTATGTTCGGAAAAAACATGAATTATATCAAAATATACCGTTAGATTTCAATGAATGAAGTCTGAGATAAATCTGTGAAAATATCATGATCATAATACGGGTTATTTCATCATAATTCACCGAGCCAGCTTATTTTGATCACGACTCAATAGCATCAAGTTTCAGAGCCCTGAATCACGATTCGAAAATTTATTTCAGATCTGAAACAGAAAAATCATATCCGGTTTCATCATAAGTTCTCCACTGTTCAATATTCGCTTTATTTCATTTGTCTATTTTTTAATTTATTTATTCATACATCCGGGTAACGACTGCATTGTCCTTCTCTTTAGAATTTTATTCTGAAATGCTTTTTGGAGAATTTTCATTCGCTTGTCTAAGAAGGTTGGTATCGAGTCCTGAAAACTTCGTTAATATATTTTGTAAGTTCGTTTCAGATTGCGCCAGATTTTCTGTCTTCCTGATTGGCGAAATACTCAATTAAGTCCTTATAGAATGTTTCGGTTGTGGACCAGTCAGTGCTTAAATTGTTAAAAATGAACCCGAAATCTGTTAAGGTGGAGAGATAAAGTATTTTTAAGTACACAATACAGTATAAAATGTCCTAAACATAAGTCCACACACTTACGCACACACACACACACATATATACACATATATATACGTATATATATATAAATTATATATATAAAATATATATATATATATATATATATATATATATATATATATATATGTGTATATTAATATATATATATACATATATATATAAATATATATATATATATATATATATATATATATATATATATATATATATATATATATATATATATATATATAATATATATATATATATATCACAAACATGCTGAAAACAATTAAACGACTGTAAGTGGAGAACGAATCTTCGGCAAATTGTGGATAATCGTATGAAGCACTGGTTAGGACTACCAATAAGTCGTCGACATGTATTCGACATGTTTTTGACGTGTGTGAAATGAGTTGACGACATGTGTTTATGAGATGTTTAACTATACATAATGTGGACGTATCTTTGGCGAAACCTGATTAATTACATGGAGCGCTAATTAGAACTACCAGTAAGTCGTCAACATGTATCCAACATGCTTGTGACGTGTGGGAGATAAGTTTCCGACGTGTATTTATGAGATGTTTTACTGTAGTGTGGATGCATCTTTTGTAAACGCGGAATAAGCGTATGAAACACTGGTTACGACTACCAATAAGTCGTCGACATGTATCCAACATGTTTATGATATGTTCGCAATAAGTTGCCGACTTATGTTTACGACATATTTTTCCCATTTCAATAAACGTTCATATGATGATTCAGTGTCACTTATACACGAAGAACAATTTGTATACAAATAATATTAGGCTCCAAATACCTTTTAATATCGAATTCCCAATACTTTTGGGAATAACTTACACCCGAAAGGAATCATAACTGATAAGTGCTTCTGCAGTGGCTAGGATTCGAGACATGACCTGAATTTAGAAACGAGGTTACACAGTGACCTGTTTGTTTCTTTCTTAATCTGTGCATTTTCTTCCTTATGCTCTGGAAGCTTGAATTTCAAGTCAGTGGTTCCTGTTGGGATGTTACATATATAATAATAATAATAATAATAATAATAATAATAATAATAATAATAATAATAATAATAATAATAATAATAATAATAAAATGTGTTGGGTCATTGATGGGTCATTGAGAATATGCATAATTTTCCCCAAATAATCACTTCTCTTTGGAAAAAATTATACATATCCTCAATAACGTAGCACATTTTGAAAACAGTCAAAAGGATTCATATAAAAACACGCTTCTTTAGAGGATAATAATAATAATAATAATAATAATAATAATAATAATAATAATAATAATAATAATAATAATAATAATAATATAAAAACACCTTCTTCAGAGGATAATAATAATAATAATAATAATAATAATAATAATAATAATAATAATAATAATAATAATAATAATAATACCCACTGTTTGGTTCTGCTGATAAATACAAGCTTGGTTAAAGTTAAGTGAATATATGTTATGAAATAATACAGTATTTAATTCTTTTATGAAATCATTTTGAGGTAAATAAAGTAATAAGGTAATGAATTAATATTGACAGGGCTGTCTAACATTGCTCTAGTCCATTATGGTCTGAAGACAGCTAGGATGAGTTTGCTAATGCAATTGCCTGTATCATGATAACCAAAATGAATAATTCACTTCCATTTATCGTTGTTCAGGAAGTTCGTTTTGCGAGAGGAATTTGATTCAAGTCAACATTAGCAACTGGAATTGCTTGCTGATATGAAACCCAGTGCTGCTTTAAATTGTAAACTACTGTCATTAACTTGAATTCATTTGATTCCCTGTTGCAAAGGTGGAAAGAATATTGCATCGTTTTAAAATAATGGAATACTTAATTTCTGTTGAATCAGTTGTTGCAGATTTTTTTACAGTTTTTCATTGAGTTAATGGTTTTGTTAGATAAAGAGTGCAATATTATCTCGCATGGGTATAATTGATCTCGCATCAAAATGTATTACAGTGAGGGATAGTTTATACGTACATACATACATACATACATAAATATATATATGTATATACATATACAATCCGTATGCATATATACATATATGTATGTATGTATGTATGTATATTTGTATTTATACACACTAGGGACCCAGAAATATTTCATGAGGGCACGCTGATTTTTCATATATATATATATATATATATATATATATATATATATATATATATATATATATATATATATATATATATATATATATATATATATATTCTAGATTTTTATTTTGTTCCCATTTTTATATTTTTCATTTGTGTTGTTATTATCTAAAATCTTCAATATTATCATCTTGTCATTATTTTTCATGCGGGGAGCACGTACCCAGGCGGCCGCCCCCTGTATCCGCTAGTGTATATACTTATGTAAATATATATAAAGTTCATCATAAAGTATAAAGTGTTCATTATTTGTTCCATTTCGCTCAGCCACGATACCTGTTTCTCGTCCATTAATTTATTATCTTCAGTCCATGGAATTCTGTTAAACATTTAACTGAAAAATTCTCTTTCGTTTCCTATTAATGTTGTTATGAGGTCAAAGGTCATTAAGAAAGGGTCATTCACTTCTAGTTTGCATTTAATAATTTTGTCACGTTTCTGTCAATTTCTGTTTATCTATTTGTCATTCTGTCTGTAAAAAAACATTTGATACTTTTTATATGGATTACTCTGATGGTTTTGGGGAAGGGTTAATTAATCCCATGGATCCGTTTGCAGGTCCGGTGACCTTAAAGTTTTGATTTGGCAGGGACATGCAGTAATTAAATTGCCCTCTTGTGAGACCTTGACTTTTATGATCAGGTCAAACACCCTTTTTCCTAAGTATTTATTATCTATTCTTTATTCTAAGCCCGTGGTTCTAAACTCGTTTCAGATTAGGGGCCACTAGCCCAGCAAGAAAAATCTATTGTGGACCATTTTTCTTTTGAAAGTAACGATAAATAAAGCATAAACATTTCTGACTGAAATATATTTCTTGCGCAAGAATTATAACCTGTAGATTGCCGTTATGATTTCTGAACAGGAATGGTGCAATAAAATTCATGGTCAGTTATTTATCCGGATAAAATTGTTCTTACCGAAGTTCAGTAAATTTAAAAATATGTGTACCAGTTTATATGTACCAATCTCCAAATACAGTGAACGTCCTGTGGACCACCCAAAATGTCACCACGGACCACTAATACTCCGTGGCCCACCAGTTAAGAACCAATGCTCTAAGCTTTTGTTACCAGGTACATTATAATCACGTGAATGGAATAATGGCCTAATGTAGAATTGAGAAAAGAATAAAATTAAACTTTAATTTTTATTCAGACACACTGTCTTCACTTACAGTGGAGCCCTTTCAGGCCCAGAATTCCACAGGAAGTGCCTGAGGAACAAAAGAATATACTCCTGGAAGCCTTTTCAGATCCATGACCTTTTGTATAAGTCTTTATGTAGAAGAGAGAGAGAGAGAGAGAGAGAGAGAGAGAGAGAGAGAGAGAGAGAGAGAGAGAGAATGAAGGAAGCCAGGCTCTAGAGTACAGACTTGTGACTCTCATTGTTCTGGAAGCGTAATGAAAAACCAGTCGTCCATTCAAGTCTAACAATCGTTTCTTCTCTTTGCCTGACGAACGAAATAGGAAAGAAACACTAACAATAAATCAAATTAAGTTCAATAAATTACGGAATTTTCCTCGACCACTGACTTGCTTCTGTCTGATAAAAATTCCTGAAAGCTTGGTATTGTTTCTCAGGGTACGTAAATAGCAGCTCTTTCTATGTTGTAGAGTCTGTTTACTAAATATTGGTCTTATTTTGTTTCAGTGCTTTGAGTCAAATGTCGTTTATTATTATTATTATTATTATTATTATTA
>NC_089769.1:4849583-4864583 GCF_040412425.1 Macrobrachium rosenbergii | reverse complement strand
GCTAGTGAGAAGAGAACATAATTCGGAAATGTTGGAAGGAAGGAATTGATGGATTCATGGCTTGAGCAAGCCAGAGAATGCATGCAAGATAGAGGATTTGACGAGTTACTTATGAGAAACCTATAAAGATAGAATGGCTTACAGTTCTAGGTAATATATATATATATATATATATATATATATATATATATATATATATATATATATATATATATATATATAGATATACAGTACATTACAAAGATATTTTATAACTGATTTAGTAACCACTCTTACGATTATTCAGTGACTTTTTAATTATTAATTAAACTTTAAAAATAAGCGATGAGGTTATACGTAAATACTACTACTACTACTACTACTACTACTACTACTACTAATAATAATAATAATAATAATAATAATAATAATAATAATAATAATAATAATAATAATAATAATAATAATAATAATAATTTTTACTATTATTATTTTTTTTCAGAAAAAAATACGTACATGAAAATATATTTTGCTTTAATTATTCATAGGCATCCTCGCACCCCTTAGGAACCGGCTTCGCACCCCCTAGGGGTGCAAGCGCCCCCGGCTAAGACCCACTGTCTTAGAGGAAGTGACGTCACGTGAATGAATTCAGTTACAGAGGACAGAATTAGAAGTGGAAAAACTCCTGAATATTAGTGAAAATATTTGTAGAGTTGCAAAAAAAAGATGACTAACGTGTCTCATAGAGCGTCAGTAAACGGATTACTTATTAAAAAAAAATAATAATCTTACTAAGTCGAAAGGTTGGTTTAATGCTATTAGCCAGGGGCGGTGAATTTATCTCTATTGATGCTATTGAAGTCGAACTGAAATCATTATTGGATAGACTTCTGATCTGGAATGATAAAAGAGCAAGTGGGTATGCCCCGCTCTCAATTTTTTTTTTATTTTTGTGACCCTTCTTCATTTACCTTCTAAAATGTTTTATTTCCTTCACCACAAGAGATGATTTGATTTAAAAACGTTGTAATGTGAACAAATTACATGTATAAACATCTTTGTATTTCGCCAGTTGCATATACATAAACATCTTTACTTTCCGCTAATTACATCTATAGACATTCTTATATCTCGCTAATTGCTTGTATAATGCCCTTATATTCTGCTAATTACATTTATAAACATCCTTACATTCTGCTAATAACATGTATAAGCGTCCTTATATTCTGCTAATTACATATATAAACGTCCTTATATTCTGCTAGTTACATGTATAAACTTCTTTATATTCCGCTCATTACATGCATAAACATCCTTACATTCTGCTAATTACATTTACAAACATCCTTATATTCTGCTAATTACATATATAAACGTCCTTATATTTAGCCAGTCACATATATAAACTTGCTCATATTCTGTTGATTACTTATGATAACATCAATAAACACCCTTATTTCCTGTTGATGACTTATGCAAACATCACTCAACGTCCTTATATTCTGTTGATTAATTATGTAAGCATCAATAAACACCCGTATTCTCTGTTGATTACTTATGTAAACATCATTATAACCCGGTAACAACATACACAGACATCCTTGTATTTCGCTAATTAAGTTTTTAAACATTCTCATGTTCCTCAAACGTCTCATCTACTTCCTCTTATATATAAAAAAAAATAAATCCCAAGTACTGAATTTATAACCCGCGGCGAAAATCGAATCAGATTTTAGCAGGTACCTCAGATCATTTTTTTTTTTCCTAAACATTTTTCCTGGGCAGAATTTTTTTCCCTGTTTTTTTTTTTTTTTCTGTTGAATCAGTATTCCGTGATTGGAATCTAATTCCTATTCCCTACGATTCCCGTTTCCCTATTCGCGGTTGCGCTGCTGAAATTGTGAATTGAAATGATGCGATAGAAAATAAATTCGTTTCCAGGGAATGGAATTCAACTCTATTTTCCGTGAAATTAAGTAATTTCTGAAAAATCATTACTTAAACATATTGTTATTACGCTTATTATCTGTCGATTTATGGACATTCTGAAAAATCATTACGCAAACATATTGTTATTATGCTTATTTTTTGTCAATTTATGGACATTCTGGAAAATCGTTACTCAAACAACAAGTATTGCAGCGTCGAGATTCCAATAAAGAAAAAAAATGCACCGAAGTTTCTTCGGCGCAACGGAGTTTCTGTACGGCGTATAATCAAGGCCACCGAAAACAGATCCATCTTTCGGTGGTCTCCGTATAATGTTGTATGAGCCGCGGCCCATGGAAATTTAACCACGGCCCGATGGTGGCCTGGCCTATATCGTTGCCAGACACACGATTATGGCTAAGTTTAACCTTAAATAAAATAAAATCTACTCAGGCTAGAGGGCTGCAATTTGGTATGGTTGATGATTGGAGGATGTATGATCAACATACCAATTTGCAGCCCTCTAGCCTCAGTAGGTTTTAAGATCTGAGGACGGACAGACAAAGCCGGCACAATAGTTTTCTTCTACAGAAACCTAAAAAATTTCCATTATATACACAGGAAATACCAAAATCCTCATCAAAAAACTCCAGAGAGACGGAGAGAATTTCTAATAAACTTGATCACTGTCATTTACGTAGATAATTAGCTGGCTGTAATCACGTGGAATGTACTGTTCATTGTACCTCTATTTATAGCTTGTTAATCAGGAGAGACTAGGAACCGGTTGATTGATTGATATTGTCATCGTGTTTCGCCAAGATAATTTGTTCGTGGAGGGAGTGAAATGATTAGGTAAGTTAACAGTTATATTTATATTATATTTATATATATATATATATATATATATATATATATATATATATATATATATATATATATATATATATATATATATATAATATCCTTAAGCCCCTGACCCTATCTCTGAAATGGGGAAGAATGCATAGGACATAGGATTTCATAGGATTTTCAGACTTTCCAACTTTCAGACTTTCAGGAATTTATACTCTCAGACCTCCAGACTTCCAGACTTTCAGAATTTCAGACTTTCAGAATTTCAGACCTCCAGACTTTCAGAATTTCATACTTTCAGACTTTCAGGTTTTCAGTCTTTTAGCTTTCAGACTTCCAGTCTTTCGGTTTCCAGACTATCAGGCTTTCAGATTTTCAGACTTTCGGACTTTCAGACTTTCAGACTTACAGGTTTTTCAGACTTTCAGACTTCCAGACTTCCAGACTTTCAGACTTCCAGACTTCCAGACTTTCAGATTCTCAGACTTTCGGACTTTCAGACTTCCAAATTTTTCAGGCTTTCAGATTTTTCAGACTTCCAGACTTTCAGACTTCCAGGCTTTCAGGCTTTCAGACTTTCAGACTTCCAGACTTTCAGACTTTCAGACCCACAGAGGACGAAAGCAGCAAGGAGGGCTCCGTGGTTTCCAAAAACCCAAGGTCCCTATAGATGCGGTCATTCCAGAATTAATCTCGTTAAACGTTTTAGAGACCAGGCCGTTAACGTTAGAGGAACGTTTCCCATAATAACACAATCGCTTTGAACTCGTTATATCAAAGGGATGCTGGAACCATCACACTGGGAAAGTGGGGGGTGGGGCGGGGGGTGGTTATGTCAATTTACTGACTTGTACTTGAGCAGCGCGTGTACACCTCTATGCTTTGCTATCACGCTTTTATCAGATCCCTGAAGGTTTTTTCTGAGTAAAATGCTTTGCTTTGTGTTGAGCCAGTGATTAGGGAATAATTTTTCTTTACCTTTTAATGAGTAAAAGAATTACGCTCTTGAATTACGTTTATGAAATTCCATTTTCGAGATAGAAAAATTATTTAAATAATATGAAAATATAAAACGGAAAAGGTAGTTGAAAATGAAAGTGAATTACATAGTTGCAAACAAAAAAAAAAACTGAAAATGATAGGTGAGAATAATAGTTTCTCTGTTATTCTTAAGTACAAAGAGTATTAAGTATGAAAGCATGGATATATTATGGCTTATCGAATTAATTTTCCCCAGAGACAGACCAGTAATTCAAAAACATAATGATTGTAAGGAATTATGATGAAAATCTTACAACATATCAAATCTCAAAAGTCAAAAAGTTACGACGACAAAAACAGGGTAAAAATATGTATGATTTCATCTCCTTCCACAATAATGCAATTCATTCAAAACAGCGAGAACAGAGGAATAAAAAGAGAACGAAAATGATTTTCTCAGCCATTTCAGCATTTCCTTCGAGATTTATTAAAAAGGAATTGTCTCTTTTTCCATATAAACTACAATTTCAGGGAAAGTAATATATCCCGCCAAATAAACTGCAGTTCTTCTTTTAATATAACTTTGTTCCTGCTTAAATCTTGACTTAGAAAGCTGGGTCTTGTAGTGTTGCATTCTCCCCTTACGAAATAAAAGTAACGTGAATTTTTGTGTCACTGGACGTGAGTATTACGCCTTTGAAGGGATAGAGAATCCAATTCTATAATATGAGAACTGTATTTTAATATCTTCGTTCTCTTTCGTTATACAATTATTCAGCTGTATTTATAAACCTCTGCTTTCTTTCTTTTAACAAAATACAGCTGTGTTTTTATGTCTTTGGTCATTTCAGTCGAACTTATCTTTGTGAATGACTCATTGTACAGTACAATGCGAAGCATTATGACTTCAACATTTTCAGACTTCTTAAGAATGAACCTTGGGTTCACTTGTATATCAAAAATATATATATTCATAATGATAAATGAAACAGTCGTTAAGTTACATAAATATTTATGAAATCCTCGTTCTAAATGTACTCTGAAAAATAGGTATTTTTATCTAGAATCTAGAAAATTATTGAATTTCATCTCTTCACCTCAAAAAGGTCAGGCAGTAAAGGTTACCTTGAACTGGAGGGAATACTGCATAGAAAGAATATATTTAATTTTTGGTTTTCTGTAAAAGAAGACTATTGTGCTGGCTTTGTCTGTCCGTCCACACTTTATTCTGTCCGCACTTTTTCTGTTCGCCTTCAGATCTTAAAAACTACTAAGGCTAGAGGGCTGCAAATTGGTATGTTGATTATCCACCCTCCAATCATCAAACATACCAATTTGAAGCCCTCTATCATGAGTAGTTTTATCTTTATTTTTATTTAAGGTTAAAGTTAGCCAAAATCGTGCTTCTGGCAACGATATAGGGTAGGCCACCACCTGGCCGTGGTTAAAGTTTCATGGGCCACGGCTCATGCAGCATTATACCGAGACCACCGAAAGATAGATCTATTTTCGGTGGCCTTGATTATACGCTGTATTGGCTGTACAGAAAACTCGATTGCGTCGAAGAAACCTCGGCGCACTTTTTACTTGTTTTTTCCCGAAACAATTTATATGAATGTTTCCTTAAATGATTATAAAGATTTAATGCCTAAATTTAATTGGGGTACCTGGAGCTCATATACTGAATTAGCAACAGAAACGCTATTAGATATTTTCCTGCTCTTGCATAAAATTCTTTAGCGTAGAACGTCGCCAATACTTGACTTTTTACTATTCTTGATCCTCGTAAACAGTTGATTTACGAGAAATGACTCGTAACTTATTTGCGTTCAGCCATGTTGATATTCTAAAGTCATTTCCACCTATACAACCAAAACACCTCAGGGTTTTCAGCTGAAGATTTAAAGCAAGGAGTAAAAAGAAATATGATCTATTTAAGGGACATACGTGGGTGACGACAGTTTCACACTTTTGGTAACGAAGCAAGGATAAAATAAAAAACGCAACAGATCAACATACAGCTCAATTTTATGAGTACTAGAGTGTCTGCTGACGCAACAACTCACTAATCCATCTGGTCAGGGTGGAATACACAAGCCTAGGAACTCATCAGCCATAAATTAGGACGCAGTGGTAAGTCAAGTTCTCTCATCTGATTAGATTACGTTTCTAAACTCAAAAGACAGACGCTTCTGACCGAGGCAAGTGGCCTATCTTAACAAAGCTGGATTCGAATTTGCTCGTTTTAACGTTGTGGGCATATCCCGTTAAATCCACAAGGTCTTTGTTGTTTTAGGAAGGGTTATTTCATACTTCATGAGCAGTCATCTAGGTTGGGTCCCAGCAGAAGTTGGAGAGAGATGGTGGGAGAAAGGGGAAATAACTTATTATTATTATTATTATTATTATTATTATTATTTTTTTTTTTTTTTTTTTTTTTTTTTTTTTTAGAAAATGAGCACTATTCATATGGAACAAGCCCACCATAGGGCCAATGCCTTGAAATGCAAGCTTCCAAAGAATATGGTGTTCGTTAGAATGAGGTAAGAGAAGGTAAATGAAATACAGAAAGAAATATCACTTATTGAAAAAGACAAAAATAAATCAACAAACATGACATCTCATATTGTTTAAAGATTGGACCTCGACGAGGTAATCCTTACCAAAAGAGTTTTGATTTATTCATCTCTCTCTCTCTCTCTCTCTCTCTCTCTCTCTCTCTCTCTCTCTCTCTCTCTCTCTCTCACACATTCCAAAACTGAAATCTCAGAATAAATAAAAAGAAGTAAAATGAGTGAATTTTGATCTATGTCGTAAAATTTTTTTTTGTATTACAACAATTTTATGCATCGTTTCTTGAATTTAGCTTCACACTGATCTACCTCTACTATAAAAAAGCGTTGGTTATTAATTAAATTAGTTCATTTTATATTAAATAGCATATTTTAAGGGTACCACATCATAAATGAAATTGTCCTCTGAATCAGCATCGCAGAAATCGTATTTACTTACAATTTTTCCTGAATATTTTACGTAACATCCTCGTCGTATTAAAACGAAGCACGAAGAAATTGTCATATGAATGAATAAGCACAAACATCAATAAGACATTTAGAAATACGATCTACCCAAGTTGAATAAGGAACTAGCCCAGTGATTAAGAGCGTCCATATACTTATTTTAATACCCGACGTTAGGCAACGAGAGAGAGAGAGAGAGAGAGAGAGAGAGAGAGAGAGAGAGAGAGAGAGATTCTTCCGTCAAAGTTGAATAGGAGATTTCTGAGTAAAAGGAAGGAGGTGGTTATTTCATTCATCAGAAAATATCTTGACTATTCAGAATTTTATGTCTGTATAGGTTGAGTTTTTCAACTCGCCACCCTTACTTTTACGAATAATATTAATCATCATTAAAACGAAACCCTTCTGGATAAACGTAAACAACTCTAGTCAAATGCTTCACCAAAATGTAAATTGGATTCCCGCTTAAACGCTGCTTATCATTTCAATGAAATGTTCGGTCTTGTTCCCATATTACAGGCTCTCTCAAGCAAATTAGATTTAAATAAAACCTCCTGGTAAGTCAATCTCAGAAAGCGACTAAAGGAACTATAATGAAAAACTACAATTCTGGAGTCAAAAAAAAAAGGGAAAAAGGATGAGGGTGGAATTTCTAAATAAGTCTTGCTCTTTCCTAGACATCTTGTCGTATCAAATAACATGTCTAAGAGTTTCAGGAGTGGTAAGATGGGTACTAATAACGAAATGTTATTACATGATATGAAATTTTTATCATGAATACTTTTGCTTGTTATTAAAAGGGTCTTCAGCTTTCAGAGGGAGGTTATAAAGAAATTTAATGTCCAGCCTTAAATAAGAGAATAGGGAGTGACAAAGAAAATAACAGACAAGTGGATATGTATATATATGCATATATGTATATATTTGTATTTACATATACATATACAGTATATGTATATATACAAATATACACACACATTTATGCATATATGTATACATAATATATATGTATATATATAAATTTATATAGATAGATAGATAGATAGATAGATAGATAGATAGATAGATAGATAGATAGAGACAAAGAAGACCGATCCACAGTCTAGTCGTGAAAGGGATAGACGGCTCCTTATCAAGGGCAGTGAGAAGCTCGGCCACTATACAGGCTATTGATGCTTCCCAAACAGAGTAGCACGCACTGGTGCACTGGTTCTCGTTGTATACGCAAGGAGAACGTTGATATAAGTCCCTCGTTGAAACCTGCAATATGTCGTTCCTGAGTTCAACCTACTCTCAGGCTACGATTAAACTCGGACTAGCACACTACCTTAGTAGCCTTGTGAGCTAGCCATTTGCCTTGTTCCCCTAGGTCTCACGTGGTGGAGAAGAATTTTGGGTGCTTTTCATGTGTATTTTTGATTAAATACGGTTAAATATGATGCTTTCTGTCAATAATGTAGTTCGTGAACACTCTGAAAAGAGAAGCGACCATTTTGATAGACATATTCGAAATAAATTACTTTTAACTGAACGGTAAAAAAATGCTGTAGGAAAAGTGTAGGGTCTTTATACGACTCCTCGTAAGTTTAAAATCCCTAAGAAAACGGATCTTATTCAAGACACGTTCTTCGGCATAAAATACATAATTAAGTATTTTTCATGCAAGGCACACGCTGCGTGACCTCATTTGCAAAGAGAAATGTGACTCAGTTGGTCAGTGATCTCGTAAAATATCGCTCGGTGATTTAAATTTTGTCTAAGATAAAAAAAAAGTAATTAAAGAAATTATTTATTAGGTCTGGTGAGGGAAAACTCTCATTCTTAGACAAAGACTAGAAATTGCTATGGTAAAGTTTTAAATTTTCGGTTTAACTTGTATAGGGACCTGTGAATAAAAAAAAAAAAATGTGGAAACAAACAAAATTCGAAAGAGAACATTTATGATCTAACCCCAAAGGGAAAAATAGATTTCACTCTTAAAAGAGAGAGTATGGTTTGCTGATTTGAACTGAATTGGATATAGAATTTAAGCAGAGGCCAAGCATTGTGACCTATGGGGTCATTCAGCGCTGAAACGGAAATTGACAGTAAAAGGTTTGAAAGGCGTAACAGGAGGAAAACCTCGCAGTTGAACTATGAATTGTTAGGAGAGGGTGGAAAGTAAGATGGAAGAAAGAGAATATGAGAGGAGGTACAGTAAAAGAAACGAAAGGGATTGCAGCTAAGGGCCGAAGGCACGCTGCAAAGAACCTTAAGTAATGCCTACAGTGCACCGCATGAGGTACACTGACGGGGCTACCCCCCTACGGGGGAGAGTATGGAATGTAAGGAAACACGTCAGCAGCTAGAGAAGGCCAAGTCTATGGAACGTATTATTCACCACATCGAGCTGTTTTGGCTTTGCTGGTCTACAAACTGGAAAATTTAATGAAGAATTGAGTGTTCTTGCGTTCTTGCTGGCGTCACTCGGTCAGAAAAGACCACATCTCAATTTGCGTATTTCCATGTATTTCATCGACTGAATTTAATGTCTTGTCCGATTTTTATTTAAAAGCTGAATTGTTGCCTTCAAATAGAACTGCTTTTCCCAAAGTATTATTTGCTACTTTTCCTTTTTTCTCCTTTTTTATTTCTTTTTTTCCTGTCTAGATTCGGTAACTTATGCGATTCTAAAATAAAACAAGTAAAAAAAAGCTCCGAAGCTTCTTCGTCACAATCGAGTTTTCTGTACAGCCGCTACAGCGTGTAATCAAGGCCACCGGAAATAAATCTATCTTTCGGTCGTCTCGGTATAATCCTGCATGAGCCGCGGCCCAGGAAACTTTAACCACGGCACGGTGGTGGTTTATCCTATATCGTTGCCAGAAGCACGATTATGGCTAACTTTAACTTTAAATAAAATAAAAACTACTGAGGCTAGAGGGCTGCCATTTGGTATGTTTGATGATTGGAGGGTGGATGAACAGCACACCAATTTGCAGCCCTCTAGCCCCAGTAGTTTTTAAGATCTGCTTCATTTTACCTATTTTATTGCATTTAATTTTCCTTCGTTCTATCTGTCACCGAGTCAGATGACTGGGTCATTTCCATCCTAGTTATCAGCAACAAAAATCGTCATTCTTTCGTAAACATTTCTTGGATATTTTCTCCTTCTTGTGTCATTGTCTTTGGAAATCAGGACAAATCTGGATGACCGAGCTCCACGGAGCGAGTATTCCTCGAGGAAGCTCATGTGAAAATAAAAAAAAACTCTCGTTTTTCATTAAGGCATTTATCATGCGATATACAATACGATACCTGGTTTAATTAAGCTTGAATCCAATGTTTATTCACTCAATGACCTTATGATTGAAGTTTGTAAAGTCAAAGGTTTTTTCTTCAAAGCGGGAAATGTTATTCTTTCCGTAAAGTTGGCTTTGAGAGTTGATGTGGAAATTATTACGTGATCAGATTAGAATGAAAGAAGAACGAAGACTTTCAGAAGTAATGTTTCCAGTTTATTGGAAGGTGTTCTTATACTCTCTCTCTCTCTCTCTCTCTCTCTCTCTCTCTCTCTCTCTCTCTCTCTCTCTACCCCTAACCAAAGCATCAAAAGGCTCCGTTTCTCCAGTGTTTACACAAAGTCTGCGGATAAGTCTTTTACAACAAAGAAGCCTACTTGTCCCACATCAAAAACATGCTACGAGAATCTATCAATTTTTTTTTCCTAAATAGGCCTCGTCTAAACGGGCCATCTTTGCGTTCTCAGTGACTTGTAGACAATATATGAATGGCATTTTCTTGGTGGAGTGAAAAGTGAAGACTTAGTAGTCTACTGAAGTGGTTCTTGCTGTTTGTGTCATAAAGATACTGTTACACTACAGTTCCTTGTAAAATCGAGGCACATTCGAACAAAGGTTCATTATGTTTAGGGGAGTTGGTGCCGTCAGTGCGCCTCATACGGTGCACTGCAGGCATTACTTAAGGGTCTTTGCGGCGTCCCTTCGGCCCCTAACTCAGCCCCTTTCATTTCCTTTACTGTACCTCCGTTCATATTCTCTCTCTTCCATCCTACTTTTCACCCTCTGCTAACAACTGCTTTGAGGTTTTCCTCCTGTTACACCTTTCAAGCCTTTTCACACTCAATTTCCCCTTTCAGCGCTGAATGGCCTCATAGGTTCCAGCGGTTGGCCTCTGTCCTAATTTCTATATTACATTCCGTTCCAACAACTTGACTACAGTCTTATTCCACGTGCCTTTCTAGAAAGTCTGATTGGAGGCTAAAGTCTGTTACGCTCAGTCTCTAAGGCTTTATTCGATTCTCGTCGAACCCCAATGACAACGCATTTCAAGAGAGAGAGAGAGAGAGAGAGAGAGAGAGAGAGAGAGAGAGAGAGAGAGAGAGTTACGTGATGCCTCGTCCACCAACCGGTTTATTAGACTTCATTATCTATTCAGCTCTTTCTAGAGAAACGAAACACCTGCAATTGGTGATTATAATGGTGTCGGTGCATAATTTCCCCACGCTATAAATGGGAATGCCAATGTAAAGATGACGTTTAAAAAATCCGTAGGTTCCGAAAGTTTTATGTCACTGTAAGAAGTCCTCATCATGTATGGCGCAGAATCCCGTGAATTTTACGTGACTCAGTAGACTATTATGGTACAAACGGGTGCCCGAAGTCTCTGAATCTTAGAATTCTCTCATGTTAAAGTTGTAACTATATTTCTCTTCTCTGGGGCGTTCCTTGGCGGTGTTCCAGCCACGTGAAAATGAGAGAATCTAAGTTGCAAACTTGGAATGGAATGTAATATAAAATTTAGTCCGAACGCCAAGCGCTGGGACCTGTGAGGTCATTCAACGCTGAAAGGAAAATTAAAAGTAAAAATGTTTAACAGGAGACCCTTGTAGTTGCACTATGAAACAATTGTTAGCAGAGGTTGAAAGTGATACAGAAGAAAGAGAATATGAACGGCGTTGCAGTAAAAGGAATGAAATGGGTTGCAGCTCTAGGCCGACGGGGTGCTGCAAAGAACCTTAGGTAATGCCTACAGTGTACCGTGCGAGGTGCACTAACGGTGCTACCCCCGTACGCTGAAATCTGCAAGCCTACATGCTCAGTAAAGCAAAAGATTTTCTTCCCAATGATAAATTCGTACGGAGCCATAAAAATTATATTCTCTTACGTCAGTGGATGAAAACCAGGTTAATTCAGGCTTTTGTTTTCCATTTAAAGGCCTTTAACAAAACTCATTCTTTTTTTTTTTTGCCGAAGTATTGTGTCCAGGGGAGTGGAGGGTATGCATAAACATCTCTTCTACAAACGGTTTTAAAAGGACTCATTACAATAACTCTGCATTATTCATCTGACCCCTCGTTATGCAAGATGTCTGACTGAGCCTACTCAATTCGGTAACGTTGTTACAAATGTGACAATGCCAGACGAATTCAGGTCAGTGACGCCCACCAAACAGGTGCCAGGTAAGGATGAACGTGTCCCAGACAGCTATCACTTCTAGACTCAGTAACCTGTCAGCCCATGTCAGAAACCCAACCTTTTGTTCTACGAACTAGAAGACTTTGAGCCGTTTGGTGAGGGATTACCCACCTTGGCCCAAGTACGAAGCTCTTGAGACACCGTATGTGACTAACCAGTGCCAATGCATTGTCCGAGGACGTCTTGGCACTTGCCCAGGGATGACCACTACGTGCCACCACGTAAATATAGCCGCCAGCAACTTCATTCATTTCTGTTGGTTGGGCAGGGTTCGGAGTGCCAAACTAGGCCATGTACTCCATTTCACACCTTTCTAATCTCATGGGCACCTTCAGGAGAAGGTTGCTTTCTGTCATAAGCCAGCTTAATCTAAGTCATGCTATGTTTGAGATCTAGCAAAGAGTTAATCTCTGTATATTTGCTCATTTATCCAATGTTCTGTACATTTACATTAGTCAAGTGAAAACCCACTTTTGCGTCTGTGGTTTTAAACGACTGACATGACGTGTCTTCCAAAAAGAAGTAAATCTCAGAGAGGCAGAGAAAGAATAATAATAATAATAACAACATAATAATAATAATAATAATAATAATAATAATAATAATAATAATAATAATAATAATAATAATAATAATAATAATGAATGGGATTTTTGTGCACCTGTAAAAGACTGCAGGAAATTACATTAGTCTGAGCAACATGGAAGTTTCAGATACAATTTTCATATTATTTTATGTGAGAGCTTTTGACTTGTCGACCTGATGAGAGTCCCTTAATAATGGCTGAGAATTAATTATGTGAGTTTTTACAGGCTAAATGATTTAGACTGCCTTAACTAGAATATGATTAGTTCGGGAGGATGACCCTCAAAGTAAGTTTTTAGTAATTATCTAAGTAATTTTGAATGGAACATGGAGTTATCACAGGGATAATGTGTTTTCTCTCTCTCTCTCTCTCTCTCTCTCTCTCTCTCTCTCTCTCTCTCTCTCTCTCTATCTCTCTCTATATATATATATATATATATATATATATATATATATATATATATATATATATATATATATATATATATATATAATATAATTATATATATATACCCTATATATACACACACATATATATACATTACAATAAATAATTACTAAATTTAATTTCGAAATGAGAAAGACTGATTAACCTTGCACCCAAACACGCTTTTATAATCATCATAACTAATTTACCGTTTGTTTCGTAACTCTTAGGATATAATGCTATTTTCCAAGTACAATTAAAACTTCCCATTCTCGTTATGCAGAATGAAAAAGGTCTTCGTAACGTTTGAAAATGGAGATGTGAAAATGGAGGCTGTTATTTGCAGTTAATTACTTCAATTTTTAAACCTGTAATACCAAATATTACTTAAGAAGGACATTCAGCACAGGTATTACTGACTAACAAATTACAAACAAAGTTATTAAAACAGAGTACATTTTTCATTTGGTTTTTCCCAAAGCCCGGAAAGTTACAATCTCCATTTCACGCCGAGCTCTCGTAGTAGAAAAAAAAATAGAGAGAGAGAGAAAATAGGTCCCTGATTTTTATTAGAGGGATTGCTAATTACGCAAGAGGATTAATTACACTGTAAGCCGCAAGTTCCGTGTTTTTTTCTCTCTCTCTCTCTATAGGAATTTAACTCGACTTCCCCTCTCTATGGGCAGAGGGGGAACTGGCCTGCTGTTCCCCACCCTAAATAGGAGGCTTTTAAAACGCGTTTGGTTTGGAAGTATAATTACAGGACAAATCGTTTTTCGTCATTTCTTTTTTGTACGTAAATCATGATTGCTCAGGGAACCAACTTATTGTGTATAAACCACACACACACACACACACAGTTTGTGTACATATATACATGTATATATATGTGTATATATGTATATAGACATATACGTGTATGTGTGTGCATATACATATGTATATATATATGTTTATACATAGATGTATCCAAGAGAGAGAGAGAGAGAGAGAGAGAGAGAGAGAGAGAGAGAGAGAGAGAGAGAGAGACTTAACAAACCGCACACATACAATTAAAAGTAAAGTGAGTGATTGTATGAAATAAGTCGTCCACAAATTTTAACAAGATGTATAAAGTTACACAACCAAACTACTTGTTCCGTCACGGAACGGGGAACGTCTCCCAGGTACCGTAGCTGTTACGTCGCTCGCTTAAATGTATGTTACCCGATTCTCTTCGTAACAAGGTAACCCTCTATGCGAACTCGAATCTCGTCAAGTAACTCGATAGGATCCTTACCTGAAGTAAAAGTATATATATATATATAATATATATATATTATATATTTACATATATTATACATTATTATTCAAAATGTTATTCGTAAGGGTACTTCTAACTATAATTTGTAAACAACTGTAATTCATAAGTTTTTGTGACGTAAAGTGTCTTCGTGGTGAGACCTCTGGTGACAAGAATGAGTGTTCTTGTATATATTTTTTTTTATTAAGTGTCTTCTCCTCCACTCTCTAGTTTGGTGTCCTTGTGTTGAGACAACTTGTACTGTTATCTAAACATTGTGCTGACAGACTCACTGAATCACTGGACTGTGTTTAAACGGGTAGTTCCCTCTGGAAGTGGCGTAAACATTGTAAGTACTCGAGATAATGGCTCTCTCTCATATTCAGTAAGTTAGTTGTCATAGTATTATTATGAGTTTGAGCAAAGGGTATTGTACATATTACAGTTGTTTTATGTTGTTGT
>NC_089769.1:4792083-4839583 GCF_040412425.1 Macrobrachium rosenbergii | reverse complement strand
TTCATTCCTTCCCTTCTTCTTCTTCTTCTTCTTCTTCTTCTTCTTCTTCTTCTTCTTCTTCTTCTTCTTCTTCTTCTTCTTCTTCTTCTTCTTCTTTTATCTGGGAAAATGTAGCACATTCACTTTCTGTCACACTGATGTCAAATTTCGTTGGAATAACTACAGGTTTCAATATTTATCGAACCCCATTTTCCCTGCATCGTGAATGCGTTTGTAGTTTTCTTTTTAATTAAAAAAGGTGATGGGCTAACATTATTTTTAATAGTAACAAATACTTCTTAGCACTATCACACTAAAAGAGACTTTAGAGAAGAGACCAGGCTTTGGTGAAAATATTTATTTCTGGCAAATATTTTCTCGCGGAAAAATATAGAAGTTTTTGTTCTCGGCTAATTTCAAGTCGTTATTTTGTCCTTTTGATTTTTGTTCATATTTCGCAGTTTTGAACATGCTGAGGCACATTTCAACAATTCATCCAAACAATTATAAAAATGACAAAAAAAGTCAACTTGAAAACTAGCTGTACCAAAACTGACCAAAGAGTAGTTTACTATGATGCAGCTCTGCTACTCTTGGTACGGGAAGAAAATAAACAAATACAACATCGCCAGGAATCTCACTCAAAACTCCCACTGCAACTCGAGACCACACTAAAGGAATACAGTAACTGTAAAAAGGACGATGGGGGAAGGGTGGGGGGAGTGGGGGGGAGTGGGAAGAGGGAAGCCATTACACGTTCCCACTGTAGTGGTTTTTAACCCATTCACTCTGCATCTTGAAAAGGACGGTCTCGCTAACGGTCGAGAAATGTCTTTGTTTGTTTTCTTTTTATTTCCCTGAGGTTAAAATTATTCCGTTATTGTTTTCAATTCACATATGTTTTTTATGAACATTTTGTGTCATATTTTACTATCCAGTTCTATTCCATAATGTTATTACCGTATAGATTTGTTCATAAACAAGTGGACTTTTAGGGGAAAAAATTAAATCCATTGTTTTCAGTTTATATAGACTGTTTTTTACCTTTTTTTCTTTATTATATCTTACTAAGTGG
The DNA here is from genome assembly GCF_040412425.1 of Macrobrachium rosenbergii. Classification (NCBI taxonomy): domain Eukaryota; kingdom Metazoa; phylum Arthropoda; class Malacostraca; order Decapoda; family Palaemonidae; genus Macrobrachium; species Macrobrachium rosenbergii. The sequence goes on along the minus strand of NC_089769.1, from coordinate 4,838,529 downwards.
TTTTTATTCCGTAATGTTATTTATCATATAGACACGTACATAAAGGAATGGACTTTTGACCCATGTTATTCCACCCATGCAGACAAAAGAAAAAAAGGGAGAGACAGAGAGATAGAGATAGAGACAGATTGATCACATCCATGTACTATGTATAATGAAAATTACTTTAACGTTAATGCAAAGCTTAATCATATATCAACCTGAAAAAGGACTTTTGGAATAACAATGTCTTATGAAGGAGCATTTTGAAGAAACCTGACCTCTCTCTCTCTCTCTCTCTCTCTCTCTCTCTCTCTCTGGATATATATATGTGTGTGTGTGCACCGAGAGAGAGAGAGAGAGAGAGAGAGAGAGAGAGAGAGAGAGAGAGAGAGAGAGAGAGATTTCAAACTATCATTTCCACAAGAACCGAACAGCAACTCAGTATTGAACTTTTCCTTGAACATGCTTCCGTTAAACGATATATCTCAAATGACATTCAACTCCCCTTGTTAAATCTGTACATTTTGTTTGTCCTGGGGAGGGAATCTGCGCTCGTAGGTTGTCCTTCGACAAGGGCAAGTCAGATCCGATGAATATTATAAGCACTGATTAAGGCGGTAAAGAATCGACCTTTCAACTGACCTCCATCTCTACTGCAGCAAACACGGAATAGATATATTATTTCAATATTCTCTTCATCTTGTCTCGTGTTGTGAATTACTCAGTACCCGACGTAAGAGCAAAATTATCATTTATTTATATAATTTATGATATTCTATGTTGACGTTTCTTTCTCCAGAATGACACGGTCGATTGTTTGCTAAGAATTGGACCCAAAGCTGAGACTGTCTGTGATTTTTATGTAATAATATGGTTGACAAATGTTTTATCCAATAAATAGTGAAGCAGGCACGTCTACAGGTTTCTTAAGATTTCCCTTAAGGACTTAGACAAGAAGTACTTATTATCATTTGACTAATTATATATATATATATATATATATATATATATATATATATATATATATATATATACAGTGTATATATAAAGTAAAGGACAGCAAGTCGAAAGGCCTAGCACCTCTCCGTCATTTCACTTTCCTCCGTGGCATTGCCTTTATTTGCATATATATATATATTCATCACGTTCCATATTTTCGTGATTCATTTATATATATATATATATATATATATATATATATATATATATATATATATATATATATATATATATATTATAGAGGATATTTTCGTTCCTAAAAACCTTCTCCGGATTAATATATGATTAAGCTTTTCAATAGCGTTAAATAAATTTTCATTACACATACCATATAAATGTTATCAATCTCTCTCTCTCTCTCTCTCTCTCTCTCTCTCTCTCTCTCTCTCTCTCTCTCTCTCTCTCTCTCTGTGATATTTGGTGTAGTCTCTTTATTTTAAGCCGCGAATGTCGTTCAATATTCAGTTCACTCTACCTCGCGAATAACAAGGGGTAATTATGACTGATAAGCGATTCGTCACCGGGGAGATTCGAACTCCCAGCTGGTTTGGAATCGACGACTACAGTGGCGCTTTGACCACTGAGCCATCGACAGAGGTATAAGCTGATATCGACTCTGCTGTACATATGCCTGTCGAGTTCAAGGTTTTGTCCTTAGAATCGATATTAACCCACTTTCACCATAATAGCTGACTGGTAAGACTAAAACACCTGGCTAATTATGAATTTTTGTCACATACACGCTGACACTTTTTTATATTCATGAATATTCGGCCTCAAATTTCGTTTAATACTCAGTTCACTATGCCCCGAAAATAACTTGCACCCAATGAGAGGTGGGGGGGGGCGGATTATGATAACTAAGTGCTTCGTCACCAGTGGGACTCGAACTACAGCCTGATTCGGAAAACAACGACGTGGTTTTATGGAAAGGGGTCACCACACTTATAAATAATATGTATATGTATATATCTTGTACATATACAATCAATCAATATATATACACATATGTATACATATCCATATATATACATAGACAGAGAGATAGACAGATAGGTAGGTAGATGAATGTATCACAGTCCTCTTATTTTTCAATGCCATTTTTTCTCCTCGTCAACTCTACCCCTTTTTTCTCCTTGGAGTAACAAAAGTGGCACTTAAAGTATGGATATTCTCCCTCTCCTCTTAGGAAGAACCCAGCTTATCTGTTGTTTACTTACCCTCACATTTAACAAGATTTCCCAATTGCAAAGAAAAGAAAAATTGATAAAAGTTGATAAAAGTCTTCACACAAAAAACTGCATTCAATTGTGAAATCCTGTTTAGGTAAAAGCAAAGCCATATCGACCAGAATTTAAAAGAGAAGGGGAAGAGAAACATTTCTAGCAAAACAAAAGAATAGGAACGTGGACATGACATTCAAAGAAATGAATCGAACACAAGAAATGAAGAGCAATTAGGAAAAAACGTAAGTTATTTTTGTGGGTCGAATTCAGCGGACAGAATGTGAAAAACGATTAGGAAAAATGTATAACTTTTTTTTGTGGGTCGAATTCAACGGACAGAAGATTGGGAAAAGAATGACAGAACACTGGAAGTGATTTAAAATTCTTTCGAAATGCGACACTTTTAAAATCCAGGTGTTAAAAGGAGTTCAATAGCAGATATTCGTATTTAGTTAGAGCGTTATCTGCAAGAGATTCGTGGTAGATGAAACAATGACGATGAATTTTATTAGTGAATCTGAAGGCTATTTAAGCAATGATCTTATGCGTCTCATGCTTGTGAAGATTTTAAATAATGTATGTTTTAGCTTTCACATTCTCTCTCTCTCTCTCTCTCTCTCTCTCTCTCTCTTCTCTCTCTCTCTCTCTCTCTCTCTCTCTCTCTGTCAACTTACAGACACGCACAAGATTTTATATACACACATACTTCTTTGGCGATTGTCGGCAGGGCTCAAAAGACCTCTTAAGCGAGAGAGAGAGAGAGAGAGAGAGAGAGAGAGAGAGAGAGAGAGAGAGAGAGAGAGAGAGAGAGAGAGAATATCTCACTGAAAATCCGAAAAACCTGTACAACATTTGTATCCCTTAATGTATTCCTTAGCTCACACGAAGAAACCTGAAGAGCAAGAAAGATTAGGCCTAACGTTCACAAGGATTCGGATTCCTCTGGGCAGTATTTCCTAGGGGGAGATTGAGAGTTACCATAACAGCTTCCTAAGTGGAATAGAAACTCTTATAGCTACTTGTGGCATTGAGAATGAAAACGGATATTCTTTAATGGCGATTTCTGTTTGTAACTTCGATCACTGTTGGGGCAGATTAATGGCGGACAGCTGCCCGGTTGGGTTAAACAAATGTTCACTTTCAAAGTGTTTTAAGGAGTCAGAGAGAAAAACTAAATCAAAATAAAAGCAAATAATATCTTAAGACTTTGACGTACATTCTTGCTGTTTTTAGCAACTGTTAAGAAAATAACTCCATAAATAGTAAAAAAGGACAGAAAATAGGGTATGGTGTGGTGGGGAAAAGATTGGAAAGTTCGCTAGTTAGTGAAAACTCAAGGCCCCTAAACTAAGCAAGTTTCCCCTATTGAACGAAACTTTTCACTTTTAATTTTCCTATAACTTTTTCAACCCCTATTCTTTACCATTTTAAACTCTTTATTTTACCATTTTCCTTGCATCAATTTTTCATTAATAATAGCCTAACTTTTGTCCGAATATAACTCTTTTTGTAAATTATTATATTATAACTAAAGTCACACTTGTATTGTAAAAGAATATTTGTTTCAATCGATTTTTCATATATAAATGATTTTATATTTCTGAAGAAATGGATTTTTCAATATAAATTTCCAACGGAAATTACAATTAAAAAAACAGGGATTTCGTGTGAACGCAGAAATCGTATGTTTTTACTTTTATTTGTTATCATTTATTTATCTGTTTTGCAGACGTAGATCTATTTTTTTCCACAAATCTATTAACCTATGAATAAATCTAAAGCAAACAATGTTGAATAAGGAAAAATTTTCCCCGGAATTGAATTCTGAAAACACTATTTTCTTTTTATTTAGACTAGTAATTGAAATGAACGTTGAATATTCATTTGTACACTGAAGAATTGCTAATATTGTATATGTGTGTATATATATACGTATATATATACATATATATATTATATATACTATATATATATTTCTATATATGTTTGTTTGTATGTATATACATATATATATATATATATATATATATATATATATATATATATATATATATATATATAAAGGCTTAAAGGACCGTTGTGTCAAAAGGCCTAGCAACCACTCCGTTGTTTCATTTTTCCTTCATGTCATTTGCCTTTATTTATACATTCTTCACGTTCCATATATTCGTAAATCAGTTGTACATACATACATAAATACACACACACATATATATACGCATTCTATAAGTACTCTTTTCCTATATACAAAGATGGCTGGGAGGTACAAGTACTAAGATATTTAATTACTAGTAGGATAATGTACTCTCTTGGAATTGGTTTATTTTAAGTGTGGAGGTTTTTTCTCCGTAAGATATCTTATCCAGTTCCGTCTTACAGGAAAAAAAAAGTGAATCATGGCATAAAGAAGATGAAGATTTCGACCCAGTTCGGGGATGAAATTATCAGCAACCTTTGAGAGAGAGCTGAAGAACGGAAATAGATCCGGATTTGTTGCAGTCTGCATTTGTGAAACTGCTAGATCAGGAACCTGTCAACTGAAATAGCACTCTTTAAGTAATATCGTCGGTAAGTAATATCATAAAATAGCCTTAGAAATATCTATAATGATAATGAAAGAACCAGTTATTATTATTATTATTATTATTATTATTATTATTATTATTATTATTATTATTATTATTATTATTATTATTATATAAGGGCTTTCCAATTGTATTATTTTCTTTTCTTTACACTTAAAACTCTACGGGTATCACACGCCATATTTAACTTATATCAAGCAAAATAAAAGTCATTTATTCAGAACAATTACCTTCCTTATCCAGATTACGTACATTGGTCAGCTTTTTGCAAATATCAGCCCTGAAGAAAAGAAAATGATAAGAAGAACTGAAAAGACCTTATATAAAATAAGTTCCACTGATGCTGCCATTCTTTTTAACAAAACATGCTTGAAAGAGGGTCTTCTATCTTTATTATTATTATTATTATTATTATTATTATTATTATTATTATTATTATTATTATTATTATTATTATTATTATTATTATTATTCAGAAGATGAACCATCATTCATAGGGAACAAGCCTACAGGGACCCCTGATTTGAAAGTCAGGCTTATACAAAAATTACTAAAATCGTAATTATTAAATTTCACACAGAAATTTAGGTGTAATTTTTCCCCTCTCTGTCCACTTTTTGACCAAGTCAAAACTTCTCTTTCTTATTTTTTCTCCATTTTTATTTTCTTTTTAGAAAATTTGCAGCGTCTCTCGTAGAAAACAGTTTCAAAATTTAATTTTTCAGTCTCGAAGAGGTTGCAGAAATATATCCATTTGTTTCTGAATGAAAAACATTAGCAAGAAGAATTTGTTTCTTGTATATCTCCATAATATATCACAGTAGTGTGTTCAAGAATAACAAATTAGCAGATTCCTAAAGACATTGCTCAGATTACGGTTTAAATGAACCGTTTTCAATTCGAGACTGAAAGAACTAATCACCGATATTGGTCGAGCTTTCGAATTGTCTGGAGGAAGGCATTAATCGTAGTAATCCCCAATCTCTTGAGACGGTCTCATCGTCTTTCCATAAATCATTTGAGCCTCCCAGCCGCTTAGCAAGTACTTTTGATATGAATTTAAAGGAGAAAATGATGTTCATTCGTATTTCTGAGAGTCAGTCTGAAATTAGGTCTTTGAAAGTTTAATACCTGTTTGGTCATACGGTCCTATAAATTCACGAAGTTGTTTTGTATACATGAACTAACTACTTCATGTCTGTTGTTATTATTATTATTATTATTATTATTATTATTATTATTATTATTATTATTATTATTATTATTATTATAGTGGATTTCACTTCTTGTATAATACATACATACATACATACATATATACATATATATATATATATATATATATATATATATATATATATATATATATATATATATTTAACATTATATATTATCAAAATATAAATGTAAAATCCATTTAACATTCTCCTCAAAATTTGTGATCGAAATTCTACGTTATTATATACTTGAATCAAGAGATGTCATTTATACATATATGTTTACTTGAATATTTACAAATATAGAGACTTATAAACTGAAAAGTCAGCAGCTTTGAAAAGTATGCGTAACACTTACCAGTATTACCACATGAAGTATCAGATAGTTTACAAAATAAAAAATTGAAAATATTATCAAAATCTTTGACACGACAATGAAAAAAAAAAAGTTTAAAATAAAGTTCGCCCGAAAGAAAATATAATAAAGCGTAATAAAGAAACTTGACGAACCAGACAACATCATCAAAAATCATTCCATTACTTTGCACAGCCGGGGACAGGGGACCAGGGGTTGGGGAATTTGGGGTAGGGGTATTGGCATTTGCCGAATCAGCTTCGTGGCTCCCATTACGCTCCAGTGAACTAAAACGTAGCGTCAAGGGTCATTAGTGTTTTGGTGTTCAAGCTGACCCTTTGTCAGCAATGGCAAATATCACACGGCGGTGCTGACGTTTTCATTTATATGATTAATGGGACGCACATCAGAATTAACACATTAGAAAGATAAGAAGAATTTCGATAATGCTCTCCTTTCGCTTTTCTCAATTACTCTTACTGTTTATGTATCTATTTCTAAGATCCTGGTCATAATTATTGTTCAGTATTAACCAGTATATATCAGAAGAAATATGCGATAGATTTCATTCATGTTCCTATCGTAAGTTCAAGATCATATCTGCCATTACTCTTGTTGTTTTATGCGTCTCTTTCAAAGGTCATAGATATAGATGTTAGTCAATGTTACCCACTATATATCAGGAGAATTCGCTAGATTTCTTTGAAGTTCTAGTCACAGGTTCAAGATCATATCTGTCATTACTCTTGCCGTATTATGCGTCTCTTCCATATATTCCGGTTATAGATATTAGTCAATATTAACCAATATATATCAAGAGAAGAATTCGATACTCTCTTTGCCGTTCTAGTCACAGGTCGAAGATTATACCCGTAACGTAAGTTAACGGGAAGGACGAGCAGTTCTGATAATGGCGAAAGATTTTAGATCAGGAGAATTCGCTAGATTTCTTTCAAGTTCCGGTCATAGATTCAAGATCATATCTGCAATGTAATCCAACGGAAATAACGAAGAGTTTTGGTAAAGAAGACGGGAACGGCTGTTAATAAGATTTACAGGCAAGACTAATAACTGAAAACCACCACTGAACACCCAAGAGCAATACAGTTTCGTTGAATAATTCATAGTTAATCCGATTTCTGTGTACTGACGTAATCCCCCACGCGAGAAACGTTGGGCGAGATAAGGTCATAAAATAAACAGACGTAGGTCGACCTCATTCCCAGGTCAGGAAGGCCTGTGCAAAGAGATTACGTAACCTTGTTTTGGGAAGCAAGAGTCCGTGGCAGGGTAGTGTTGATTTAATCTAAAATCAACAGCGACTGTTACTTCTGGTCATTGCTGTTGTGAACGATGCTGAAGTCTGAAGTTTGTACGAAAGAAACAATCGTTGTTTAAGCTTATAGAAATGAACGGTGCAAAATAATGTTTGTCCACGTTAGCAAAATGCAATGAAGCCTTTTCTGAAACTATGAAAAACCATGAAAGAGAGAAACTATGATCATTCAGTTAGACCTAAATTGGGTAAAGTGCTGAGCTAGCTATGGTAAGGTCCGCGGTTTGAGCTAGGCTTACTGCCACCATTTGACAAAACTTGACCCAACTGTGAATGGGTACTAGCGGCAGCTGGAAATAAAGGAAAGGTCATTGGGCAGCAATTCAGCTCTGCAGACTTCTGTTAGCCATTCCATTCTCCAAAGGGAAGAAATGGGTATGGTTCTATATATATATATATATATATATATATATATATATATATATATATATATATATATATATATATATATATATATATATATATATATATATATATTCGTATATCCATACATACACACTACACACACATACATATATATATAATTTACATAAACATTAAAATTTCAATTTATATAGAACAAGCAATGGAAAAAAGCGGACCATTTTTCACGAGTGTTTGTTATTAATATTTACAGAAGATACAATGGCAATTTAGAACCAAATACTAATTCTCCTGATGAAAAAAAAATTTTTTTGTACTGTTTCATGCTAAAAATGCGTAAAGAGTTTTTCAGATATATGTCATATTTATAAATCTTTTGAATACTTTATATTTTACTAAAATGCATTTTCATTGAAGGTTTTATTTATTCATTCCTGGCACGAATTGCATTTTGATGTAAAGTTAGACAAAACTAAATTTCTACTTTTTTGAAAATTCTAATTCCGGTTCACTTGCAATGCCAGTATCTGTTTGCATATAAGTTTCATATGTCATTTTTTTGTAAAACTGAATTCATATTCCCTCTTATGTTCCATTTAATTTTTTTTTCTCAAGTCCAATTCCCACCCTTCTATGAATTTCACTTCCAAATGACTTGAATTTTCCAATTCCGTTTCATTTTCAATTTCATCTGCCGTTTCTTGGTTAAATCCAATTCCCGTTTCTTGTCAAACCGGTACTGGGAATTTCTTGTTACATTCCTGTTCCCACGTACTTGTAAACTCAGGTTCCTACTTGCATCTTAGGGACCAATAATGTGTGTTTTAATTTCTGTGGCAGTTAATTCACCAAAGACTGCATTTCTGACTACATTAATGTCTACATTCCTGAGACTCTATGGTGCTACCATGGCCATAAATACGGGCACTGCTATGAAGGCTTAAGATTAAACTGTGGTACGTTTAAGAAAGGGAAGGAAAACAGTACCCAAATACCCCTAACAGCTCTCGTTCTTGTCATGCTTGACCACATGACATTGACGGAGGGAGCCGCTTTAAAGCAAAAGCATTGAACTATTTCGACACTTCGGTTGACTCCGTCAGCAGCACCAACGCTGACAACAAAGCTGACAGCAACCGAAATCAAGGGAGAAATTGCTACGTCAAGGGAAGACTATCAGCAAAAAAGAGGAAAAGAAAAAAAAAATGGCGCAGACTCAAAGACAGTCGCCCATCGCCATAGCAACGATTCTATCTGCCCCCCCCCACCTTTCTCCCTCCCCAACTCCCCCTCCAACACAACTCTATCATCTTTCCTCCTTCTCCATTCTTTCCACTAAGATATCTTCGTCCATTCATCTTTCCTCTTCTTCCACCACCTGCTGTCAAAACCATCCGTTGCGTCATAATGTTGACAGGGAAGAATGATGACGTGATGAAACTGGAAGTTACTAGTAAAATTAAGACCAGTTTTATAGCGTATCGAGTCATATCAAGATAGACACAAGACAAAACAAAACTAAGCGAGAAGTTATAAAAAGAATATTCCTTCAATATCAAAATAACCCTTTCCTGTCAAATAAAAAAATTTCCACTTCTGGGACAACATTTCCCTCGATAATAAGTACTAAGCAGTTTTTTCTTTCTCTGCAAATGAACTTTTTTTTCCTGTTCCATTTTGGTCTCTACCAATAATCATTTTTTTCTCATTCGACTTCGGATAATCTTGACGTAAACAGCGCAATCCGCTGAACACAGACGAAATGTTTTTCTCAAAATTCTTCGACATTTTCACCGTCAAACAACACTGTCAGTAGTTCTTTCAAACTTCGTTCACATTTCAAGAAATAATTAGACACATAAAAATGCCATAGCATTGAAGAGTCTTTGAAATATTAAGATTGTGTTCAACGTCATCAAAAAATCTATGTATTCAAGAAAATACTCGTAGAACATTGTAAACTTAATTACTTCCAGTCAAAGGGTAATAAAACTGATCCGTGGGACGGTGGGGTACACTGACTACATTATGAGAATGTAACTGTGACATTTCATATAATTAATTTTAATGAGTTCTGGTTTTATTGAGCTTTAGAATGGTTTTTGTAATGAGTTTGTTTTCTTTGGATGTGACCTTGCATTACCATCAAGAGATAATGAATACAAATGATATGGTGTCATGTCCATTTACTAGGTGAAATGTAAATACTTTTAAATATAAAATATATATATATATATATATATATATATATATATATATATATATATATATATATATATATACTGTATATATATTTATATGTCTTCAAAGTATATATATATATATATATATATATATATATATATATATATATATATATATATATATATAGAGAGAGAGAGAGAGAGAGAGAGAGAGAGAGAGAGAGAGAGAGAGATATATAGAAATAGATATACTTTTTATTTCTTTTGAAAAATATTTATATTTCATAAAACATTGTCATTCCTAATTATATATATATATATATATATATATATATATATATATATATATATATATTTTATATATTTCACATGATTTTATTTTTCTATTTTTTCCTTATATATATATATATATATATATATATATATATATATATATATATATATATATATATATATATATATATATATATATATATATATATATATATATATATATATATATATATATATATATATATATATATTATATATATATATATATATATATATATTCATATATATATATATATATATATATATATATATATATATATATATATATTCATATATATATATATTATATATTATATATATATATATATATATATATATTCATTCCATTATTTTTACTTACGTCTTTCGGAATCGCCTAATTTTTCTGATGTATGTCAAAATTGTTTGATTGTAGTTCAGATAGTTTGACCATTTAATCACATTCTTTGGCAATTTCCTGAATGTTTGTGAACCGAGGAAAGTCTTATAGGGACTGATATTTAGACGCCATCATAAATGCTTTTATATTATAAAAATTAATGCATAATATAGTGTATGCTTGCAAGTTCTTGGAAACTGAATGAAGAAGGTTTAGACTAATACCATATAATTATTGCCCGTATTCCTACAGCAAGTAACTGAAATGTGGGTAGTGATATCCGTAGAGTTTCGTGAATCCTCTCGGTGGTGGTTTTTTTTTTCCGAGCCTCTGCTTAATGACTAAAGGTAAACCAGCATATTTCCCTGCCTTCCACTTGACCTTACCTGTCGAACTCTAATGAATATTATCAAAGGAGCTCATACCTTTTCTCGTAGGGGAAAAATCTCCCCCCCCCTTTTTTTTTGTCTTTTCATTTCTCTACAAGGATTTTTTCTCTTTCCGGACGTGTGTCCTCTTTCTATAACCGTTTTTTCCCCGTGATTGGTGCTCTAACTTTTGAATTAAACAAAACTTTCATTATTCATTCGTATTCACCCTCCTTCATCTCCACATTAATGTGCTTTCTTAAAGCAATATGAATAATTCTTTATTCATATATCTGCGTGGGAATATAATTATTTCCGTGTATTTTTGTATGTGATGAAATACGATAAAGCGTTTTTATTATTTTTCTGATGACTGTGTCTTCTGCACGCAACAAAAAGGATTATTTATTCATATATCTGCAATGTGGGGATCTATTTATTTCAGTGTATTTTTGTATATGATGAAATACGATATAGCGTTTTTATTATTTTTCTGATGACCGTGCCTTCTGCAAGCAATATTCGTGTGAATATAATTATTTCCGTGTATTTTTGTATGTGATGAAATACGATGAGGCGTTTTTATTATATTTTAGCTCTAAAAAAAGTCAGTTTATTGGTAAAATACACAAAAGGCAACTTAAGACCCTGCAATCTTTACCTGACATTCTTAATGAGAATAATTAATTGACGCAAGAGGATCTCCATCGTCTCATTACCACATGCTTTGTTTTCACCATGAAAATAAATTATGCATGATTCTAGAAAAAGCATGAAAATAACATCCTCATGAACCGCTAATGAGTTCTTGGCATCCGATAAATTTCCCGTGAATTTTGGCTGACGTAGAGCGTGTCAGTGAGGTAAATGAGATAAACTGAACTCATAAGACGAGTCATAACACTTTCTGAACCACCTCCTGTAAGCCCTTGCCTAATTAGTTTCGTTTCCTGAGATGAGAGGTAAGAAAAACGTTCGCCTCCTTTAAGCAACGAGGAAATAACGAGGGTAATCCTATAAAGTTCTTGAATATATTCCCCCCCGTTGGGGATAAACGCGTTTATGTTAACGCGCAAGAGCGCGTAGTCTCACTCAGGCACGCGTCGATGCGTCTGTACATAAGAAGTGAAACCTTTTGATACATGAACATCAGAACTGAAAGTTTTCAACATAACTGGAAAGTCTTCGATTCCGTCAGTTCTTGAGTTATTGGTCAGGGGTGATGGGGCGAGGAATCTGATTAGGCAGCACAGAGGTGGTGGTAGTCTAATGAAAATAGTTCGCTCTGGAGCCCTGTTCAATACCAAGCATTTTCATAAATTTCTGAAGTTCCTAGATGCTTCAGCTCTGACATATTCTGGTCGGAAGGGAGATTTTACTTTTGGGATGGTGATATCGCTTCTTTTCCCGAAAGGTTTCAGCTTTCTGGAAATTTAGCTGACATAAAAGACTAGACATTTCTTGTTTAATGTTATTCTAATGCTGTATGATACTCTCAGCCGCGGCACATGAAACTTTCACCCGTGGCCCGGTGGTGGCCTGTGTTGTTGGCACCTATAGCAGTGCCAGACGCACGGTAATGTCTAAATTTAACCTGAAATTACATAAAAACTACTGAGGCTAGGGGGCTGCCATTTGGTATGTTTGATGATTGGAGGATGGATGATCAACATACCAATTTGCAGCCCTCTAGCCTCAGTAGTTTTTAAGATCTGAGGGCGGACAGATAAAGTGCTAACGGACAGACAAAGCCATCTCAATAGTTTTCTTTTACAGAAAACTAAAACTGAAGAAAAAGACTTTCCAACTTGAAATATAGCTGACAGACCATTTCCAAATGTAAACTGCATAATCTGTCAGAGAGCACGCACTGAAGGCTGACACCCAACCATTAGCATATCATTTCCACGTTAATATATTTCTGGAAACAAACGAAGTCACTTATCCGTAAGGCAGTGAGGTCAGCAAGGATACAGACAAATATGCCCAAGAGGCCTTTAGGCCATTAGAAAGATTGGTCGGATTCCATCTGCGCATTAGATTACGGTTACAAAAAGCGTAGTGATCACTCTGGGCTTTCTCCCAAACCACAGGCCTGTGGACGCTCTGGTCTTACGGAAAGGAATATTGACAAGGCAAGTCTAGCAGAGTGACAGACAGATAGATAATGGTAATGCGTTCGTACATTTTTTGTAGAGACTACATAGATTAGTGAAAGAAGACTAGAGGTTTATCTTTTATGCAGGAGTCAAAGGAATTACAACTTAATTGAGATGCCTATGACAATCCGCTGACTTTTTTCTCGACTTTGCCGTTCTCTTTCTCCTGCGACAAAGGATAACTTCAGAGATGAAGAGCAGAATGCGATTAATTCCGCCCCGGTAGCTCTTTGTTGCTATTAAACTTTCCACTTTGATCTTGTAGTTAAAACTGCGCACAGTTTAAGACGGCGGACAAATTCCAGGCCTTGTTTTGTAGTCCCTGGATCTTTCGTCGACGCTCTCGCTGCGAGATCAGCCCCAGTTGCTCCGAATTTTACCGAGACACGGTTCGTTGAACCGTCTCTTTTGGAACTGAGACCCTTTGGTTTTATTTGTTCACGTTCTGATAAGTAAACAAGGGAAGGTATGACAAAATGTTAAATAGGAGGGGAACAGTATAGCTCCAGATATGGAAGAAGATATGTGGATCGAAAACAATCTGTAATATGTTAACATAAACCGGAAAATCAACCAGTTAATCAGCCGCTAAACGGGATGCCCTTAAGTGAAATAAATAGATGAATCCTAATTAGAAAATACAGAGTAAATTATTAATAAAAATAAAAAGTAGATAGAATGAATAAAAAGTTAGTAATTTAAAACTGTCCACTCTGAGTTGATTCAATTAACGAAATCTGTGCACAAAAGAATAGTTTTAAGTTCTTTAATGTCATTTGTATCCCCAGCGTTAGTCATCTGTAAACTCTCTCTCTCTCTCTCTCTCTCTCTCTCTCTCTCTCTCTCTCTCTCTCTCTCTCTCTCCTGATGTTCTTTACTTCATTTTTAGTTTTTCCTTTATTTTTTTCTACGATGCATAAGCTTAAGTACCAATATCTTTACCTCACTGTTCCCGCCATGTAATCCCGTATATTACTTTTAATTCTCCTATCTATCTTCTAAATTGGTAATCCTTACGTCTCTCTCTCTCTCTCTCTCTCTCTCTCTCTCTCTCTCTCTCTCTCTCTCTCTCTCTCTCTCTCTCCCGGAAGGGAAACCAGTTTAAACTCATTCTCTTAATTAAATCAGTGGCATTATCCAGGCACAAAGGTAGACTCGCTCCTTATCAAAGATTTCCTCAAATATGGAACAAATCTCACGTCTATTCTGGTGTGTAAATCTCGATTCTTGACTCGTACACTTTGGTGAGTGGGGTAATAATAAAGATTTAATTCTCTGATTCTGGATCCCCGTGAAACAATGTAAAGAATTGCCATCAATTCTGCATTTTTGACGACAGGTCTTGTTCACGAGAAGCTAACGCTGAACTGAACTATGTATTCTAACTATCGTCTAAGCAAATGTAACTCTGAAACCAATTAGATCACGTGAAGTATCCAACAAAGTTGTCTCAAAGGGAATGAGTCCTTCAGAGAATGGAATGTGAACTATTTCAGTCTTGAGAACTGGAACAGAACAGCTTCCAGTCAAAGATCTTCGATAAAATGGTCTGTCCTCTGATATTTTCTGTGAAGAAGAAAAACTGAATCTCTCTCTCTCTCTCTCTCTCTCTCTCTCTCTCTCTCTCTCTCTCTCTCTCTCTCTCTCTCTCTCTCTCAAATCTTCACATTCCACCTAAGATTGTCCGACTGCCTAAGATATTATTGCTCAGGGAATCGGGTGGTCGTCGGCTGAGGAAGTCTCCGTCCTCTGCCATTAGTTCAAAACTTTTTGTTTACGCCCTCTAAGAGCTGAAATTTCTTCAAAAGAGGCAAGTTTTAAAGCTCTAAAGATGCTAACGATTCTGGTTATGTAACAGAGTTGTCAACCTGCTGAAAAAAATGGACTGAAACTCACAGCTCTAAAATCGTTCACTCATGAAGGGAAAGCATCGGAATACCAGAGCGTTGAGTAACTTTGATTTCGTGATTCACGTACTTAGGCCTACCGTGAGAAATGTACCGCGTTCATCGTAGGGAGACTGAATCTCAGTTAGAAATACTATTAGACTTTTGCTGAGAATCACCTGGGAATAAATTCAGTTCGTAGATTTTCAAAAACTAAGTAAAATGATATAAGATCCTGAATAGCCTTTGAGTGAAAAGAATTACACTTGTAAGAAAGTCGGGTAATTCTATTAATGACTGTGTGACATTTAGAAGTCTTGAACTCGGTTATCCGGCCCACATTTATCTTTCGGTTGACTTTCTGTAGGATCAGGCTTAATTACAAACGTCGACGGAAGCCAGCGCAAGGAGATATATCATTTCTGGCTTTATACTATAAGGCTTATTTTAGCAAGAAACTATCATTAGTGCTCTTTTCCTTATCCCTCAAGAATTAGTGAGTGCTTCGTACCTTTCAGACCACTGGCATCCATATTCTCTTCATGTGTCACAATGATTTCTTAAACCTCTACCCCTCAAACTGTGGAAACGTTTATATGGCCATAATTTGAAAGCTAATAACGCCTTGAGTCTTCAATATTATTTTGAAGTGATACCATATACTTATTTTTCGATCGCCTGTCACTACATTTTTGTGTGTATGTTTATTTGTTTCTTGTTTAATTTAGGATCATTCATTTGTCATTGCTTCGCTGTTCTGGTTTTCTCGTTAACAAAAGCGGACATTCTGATACGGGGATATTGGCTTCATAACTCAAAAGTTTAAATGATATACGTATCTTGGGGAAAAAATAAAATCTAAAATGTAATCATCCTCTGGAAATTAAGATGTTTTTGAGAGACGTTATTGCTACAAGATATGTATACACAGTATGTATGTATGTATATATATATATATATATATATATATATATATATATATATATATATATATATATATATATGTATAAAGTCACGTCCTGAACTACATACATGATAACGTGTATGTAGTTTTAATATAACATTTTCTACAAGCTTCAATGAATGCCATATTTTTTATTTCCGTGTTATTGCTTTGAAATTTTTTCTGAAGTCACCCTTTGTTAGGGGGGAAAATGGCTTGAAGGTGAATAAAAGTAATTTTGAAGAGGGAGGAATTATCAAATTTAATATTGTTTTTACTGTGTCAAGCTCTGAAATATATAAAAGAAATACATAACATATATACAAACTTTAAACTCCCACTAAATGACTCCAAATAGCGAACATTTCCAAGATCATTTAATTGTTCCATCCCAGTTGGTCGATCTTAGCTCCCCCTTTTTTTTTAACTCTTTATCCTTTGCTACAAAAGAGAAAAACTTCAGGAGACACAAAAGGGTGTCATCATTCTCGCATGGACGGTCCCTTTCCTGTGAAGAAACGTCCTCTTTGTTACGGGGTTCAAAGAGTGGAACTTAAAACAGGGGGGAAATAATAATCCTGCTATTATCCTGCAATCCTTTTGTGACTTTGTTTCGGTGGAGTCTCTTCTAAACACTTGACAAACGCCATTATTTGCTGAAGTAGCTCTTTGTTGCGTATGAAACTTTTTTATATATATATATATTTTTTTGCATTTCACGGCTCACTCCCAGTCAGTCACATTTCACTACAGAGAGTTGCAGCTTCTGAATAAATGTGTATACACACCTAAATATTCACCTGTTTATGTAAATGAATCTATTTATGTCGTCTCGAGCATGAAAGCTTTTCGGGACTCTGACTTACTCAGTGTTTCGTCAATATTCTCAACATTAATGATGGCTGAGTTATTGTCTCAAAATTAGAATTGGCAATTAAGGAGGTGCCGTGGCATACTGATAATAGGAATGACTATCTTGTTATTTGTTTACTGCAATGAAGGTTAATCATCATTACCTTTATTAAATCAAAAGATACAAATTTTGCAATGCTTTTTTCAATTTTGCAAGGCACTTTTCATCTATCAAAATAAATAAAGTTATTAAATTATCTAAATTTCCAATCGTCAAGGACAGAAAGCCTCACCTTTAAAACCTGGACCAATCGCTAAAGAATAATCTGGTTCTTTTATGGGAAAACTGTCTCTTCAATCATTTTCAGGAAGTTACAATTGCTGGTTAACCTTAGACTACTAATATTGTCACCTGCAAGTCTGCAAACGTTTCACCAGTCATACTGAAATATAACTGTTTGCTCTTAATTCAGAAGTTCAAGCCAAGTTTCAGTGTATTGGTACCCACCTGATACGATTCTCCTTGTATTTTAATAATTTACTTACATTTTTATTTATTAATTTGTCTGTTTTTTCTAATAACTGATCTCCTCTTTATGTGTTTCCCATTATTTCTGTTACTTCTTTCGAATAGACACCATATTCTTTGGAAGCTTGAATTTCAAGCCAATGGCCCCCGTAGGCTTGCTCCATATGAATAGGTTTCATCTTCTGAATAATAATAATAATAATAATAATAATAATAATAATAATAATAATAATAATAATAATAATAATAATAATAATAATAATAATAATAATAATAAGCCATAAACTTGCAAAGTAGATCAGGGTCACTTTTTTTTTGGAGACGGGTGACAACGTAATTTAAGAATCCCTACCTGCAAAATAAGCAGTATTTGAAGAAAAATCTGGATATTCCTAATAATAATATTTACAAATCACTACTCGCATAAATAATAATAATAATAATAATAATAATAATAATAATAATAATAATAATAATAATAATAATAATAATAATAATAATAATAATAATAGCAAAACCTTTATTTAGATTATATGCAATAAGTGAACAGTTACTAATCCAAGAGCGAATAAAATATTCATAGAATTTTCCTCATAGAAGCTTTCGAGGTTCAGGGCTTGGAAACAGAACATCATCCAATTACACATTCACGTTCTGTCATATCTCGGCCTCCTGAACAGAAAAGGCATTTTCTCCCCGAATTAATCTTGCATTTCAATGAGGAGGAGCAGCATTTCCAAGTCGGTCAACTGGATTTCATAAAATTATTTATACAATTCAGGCTTATACAGTGAGATATAAAGCGGTAGGAATTATTATTACACCATGATATATTATTCTCAGATTAAGCATTTTTATTTTTTGTTTTGATTTTCTCAAGTAAACTGTTTATGCTTTAGTTTTCATTACAATTTTATATATCATACCAATCAGTTCATTTATAGGGCTTTATTGCAGTAAGTCTTCAAAATAAAATTCTAAAATGAAATAAAAAAATATATATATATATTTTACGACTCCCCTGAAATCTTAGTCGTGTAACAATTCCGCATCTGAAACTTTTTTTTTTATGGATATCAAATGAAATATAATGTCGCTATGAATTCCAAGAGTCTAGATCTTTACAAGTCGTAAAGAACGGAGGTATAGTAAAAGGAATGAAAGGGGTTGCAGCTAGGGACCGAAGGGACGCTGCAAAGAACCTTAAATAATGCCTAAGGGGTTCCTAAAGCTCGTCTCCTCTCTATTGTGGATAATACGTCATCCTTGGAACTTGGGATTCAATTCTACTTATTAGAGTCGTAAGTTCAGCTCGTGACATCATTTCATTTATATTTTAGAGCTGCTTCCTCTGGTTGTTTTAAGTTTTAAGTCTTTTTAGGATGTTGCGGGAAGGAATGATATTCAAGAGAAATATAGCATTATGAATTTAGTGGTAGCAAACCGTACAATAATTCCACCAATGGTAGAACTCCACCCAAACATTCCTTTGGTCTCAAATTAGTCTTGCCAGAGAAAGTTATATAACTACAAGAGCCGAAGCGATTTTCATTCTCTCTCTCTCTCTCTCTCTCTCTCTCTCTCTCTCTCTCTCTCTCTCTCTCTCTGACATACTCAAAACTAGGAGTCATATACGTTTGGATTCTCGGAACGTAATAAAATTATATAGCAGGCGTTATTGAAGTTCCTACAGTGTGTAATATTTGTTAGGAAAGAATTCTCTGGTTACATAAACAAATTTGCTTACTCTCTCTCTCTCTCTCTCTCTCTCTCTCTCTCTCTCTCTGATCACCTGCTGTCTTTAACCACAGATTGCGAAAATGAGAAGCTATTAACTTCAGTAAATAAAATGACCAGAGAATGGTATCAGCTAAAATTTCCAATCATTGAGCTTTCGTTTTTCATTCAATCACTCCTAAATTTGACCCTGCCGCCCCCCCACCCACCCTTCCCATAGCCCCACCCCACTCCTCCCCCACTCCCCTTCCCCCCACTCCCAGCAGGGACCGCCACTGCAATATTTTTAATCTATTTGACGGTGGTAGCAACATTTTAATGCCTACAAGAGATCAGTCACTGGAAAATTCCATTCCTTCTGTAATTAGTTTGATATGAAATTCATGAGAGCAAACATTACATGCTCAAGTGGGCTGTTTTAAAATTGCATAGCTGTTTGGTCAGGATCGAATGAAGATAGTTGAGATAGATGGAATAGTAAAAAATTGAGATAGATGGAATAGTCAAAAATAAGGTGAAAGGAATTAAAAGGAGTCACTCTTTTACGATTTTTTTTTTATGCACGGAGGTTATTTCATTAAACACAAAATCACTCGTTTCAAAATATTGCAATTGTACTGTATATTTTTTTTTGGTCTCTCATAATGACATTACAGTAATCAAGATGACGCAACCATGCCTAAATCTAATGAATTCAATTAGTTCAATTGTAGTTGTGACTTGTAAACAAATAAGTATTTCCACATCCCCACTCTCTCTCTCTCTCTCTCTCTCTCTCTCTCTCTCTCTCTCTCTCTCTCTCTCTCTCTCTCACACACACACACACATACTCAAAACTAAGAGTCATATACGTTTGGATTCTCGGAACGTAATAAAATTATGTAGCATGCGTTATTGAAGTTTCTATAGTGTGTAATATTTGTTAAGAAAGAATTCTCTGATTACATAAACAAATTTGCTCTCTCTCTCTCTCTCTCTCTCTCTCTCTCTCTCTCTCTCTCTCTCTCTCTCTCTCTGCGTTTCACTAACTTTAATTACACCTCTCGGGTGTCATGAAAACTGCCGTAAGTAAACACTCCGGCTAACTTATTAAAATTTCCATTACCGTGGAAGATTCAGGATGGAAAAAGTAACTTTATTTTCATTTGTCATCACTTGACACACTTGGCCGAGTATGAGTATTTGATGAAGGCTAATTATAACGATAAAAAATGAATAAGTATTTTTTTGGAGCCTCAAGGATGAGTGGTTATGACATTCACTTTCGTTGCGAGGTGGCCTGAGTTCGACCCTACGGGTAGGAGAACGGTTATCTAGTCTCAGAATACTTGGTGAGAATGGTATGGTGACCTCATTTAGAGACATATTTTGATGGGAAAACACGCGTGGGTAAAAGGTAAATAAATCCATAAGCAAATAAATAAAGCAAATGAACAAATAGATAGATCAAAAAAATAGACGAGAAAACAATCCGCCTCAGATGAGTCTGTTCTCGACTCTGTTTCTGTAGTCGAGAAAAATCTATCATCTTATTTCCATTTTTTTATTGGAAGCGATGAGAATAAATTGTGCCAGTCTCCCTGACCTCGATTCGATGGAAAGCGACTCATTCTTGGAATTTCGGGAATGCTGTGAACACCAAAACGAACGAAATCGCACAAGGAATCCTTCCTTACAAGGTGTCTTTAGAATGTATGGGAGTTTGATGGACAGGAATGGGAAGTATTTCAGTCTAGTTAAGTAAGTAACAATGGTTATAGTAAGTCACAAAGCCTTTAGTTATGAATAAAAGTGGATCGTTTCTAACGAGGAAGAGCTGTAGGCGTTATTAAAAAAGTCCCCCCATAAAGCATTATTGTCAGTTTTCTTTAATGCGGTAAGCCGGTACCCGTTTTCTTTGATGAATGCCTCGTAAAATTTCAACGTTAAGACACTCTCTTGTTTTCTTTCACCTTTTTATTTTACGTTTTAAGCGTTAATTTTACGTTAAAAATATACTGAGTGTAAAAACAGTTCCAAAGAAACACTATAAAGTAAAGTAATATCACTGAACGTTTTTTATTATAATTTTTGAAAGAATATTTTTCATGAATAACCTTTGACCGTCTTGCTCGGCCTAAAACAGATAAAAAATGCCCCATTTTATAAAACTTTTCCTCCCGGGATATCTAAAATCCGACAAGAAATATAAGATATTTTCTACAAAGATGTAAATTTTATGAGAATGTTTTATTTCTTATAGCCACCCTCTCTCTCTCTCTCTCTCTCTCTCTCTCTCTCTCTCTCTCTCTCTCTCTCTCTCTCTGCCTTGCAGAGTTCATTGTCTTTGTATGAATATTACTGTGTCCATACATCATAATTTTTAGCCATATTAAGCAGATTTGCAACACTAATAAAAAAAAACTCCTAAAGAGCTTCCCCGAACAAGGGCAGAAACCCCGTTACATAGATCCATAACTTCCACTCTGTACAAGAACCTTAGCGTAACAGGGTCACTGTAAAATCAGTTTCACGCTCCAGTTCTGACAAGTTGTGTGAAATGTTTCGACTTTTTCTTTTTAGGGGGGTTACTTCACGCTTAAGATGGGCGCAATGACAGCGTTATATATCATTTAGTGTTTTAATGTAATACTGGCTATATTCTTTGGCTTTTAATACACTCTTACAGTGATGGACAAAGGATAGGCCTAGTTTGTACTCGACAGCATCTATTATTATTATTATTATTATTATTATTATTATTATTATTATTATTATTATTATTATTATTATTATTATTATTATTATAAATTTCTACTTCACATTTTCATCGAATCTTATGATTTGTTTGTATTACAAAAAGATTAAATAAGAAGTAAATTAAAGTCAATAGATATAGGATAGTTAATGTACACAGTCAATTCTGCTTGTCACAATATATTGTTTCATATAACATCACACTTTCCATTACAGTTCGTTGCTGTTTGATAAACTTGAGTCATTAATAACTTAATTAGGGCTTTGACACTTTCATCTACTCTAATGATAGTTTTTCGAAGACTAGAAAACCACGTGGAGTTTAAACAATATTCAGTTTAATCACGTATCCGATAAGTACCTCCGCTAGGAAGGCTCCCAGGGAAATGAGTAGGCCTACTCCCAGAATTGCATACATCCCCTGGAATGACAAAGAAAATGGGATTAGTTATTCGCTCAGTTAAAGGTTCTGATGCTCATTTTTTTCCTAAGAAGAAAGTAAGGTTCAAATCCGCGGGGTTTCTTCCATATATACGCCATTCAGTAGAGCGTAAATCACTTAGAAGTGGTTCAGGGACAGATGTATCAAAGGTCGAACTAAAATCAAGTTCAGATGAGACTTAATGATGTCAACTAGATTTTTAAAAGGTCATAGGCATGCGTTCCCAACGTTATTTACTTCGAAAAAATCAGTAAAATTCACAAACAAATTAATCTGATTTTTATTTATTTATTTTATTCAGTAGATGAGACCTAATCGTATTGAACAAGCCCACGGGGCCATTGACTTGAAATTCAACCTCCCGCCTCTGACTACACACCGCGGCAGTAACTGATCATGACTCAGAGCCCTGTGGGAGGCGCGAACTCGTGACATCTGAGTGGTATGTCAAGACACTAAACATTATACCAGCGACCAACAATTGATAATCACAGTGCGGTCTTCATGTCCTCACGAGGAACAAATTAATATTTTGCAAGGTTCCCGCAGTGATGGTGGGCTTAGATTGAGTTGGCTTATGCTCTGAAGTGGATCGTAAGTGTGGTAAGTGGCAAATGAGAGTAGGAGGCTTCTATGGACCTCCCATCTCTGACCAACCAAACTTACCGAAAGGGGATGCGAGAGTTGTATGTGCTTTGTAGCTACAAATAACTGTTTACATTTTTCTAGACTTTAATAGATTGTTTTGAAAATTGCCAATTTGAAATCGTGTTACTTTACATCACTTACCTTCTGTTTGGGAGCAATGAAGATAAACTGATATGCCCAATAGCTTGAATTAACGGCTATGTCTTTCATTTGACAAGTGCTTTTAATATGGAAGGTTCATTTCACGAAAAACAGAATTTAACGAGAGGTTTCACTCAGTTATCTAGTCACATTCTAAAAAAGAAAACCGTGTTTGAATATCATTTGTTAACCTTTCTTAACCGCCCTCCATCTGCTATTGACAAGACGCCGAACTCTAAGGGAAAAATAAAGTTCCATGGATAACTTATTTTCTAATTTACCTTTCTTGAAATAGAAGCTGCATTTTCGAAACCTACCCATATATTACTCAGAGCGAGAGGGGCTTGCACGGTGATCGTGGATGGGGAGTACGTACAAGCCGTCGAGTTTTCGAAACCATTCATCAGCCAGTGGTCATAGAGCCCAGCTGCTAGCACGTATCCGATCCTGAAGAAGAAGAAGAAGAAGATGATGAAGAAGAATGTAGACAAAGATCATGGAAAAGTTCAGAGTTTTGTAAAACATCCAGGACAATTTATGAACGATTTTTGGAGCAAATCGGGGCGTCATGGGATCCTGAAGAAGAAGAAGATGAAGAAGATTGCAAATAAAGCTCTTGAGAAACTATAGGGGTTTGTGAAGCATCCATGATAATTCATAAACAGTTTTTTCAATGGATTGTTTAGGAGATAGTGGTACTTCTACTGATTTCCTTAGGCTTATAGGACCGTGCTTACGCAATTAAAGTAATGGATAGTCATTAAAACGACTTAGTGTTCCCAGTATCGGTAACTGAGTGCCAGGTATCGTAGGTTATGATGTTGTTCAGTTAAATCAAAATTCACAATAATCACATTGGTCTATCAAAACCTACGATAAAGGATCCTCGAGTCGCTAATTTGACCAGTGAAAACGACAATCAGAATCTTTCCCTTGCACTTCCTCAGTTCACTTGAGGCAGTTGGAGAAGTTAAGTGTCGAATTCCAGGTCTCAAACAATAACAAGTTTCGTCTCAGGCAAAGGCAAGACATAATCAAAAAAAAACACGTACTCCATATAGTAGATCCGAATACTGAAGGCTTGTAAAAGAATGATTTTTAAAACAAAGTAATTACATGTCTTGCAAGATGAGGGCTAATCGTGAGAATACCCTAAAACAAATCTCTTTGTACTTCTAAAAGTTTATTTACGTTTTTACCTTTTTATTGTTTTTGTTAATCTGTCTTTTTTCTAATAACTGATCTCTTCTTTTTGCATTTCTTATTATTTTCTGTAATTTCTTTCAAATGAACACCATATTCTTTGGAAGCTTGAATTTCAAGTCAGTGACCCCTTTAGGCTTTATCCTTAAGAATAAGGGTTTATCTTCTGAATAGTGATAATAAATTATTATTGCACCATGTAACTAATGGGAGAATTAGGTGGCATTCTTTTCTTGCACAAAATAATCACATATTGCAGATTCTTACTTGTTAGAAGTACAGCCAGGTTCATTTTTCTTCGTTATTAAGAAGTTAAAAAGTAATAAAAAACGTAAGAAGTAGAATATTTCCCTTTTTTTGTACTTTCTATTCACTGCCTTTCATTCATACGATTTCTAGCTCTGTTCTCTAATAGGTGACCATATTCCAACACTTTCCCGTTTCACCTGCCGCTGCTCTTTCCAGCAAGCAAGTCTCTCGTTCGGATGGGGGAACGCATTCAACAGAGTCCTCTGTTAATTCCTCTTTCCTTGTTCCATAAAATATCAGAGAGGGGAGTAAAGGAAAGCCTCTGCTCCATTATTCTCTGGAATGGGCCCTAAAAAGCCACACCTTTCAATTATAGACGTAAAAGGTCCCTGGTTGATAAACCTAATATACGGAGGCGTTTGAACAATTCCTTCTACAAATATTTCATCCTTAAAGAAGATAGGACTAGATAAGACTAGAACCTCTCTCTCTCTCTCTCTCTCTCTCTCTCTCTCTCTCTCTCTCTCTCTCTCTCTCTCTCTCTCTCTCTCTCTCTCCAAGCAAAGCCTGATTTAGTGAAAGGCTTGATGATTTAAACGTAATGGTTTGTTATTTACAGACATTGCGCCTCTTTTTGTCAGAATATTCTCTCAATCTTTCGTATCTAAATATCAAAAAAATTATATATTATCATAGGAGGTTGTGATAGAAGGAAAGTGGTCAATAAATAGTGTAAAAATGTGCAAACTTCTACTAGATTAGTAACAGGGAAATTGTCATAGACTATGCAGAAGTCCAAATCCTGGCTGAATAAACTTTACGTGCTCATTCTACCGATACGAGAAATAAGTGATATTTCGAGTCTTTACGAAATACACTCGAGTGGATCTACCCGTCTAATTTTGTTATTTTCCTCGTCTTTGCCTCTTCCAGATCCGGGTTACCATTAACCAAAATATCTTTAACGTTGCTAACACTTACTTTAAATCTTTCGGCTAGTCTGTGAAGCTTCTTGACATCAAATAAGATTTGGTAAAAACGTCACCCATTCTCCTTCTTCTTCTTCTTCTTCTTCTAGGTTGCCCAAAACGATGCCTACAACTCCTGTTTGTCTCCTGCTTTCGTTCATAACTCCAGTATTGCATTAACTAACTGAGGATGTTACACGCCCTTGCAGAAGACCAACAGTCACTTAAGATTTTCATTTTCTAACTCGAACAATAACTGTATTTGTGAGACTTATGATCACTCTTCATGAATTTGCCATTTGTATTACTCATGTCTACTCTTTCAAAGTGATATCTTTATCATTTTCACTATAAGCTCGTCTGCTTCCACGTATGTTCTTCCAGCTAATCCCCTGTTTTCAGATTTCCTAAAATGACCTTATCGGAAAAAAAAGCTTGAACGAAAAATGCCCCAATTTTCAAAACCCACTGTGATGCTATCAGAATTCTCTACTGCTTCATAGACTTAAAACCACTTCTAACCTTTCTTAATATACACTAATTGGGTATGTCATATTAATATAATTCTTACCCTTTCTCCTGTGACCTTTTCCCCTTACATAAAGGGTATAGTATATCTCAAATCAAATTCTTCCGAATTTTGTTCCTTGCTGATCCTGTAATCTTACAGACGTGCCCTTCGGAAGGCGAGGCGCCCCTGTGGATGTTCAGCCTTGCAAGGTCTGGATCCGTTGCTGTTTCCCATAATAATTTCGTTCACCTTTCTTTCAACCTCAGCTTACTAGTTCAAGAGGCGGTATTTTTTATGGAGAAATCCTGAATGTCGGTAATTTAGTGATTTCTTTTTTTTTTTTCAAAACTTTTAATTTTGTTTCTTTAATCCTTTTTTGTTTCTACTTTGATTCGAATTTAAAATTGGTTAGTGACACAAATTTGGTTAGACGATTTGCTATTGTGCTGATTTTTTTTTTTTAAATTACGTTGCATTGCTAATTCCATTATTCGTACAACGAATATGATAAATTTGTCAAATAATGAATTTGTTTAAACATCCAAAATCCACCAGTGATTACATATTTACTTTTTAAAATGTAATCGGCGACTTAATTGTAATATCATTTCAATAACTTCAACATGTCATTAGTAATTCCAGCAATTTTGGTACCTTTCTGTTCTTCTGCTTTTCAATTTCATTTATTTCATCTACCACATTCACTTCCAGATTTATTCTCGGACTTTAGTTAATTCCTCAATTGCCAGGTCGACCTCTTTTGTACCAAAGACTCGAAAATCACTAAAGAAACTTAAAATAATTATAAGTATTTTGCTATGTAAACCACAGTCTTCAAACAGCGTCCCTCTATTGTCTTCTAAGACCTAATTCCTCAGTGATCGTCCACTTTATATAAACTCCGTAACGTAACTGATTTACATTTCATAAATTTAACATTAACTAATTACACCCCCTTAGACCCCCGGTCGCAAATTCCTGAGATGTATGTTAGTATTGCACCAGCCCCGGTTTTTTGTCCATGCCCCTAGGTTAGGTTAGGTAAGGTTGGATTAGGTTAGATTATATCAGTTTCCCTAACCTATTTTGGTCGTGGAAAACATCATGAGATTATTTTCAAGAAAAATCTGTGGTTAGTTTTTAAGATATGGCGTCCCGCTTTTTTCAGGGAAAGGTGACTCGGTTGCATCTCGGGGAAAATGTGCCCCAGAAATCATCTCACCTGGCAACTGCAGCTTCTCACCTGTAATTCATACCATCTCACCTGGCGTTGATTGCTGGCATCAGCAAACTGTTCTTCTGAGTGATGATTCCCAGAGCCAAAGGAAGAAACTGCTCTTGAGCCATGTAGAAGTCGCATTGACCTTGAAATGGTCGTGAGAATGTGTGTAAGTGAATGGGCGGTGTTTATCTTATTCACTGGTTTTATTCAGTTTATTCAAAAGTCACTTGATGTAGATGAGGTATAATGAGAGAATTGGTACACAGATGATGACATGACAAAAGCATTTATCGTAAAACAGATTTGTAATATTAATCCTATAGCACTGAACCTTCACACACCTTAAATAATTTTCAACATTTTTCACTACCTGATGTAAATAGGTGTTGTTTCTAAACATTGAAAAGCAAGAAATTATTCAAGATAAACGCAAATTTATAAACAGAGCTCTCTATTTATGTTTTTTTTTTTTTTTTTTAATTGACATTCTTTTTCTCTGTTATTTTACTCATTTCGCAGTGGTTTATCACACAAATGAAAGACGTGACAATCAAAGGATATCACATACTATCTATTTATCTCCGTAACTTCTTTCAAATGAACGCCATATAATCTGGAAGCTTGGATTTCTAGTTCGGCTCCTGCATGAATAGGGGTTTACCTTCTGCATAATAATAATAATAATAATAATAATAATAATAATAATAATAATAATAATAATAATAATAATAATAATAATAATAACATTTTGCTCTCTCTTACCTGTACTCGTAAACAGATCTAATAATAATAATAATAATAATAATAATAATAATAATAATAATAATGATAATAATAATAATAATAATAACAATTTGCCCTCCTTACCTGTACTCGTAAACAGATCTGTAATAATAATAATAATAATAATAATAATAATAATAATAATAATTATAATAATAACATACTTTGCTCTCTTTTTTACCTGTTCTAGTAAACAAATCCGCCATGTACATCTCCGCAGTGACGTCAGTCGTCAGGAGGACGTGGTCGCCCTGTCTGACGAGCGTGTCCAGGGCGTGAGGAAATTCCGCGTCCTCCAGGTATTTCATACGGCCTTTGTCCCACATGAGGGCGACCTCACGGAAAACGCCGCTCTTCACTGTCTGGGGGGATCGAGACACCTCAGGTTAAGTACGTGATTCTGAAGCTCTGGCGTTTGTTTACATATCTGAGGTGATGGTTAATTGAAAGTAAACCTTCAGAAAATAAATAAACGCTAATGTTTTTGTAAAGGGTTATAATTATATGAGTAGGTATATGGATGAATTATAAATATATTTTGTGAATTTTTGGGCGTAACCTTAAAGGTATTATTTCCATATTCAGTATGGTAGTCTGGCCTTTGTGTGGGGGGGGGAGTGATGATAGTGGTATTATTGCTATGATTAAATGAGTTCTGATTTCGGGATTTATATATTTACGTTGAAGTCCTAATATTTATATATATATATATATATATATATATATATATATATATATATATATATATATATATATATATATATATATATATATATATATATATATATATATATATATATATATATATATATATATATATATATATATATATATATATATATATATATATATATATATATATATATATATATATATATATATGACGTTTAAAAAGGCTCAAAAAGTAATTTTCGATTTACAGAATTCCAGAAGGTTTAGTTGTGTAATTAGCTTTTATGGACCTTTTTAACGTCCTAGAATACTGTTAGATTTCAGTAAAAACATTACACACACACACACACACACACACACATATATACATATATATATATATATATATATATATATATATATATATATATATATATATATATATATATATATATATATATATATATATATATATATATATATATATATATATAATGAGCCAAAGAGTCTCATTGATGATAAATAACGAAAAATCAGGAGCAAGTTAAAAGAACTCGCGTAAATATTTAAATGCGTATCAAAACAAAATTTGTTCTGTAATGATCCATTCACATCCGCCAATAACACATTGCCATCTTAATTTCCCCATAATTCCATCAGCAACACCTAAAAAACGTCCTCCACTCTACTTACAGAGAGGTAATCAGTGAGCGCGGTGTTATTCAGCTGAATCAGCGTCAATTTGGGGTTGTCCACCATGTCTTGCACCGTTTTGACGCTCTGCGGTACGTACCGGACCGCCAACTGCGACATCAGGTTCCCGGCGTAACTCCAAGCAACCACAGTTACCAGGATCAACCAGGAATACGCGATCATCTTCTGCCAGGCCAGGTCGAGGTTGAGGCTGATTCCTGAAGGTGGGAGATTTTAGATTCAGAGAGTTAGAATCGTTGTTGAAGTTGTGGAATTTTATTCGTAAACGCTCTCTCTCTCTCTCTCTCTCTCTCTCTCTCTCTCTCTCTCTCTCTCTCTCTCTCTCTCTCTCTCTCTCTCTCTCTCTGTGTGTGCGTGTGCGGTTGTGTATGTATGTATATATCATTGTAAATATGTATATGTGTGTGTGTTTGTATGGGTAAGGAAAGAGATATCTAAAGACATTTCACCCTAAAGCAAATATATCTATAAACCAACTATATAAAAAGAGAATAAATTAAAAACAGATAAACAAATAAGCTTTCCTAATTTCACACACAGACGAAACAAAGAACCAAACGAATACCTAGACTAACAAAAAAATGAACGCAGAGGTCCGCGACCAGACCCAAAAAACACATGACGAACGAAAAGCCCAAAAGAACTCAACCGACCCTGCTGAACGAAGACGCTGATGTCACTGAAGAGATGAGCGAACGCCCCCGAGTACCCCAGCCGTTTCTCGGACGCGAACTCGAGAAATATCGTCACCAACCAGACAACAACGAGTGACAAGATCAGGTAACCCCACACCGTAGGGGAGAGGGGGAACAGAAAGCCCCAGGGGTCGATTTCGGGTCGATTCTTAGCCAGGATGAGCCTCTTCATGGAAAACTGCACCGGCTGAGTGAAGTCGACTGCTTGCGAACGAGCCTCCGTCTGACCGAATGGTCCCAGAGCCACGTCGACCTCCTAGGCATTGGGAGGAGAAGAAGAATTAGACTGCTAGATGATGATAAAAGAAGGATAAAAGAGACAGATGATAATGAAAGAAGATTGAAATTGATAAAGAACGCATGAGGTAAAGAATAAAAGTGACAATTACCATATTTAGTATGATTGAATTAATAGTTCTCGTTAATCTTAATCCAGACCACTCGGTGCAGAAGAAGAAGAAGAAAAAGAAGAAGAAGAAGAAGAAGAAGAAGAAGAAGAAGACCGATAGATGATAATAAATGGAGAATAAAAGAGACTGATGATATTGGAAGAAGAATGAAATGAAAAAATGACTCACAAGATAAAAAATGAACGTAATATCTAGCATAATAGCATGATTAAATTGATATTTCTCTAATCTTAATCCAGACCACGCAGTGCAGACGATAGGGGCAGGAATACAACCTCATATACCCAACCTGGCATCATCTGACCCCTGCCTGTTGCTGGATAATCATCAACCTGTTTGTGATGTGGATGCGACAAGTTGCCGACATGTTTACAACATTGTGGATGCACCCTTACCTTCCGAGTCACTTGTCCCATCATTCCTTTCCATGAGCCGTTGGGGAGCTGAGAGCCCCAGGAGCCGTCTGCCGGCTCTATTAAAGTGTAGCTGCAAGGATGAAATAAGAGGAAGTCATCACAATAAAAGCTTAGGCCTCTCTCTCTCTCTCTCTCTCTCTCTCTCTCTCTCTCTCTCTCTCTCTCTCTCTCTCACAATATTTGTATTACCTGATTATTATGAAATTGTGAATATTATTGGCCAATATATTTAATTGTTTAAAGCCTTGAAGAAAATCTTTTTCCTAGGATACTGTTATCAGTTCTTACAATAGTTTTTTCTTATGTTAATATGTATGTCCAAATTTCACCTACAAATGACGTAATTATGATAGAGACAACATTCTTTTCCAAAATCCATTGATGAATTAAAGTTAGAATTACTTTCAGTTTTAGTTATAAATTTCATCAAACAGCTTTTTTTTCAATATTCATTATTAGAATAATAGCAGCAGCCTCAGTCTCACTCTCAGTCTTATACAGTATAAGATTATTCTCAATATCTCAAAATAAAGTCTTATTAGGGTCATTTAAACCTTTTAATACGATTAATATAGCCAACCAGTACGCCTCTATTTCATCAACAACATCCTATCTGTGCTTATCACTGCAATACAATTAAACACTCCGTCCTCTCCTCGCCTTACGTGAAATTCATCGACTTGGCAATCATGTTGAAAAGCTCTCCCACGGGACCTCGGATGAACATTTGGCCTCCGAGGCCATCTGGCGGGGGCTTCTTCACCACCTCGACATGCGGACGCCACTGTAGCACTCCCACCAGGATGTTGGCGCCTTTGGGGAACCTTTGAAATGAGAATGAGGTTGTCAGGTGAGCTGGTGAGGACGTTTAATCATTGGGTAAAAATTTTACCCGTTATTAAAAGCAAAGAATATGGGGCCAGGATATCTGTTACCGATAACTGGAAGGTTGATATCTGCTGTTTTGAACTTATTTAAAATGTGGGGTGGTGAGAAGCTGCAAAATCTGGTGAAATGTGAAGGCGAAAAGGAAATAAAGCTAGGGTGGAATTATTAAGGTAAATGGCACGATGCAAAACTGTTTGATGATGGTTGTACGTCAGAAGGAAAAGGAAAGCACGAGATGTCGACAAGTGTTTGTAAGTAAATAGTAAGACATAAGTGAGAGTATACTTTCAGGCATCGTTATGCAAAGTTATTATTATTATTATTATTATTATTATTATTATTATTATTATTATTATTATTATTATTATTATTATTATTATTATCGTAAGTAAAAATGTGTTAAATCATAAACCAGGTCGTAATGTTCAATGAGATATTAATTCAACATTTCTGTTGACGAAAAATGCAGAAACGCAGAACTTGCTATTTGCCATCCGTTCCATAAAGCCTTTATACCTCATAAGAGCATTTTATGTACACGGCATCTACACGGGATTATGTTACACTCGCGTATTTACCTTGTAACTTACATTTGACGAGAAAGGATGAAATATGCAATAGACCAATGCTGCGGACATGAAGAAAATTATTTCTGCGTTGGGAAATAGCTCAGAATCATTTGTATTATATTTGTCAAGAAACAGATTCAGCAACCAAGCCTTCCATTTAGAAAAATAATAAAATGTATAGGAAACGAAGCTTCAACGCTGATATATTTTACGTTCATGACGAATGTGCACGAACACTTTCCGTAACGTCTAATCGATGCAAAGTAACAATTTATTGCCGTCGTTGGTTTACTTATTGCGTGAGGTAACTAGCAAGAGAGGAGAAATTACTTTCCCTTTTTCTGGCGTTAGTCAGCTGTCTCTGATATATATTATTTGACATAGGGATCGAGATATGTCGCAGGCAAGTCTGTAACAAATCAGGCGTGGGAGTTGGTGTCTGGGGAGTCATCGACACGCAGGTGAAGACTTTATATGATAACTCTTTGTAGGCTGTAATGTCCCGATGATAAGTTTTGATGTTCTTTGCGCATCTCGTTCGTACTTTGTCTGGTGTGGAAGAGACAGTGAGAGAAACGCGGAGGGAAAAATGAAAATATGTGGAGAACGATGGAAAGAATTTTGCTGTTACGGGAAACACTCTCCTGACGGGAATTACGTGCTGTAAGAGAGAGAGAGAGAGAGAGAGAGAGAGAGAGAGAGAGAGAGAGAGAGAGAGGAATACAGTCACAACACAGACATTACTCTTTTTATATACGATAACAAAACTTCCCCAAATACAGAAAATTCAGCAAATACAGAAGATAGTAGAGAGATCCATTATAAAGGTCAAAAGCTCCATTACACTCGACTGACCTGTGCGTTCACGATCATCTGATCCGCAATGAAAAACTGAAAATATTTCTTTCAATTAATACTCATTTATTTTAGAATGTAATCCCCCCATGGTGAGAACATTGACATGGCTACCTAAGGCAATCGCAAGCAATTTAAAATCCGAGATCATTTCACGTTTGTGAGGCAAAAAAATTAAAATGTTTTAGGAATGAACAAAGCATTAGGACGAAATATGCTTAGGATTTTAGGCAGGCCTTAGGCAGCTAAGCACAAAACTGTCCTTGAAGAGCTGACTGAAAGTTAGGAGCTCTTTAGAAGCTGTCAGGGTAATTATCTAATCACGAAGATCTTTGGTCTAGTTTATTCCGGCAGCTGAACTGGAATAAACTGTTCACTACGCCGAGTGTAACTGGAGCTGACGGCAGTGGGATAATATCTACAGAAATAAACTCGTTCCTGAAATAGAGAAAAAAAGAGATTCCACAGACCTGACTTACGAAACAGAAAAGATAAACAGAAAAGTTACAAGATGCTTCAAAACATGAAGGCTTTGTAGGTTTATAAAATGAGCATTAGCTCCCGAATACACAAACGTTTCTCTGAAAACAGAAAGTGGGTAAACTTTCTCTCCTTTGGTATGGCGTTTGGACGAATGTTCTCACGGAAGTAAAAGGTATCTCGTACGGGCCTTGGAATGAAATTACTTCAGGATGAAAGAAAGCCTATTTCGTCAGTTTGAGAGAGAGAGAGAGAGAGAGAGAGAGAGAGAGAGAGAGAGAGAGTAGGTTTTTAATAATTTATTTTTTTTTTTTTTATTATTTAGGCTGCACCCTCTAAAAGGACATACCATGCAACTAGCTTCAGAGAGAGAGAGAGAGAGAGAGAGAGAGAGAGAGAAAAGGAAGACAGCTCGGAATTTTCAATATAACATTCTTTATGGATCTAGAAGAGAGAGAGAGAGAGAGAGAGAGAGAGAGAGAGAGAGAGAGAGAGAGAGCTTTATTCAGCCATCTTCTAAAATGAAATAAGAGCCCGGTGCCTCACAGCATTTTGTATTAAGGCTGGCAATATCTGCTAGACCTGACGGTCTGATAAAATTCCCATACAAAGGCACAAAAAAAAAGGAAGGGTTATAAAGAGTGGCATGAAGAGTGAAAAACCTAATAAAACTGAACGTCAAGAGTTCTGAGAGCCACCGAGACGGGAAAATAATTTTCGAGTCGGGGAGACAGTTAGCAAATGAATCAGGCTTCAAGGTTGTCAGAGTGGTGAAATTTTGATTTTTATATTTTTTTTTTTTTTTTTGTTAATGGGTTGACAATCTCGTCGAAGAAGCCTTTTCCTGCATGGTAAATGACCATATCAGTGGTTCTCAACCCTAGGGGGCGTCAGTAATTTCCAAGGGGGGCGCGAACCCTAGAGAAAAATAAAAAATTCTCTAATTATATTCGTTATTGTCTTAACAGGAGATTCTCTTAACAAGAGTAGCCAAGAAGCAGTGTCAAGTATCTCACTAATTTATTCCCAAAAGAATAAAAACACCCCTTCTCTTTCTCTTTTTATTCAATTTCCTTTAAATTTGGGAGAGGGGGCGTGGAGGGAAGGACCAACTCTCAGAGGGGCCGTGGTAATAAGAAGGTTAAGAACCATTGGACTATATGTTCCTGAATTTTCATTTTTTTTTTTTTTTGTTGGGGTGGACAAAGTGGGAACGTTTTTATGATACGGGATGTCTGCACAGAATGTATAATTCAGTTTTGTTGCTCTTCCACGATATCAACTGCATTATGTGAGTCTGGTACTTCGCAGAGAGCAACGGAAGATATATTAAAGGGACTGACAAGTTTCTTTCTCTTATATTTTCGTAGTCTTTCAACTGGATCGTTTATCGTCTTTGGAAAATTATTAGACCCTCGGCTCGGAAACTGATGCTTCGGTGCAGCATAAATGTCGAACTACTCTCAACTCGGAAATGGATACATTGGTATTAAAAAAAAGAAAATAAAACTATTTCATGTTCAAATCAGCAGCATGAATGTTGAACTACTCTCAACTTGGAAATGGATACTTCGGCCCTTAAAAAAAAAAAAAAGATAACTATTTCAGGTTCAAATCAGCAGCATAATTGGCGAACTACTCTCAAACTGGTACTTTCTGACGTGTAGTATTCCTCGTATCGTCTCCTTGGCTTGAACGACTTAGCTGTGGCCGCACGTGGGCAAAGGAAGTGTAGTTGATGATGACGACTATAGTGACTACAGAAACGTAATCTCTGGTGTTCCTCAGGGAAGTGTCCTTAGCCGCAACTGTTTGAACTATACAAACATGTTTTGTGCTTTGACCAGAAAATCAACCCGATTGCGCATGCTCAGTTTACATTGACCCCATCTGCTGATCACGGACCTGTGGTTGCCGACTCTCTTATTGGAGATTTAGCCAAAAATATTGCCTGGTGCAAATTATGGCACATGAAACTCGACCCTAACAAAATTCCAGGTAGGTCTAAGACGATGGATTATTATTTGAAAAGCTTAACTCTTATTTCATAGTTCAACTGCCGTTTCGTTATTTTGTCATTCTTTGTTGTTTCTCTTCTCTACTTTATTCTTTCCTGTTTCATTTCTTTATTCGTTTAGGGTTCCCTTCTCCGTTTGAGGCTTTGGACTTTGAGAATTCTGCTTCTCCAGCTAGAGTTACAACTTAGCTAGTAATATAATAATAATAATGGTAATTATTAAGTGACAAGTAAACAAGAGCTTGAACGCTTGTCGTCCTTCAGGAGATACGTCTACGTGTATAAATCGCCGTGTACAGGACATATACACAAGATCGAATATATACTTTGCAATTTAATTGGCACTGATGTTCCCCCGATTGTTTGAGTTCTGTTGTATACATGAGAGAACCTGAATAATATACACTCGTTTAAATAAATAAATCAGTCAATCAATAAATCAATAAATACATCGATCAATAAATAAATCAATAAATCAATAAATAAATCAATAAATCAATCAAAAAAATCAATAAATCAATAAATAGATAAATAAATAAACCAATCAATCAATCAGTCAATCGTATGGGAGAGATTTTACAGGAAAAAAAAATCAGGCAATTTGAATATATTGGTCTCTCTCAGACCAAAGAACAGACTTACTTGAAACCCCTAGGATTGTTCGCGAGTTCTTCAACGACCCCTTTTCTTCTTCAGAACTTCGGTATACAGTGGTAGCATAGTGATAAACCACGTTAACCTGGCGTAGCCTGAAAATAAACAAACCCCGTTATCTTATCATAATTCTTCGATGACGTTATCGTTGATTGATTTATGAAATTTTGGTTGTCAAGCCAGTCACTAGGGCGCTTTCGGTTGTTCAGAGTTTGAGACTGAAAAATAGGGAGTTGGGCTCCAGAAAATAAGGGAGATGAAGGAATAGGATTTTAAATTAGAAACATGGGAAAATCCCATTATTTTACTGTGAATTAATACTTAGAGAGGTTGGACAGCAAGGCTGGAGAAAGGGAAGGGGAATGGAGGTGAGGTAAAAGACTAAAATTTAGGGGGTGCAGCTCGGGGCCGAAGGGACACTGCAAAAACCTCCTTGCATGAATGACGTCATTACAATAATAAAAAAATAAAAATTCCGGAGTGATTGCAGCTGACCATGAATTTGACACTTCGTTTCAGACGAAAGTTAATAAAAAAAAATATCCTGTCCGACCACTTACCCAAAAGCACGGTCGGTTGGACTAGATGTTTCTAGATAGATATCTATGCTCGGTTCGGGGGCGGTCTGTATATTTGTAAAAGTACTTGTACCTGTTTGTTTATTTACCCGAGGTGGCCCTTTCTGCAAGTCAGGTGTCGGATTTTATTTACCCGGAAGTTCTTTGATGAACTGACTGTCCGTAACTTGGTCACAGTGGGCCTGTGAATAGGTACCGTACTTTGCAAAACCATTTCTTGGTAGTCTGGCTCCAGATTTCACATTTTTTCCATTCCGTTATCTCTCTCTCTCTCTCTCTCTCTCTCTCTCTCTCTCTCTCTCTCTCTCTCTCTCTCTCTCTCTCTCTCGTGAACTTGGAAGCGGCAGATCCTGAAGTTCTCTGTTCTGAATTCAGATGAATTATTTATCGTCTTGACGACACTGAAGGAAACTGGAACTCGTCCTGAGAGTCCTTAGGGAACTCTGGAACGTGTATCCTTGTACTGATGCTGCAATAGACATCGCAGCCGTCTTCCCCGTATCCTAAAAATACTCCATTACCTTCGTTTACTTCAGAGGATGCCTTTATTCGAGAAAGATTTCCGACTGCATTCGGAACATACCTTGCAAGAGCAAAGGTTTTTTTCGCTTCGCGAAGTCTTTCTATAAAGAATTACGGTTGGTGTGGCCTTCCAGGCGCATTCCAACCAACCGTGACGTGAATTTATATTAGGAGAATTGAGCTTCAGGGCCGTTGCTTGATTCCTCGCCTGTCTCAAGTGATAAGTCACAGAAAAAGAAATAAGATAAGGGACTTATTTCAATAGCCAAAATTGAAAAGAAAAACTCAAATTCATTTGGAAAAAATAACAAAAAAGAGAGGTTTAATTGACTGTGATAAGTTCAAGTAAAAATTGAAAGTTGGAATATGTGGACCACTCAGACACATAACACATCAACATAAATACAAACACCGTCCAAATAACAGAAAAAAGAAAAAGAAAAATAACAGAGAAGCTGATAAAGAATCAAACTCAGAGTTCCACGGACATCAAGATGGAATCCTGTCCTCTGTCTGGAAACAGATGAAGTCTCAGCCATTTTGAACATTCAGTTAGAATTCGGGAAGTTCTAGGAAGAGAGAATTTGAGCCGTTGCAGAAGAAGAAATTCATGTGTCAAAACTTATATGATTACTGAATTAAGACGCCAGAGTCAAGTCTATGGAATCAGAAACTGTTGCATCAAAGACCGTATCTCTCTAGTGGTATCTGACATCATTTATAAGCCACTAATACTACTGTTATCATTAACATCAAACCAATGTTTAATAAAAAAAATCTTCATAAAAATCTCATTAGCGCCTCAGGCACTTAAATGGTGAAGAAATCCACAATGATGTCAGTGTAGATAAATATTAGAAATATATACATAAAACAAGAGCTTTCGAGAACCTAATCGATTATCCCTCTCAGTCTATTTTCAATATGTATTTACGATGACATCATTATGGATATCTTCACCAGAACATCTTCGTTAAGACATGGATTACAACAGTTATCAGTTCTTAATAATACAAATACTAGTGTCTAATTGTTAATTGGTTAATGATAATAATATCTCGATCTGAACATAACAACCAAACGGGTGACCTTACTCAGTATATCGTTATAAAGCAAAACAATATTTATTTAAATGAGTTATGTGAATTTGAATCAAAACTAATCAAAGTTCAGACTGTGATAATTAGTCACTGGGTCTTGCTCACATTTCTCTCTTAAAACAAATTTCACTTAACCTCTTTGAATTCTTTAAATTACTTTGAATTCTGGAACTAGGTCTTTGGTCCCTTGTACTTCAGGTGGGAGATGATAGCTGGCAACTGCTTGAAAAATACTTCGAAAGTTACAAGCGCTCGACTGGACGCTGACAATGAATGCGGAGATCCTATCTCTTAAACGAACCGGTTTCAAAAGTTATGAATCAGAATGAAATGCCGTGTGGAAAGGCTTTAGACGTCTCTCTCTCTCTCTCTCTCTCTCTCTCTCTCTCTCTCTCTCTCTCTCTCTCTCTCCTTTTCGTATTCAGACATTAGCTATGAGAAAGAGAGAGCCCTCTCTCGCCCGCCCGTCAAAAAGCTTCAGTGCTCAAACGCTCGACCTGAAACCCGCTTCGAAATGTGTTCAACATGGTACCGATTCATCTCCTGACCCAGCCCTCATTCATTTCAAACACCACGATCCCCATTAAAGCCACGTCAAGACCAAAGAGTTACGTAACGCGAGTTATTGGCCACATGCAGTACCGTACTACACTGCAAGTTATTGCAATTCCTTCTTCAGTGCAGCGTGACGCGGGCATGAATCGCGAATTCGCCACGTTCTGCCGCTTCGCTGGAGCGCAAAAGTCGAGTTAAAAAGCGACATTGGGACTTTCCCTACGCATCGAACACTGCCGTGAAAATTTATACTCTCGCGTCAGCTCCAGACGATGATATAAGGGCGGGGATGGACTCTGAGAGGTCAACGTACCCTTCCTTAGAAACAAGAGAGACGAAGAGAGAAATCTGAGAGTGGTGACTCTTCACAAGATGGCTGAAAGACGAAGACAAGAAACACGTTTCCCGTGTCTTTGTTTGAGAGCGATAACTCACTGAATCCGTTACCTGGATATTGTGCAGTCAGGTATTCGACTCAGGAGATGATTACTCTTAAAGTATGAATGAGGACACATACAAAAATGCTATAAGAGACTAAAGAACTGTGAAGATTTATGCATGTTTTAGTGCTATAGTTAGCCAACTGCACTGAACATTACTGTCATTGAGATATTTACTATCCTGACACAAAACCCTTTGATTCCGTTACATCTAGGTTACAAATGGTCCATTAACAAGTTAAAATTCAATGAGTTATGAAGGTTTATGTAAATAGTTATCAATTCAAAAAAATTCAGATATATAGAACCTACCCTGATCCTAAATCTAACAACAGATAAATTACTTAAGATTGCGAGGAGGCTTTAGAAACCCATGTCTGTTTTGAATCTCAGTTTCATCCTGAATTCAACAGTGTTTCAGAGAGAACCTGAACGGAGCTAAAAGACCCGGGATATTTTTTTTTTCCCTGAAACAGAAGAATAGTAGGGAAAGTAACGCCCAACTTTTCCCCTCATTAAGAAAGTTTGAGCCGTCGAAAATGAACGCGAGTAACTTTCTATATACTATCCTTCCACTTACTTTTCAGGATGGGAACCGCCTGTAACGAAGTGTGGCGTCCGATTCCGCAGACTTTTTCACTCGCCGATGTCCCGGGGGAGAATGTACTGCATGTTATATTTGCTTGGCTTTTACCAGTGTTATCGGAATGGGATCTTGCGATGTGCGCAGTGACAAGGTATGTGTAGTGGGGAGACACGCCCCTTTGTTCCAGACACTCACACACACACACACAGACTTACACACACACACATACAAATAATTACTTTCCCATTGTTATCATGAACTGTTATTATCAAAGTTTGTTTTGTTACAAAAAAGAAAGAAATCTTTTTAAACCTCTAACTCTGTTTATGTGACTTTGAAAGAAATCAATGGACGTTCTGTTTATTTACGCATTTTTAATCATTCTTGGTCTTCTGAACCTCGTAAACAATACGAAAGTTTGCCATAATTTTTGGTTACATGCTTTGCGATCCAAGTTAACTGTCAAAGAGCCATGATTACTGAAAATGATTAGCAATTTCTTCTTCTGGGTCAAATACTAATCATTCCTCTCTCTTACTTTGACGAGATAATTGCATTCCATTCCTGTCCAGCCTGTTTGCAATAATGGAAGCCAAGATTAAGTCGTAGGGCGTTGAAAAATATTCATAAGAATTCTGCCGGTTATAAATATCACGTATTTTCCCTCAGTAATCCGTCTCAAGCTCTTTTCGTAGAAAAAGATCTTTACTTAAGAGTTTGGAGCGATTGAGCTAATACTCTATATCTCATGTTTTCACAGATATTTCTTGTTCTCTGAACCAAAATTAATTTTAAAAATCGTTATGCTTCTTTTATTAATACCTTCCCAGGAAGAGGGATATTTTTAAAACTTCTTATTAAAGGAATATATAAAAAAAACTGTTTGTTTCCCAGCTTATTTATCACCGGACGAAAGTGTATTGTCACGTTCTTTTTCTTCGTCAGTATTTTCGTAAACTTTTGGCTGAGACGGTGGGGAATATGAGTAAAGTTCTCTAAATACATACACTCATTTCTATCACCAGAAAAGTTACGATAGGGTGAGATAAACAAGAGTGTAATGTCATTTAATTACAATATTTTAGTGGATTATCAACCACGTTTCTCTTCCAGGACCTTTAAGATAATGATATAAAGTAGTTCAACGACGCAAACGAAACAGGTTTCGCACCAAGTTATTGAGAATTGTTGATCAACAAGCGTTGAGAGCGCTTAATATTTGTATATATACGTTTTTACCAGTTTTAACTGGATTATTCATTGCTGGCCTTGACATCAAATCGGCTGTTGTAGATCACTAAATAAAATAATTAGATAGATTTATCAGTCAGTGTGAGGTGTCAGTGTACTGACGTTTATGACGTATAGACGACAGAAAAGTATTTTTCAACTCTTTCAAGGTTGCTTACATTATTGATCATTGGTGATCATTGTCGATCACATGCCTTCGACTATAAAACAAAATAGGTTAACATAAAACTATTCCTTGTCAAGGAACTAGTTGTATGTCATTGTCATGGACATTATATAAATCATTTTTTTACTTTATCCTTCAAAAACCCAGTTATATTTTATTGCCTGTCGTTCAGATAAGGAAATTATGTTCTTGCAAGTTAAAATTCATCATCTAGTCTGTATGAGACCAAAAGTATTATTTTGTTAATGGAAACCTTGAACAAGGATGCTGCGTTAAGCAGATGTTACCTGATTTAAGCAGATGAATGTCGAAATCAAAATCCATGATTTGCCCAGTTCCGCCCTATAATTTTCCTGAGCCCTCTCTCTCTCTCTCTCTCTCTCTCTCTCTCTCTTCCGTAGTATGTTAATTAATCAATCAGAAAATATTTCTCTCTCTCTCTCTCTCTCTCTCTCTCTCTCTCTCTCTCTCTCTCTCTCTCTCTCTCTCTCTCTCTCATCTGACGCGTAAGTAAATCAAATGTTAATTTCAAATGCACTTCGTCTCGGCCACTGGGGAAAAACGTAATTAATAACATTACAAATGCTGTTATGAATCAGACCACACACACACACAGCGACATTTCATTACCCGCTTGGAAGACCGGTAGATAATTATCTAGAAGCAATGAAAAATTAAAACTCGATTTCAGCAAACGGCGTTCATTCCCAAGGCGTGACGTCATTTCCGGATCAAAACGCCTCTGCAAATGAATGAGTAATGACTTCAATAACGAACACGCGTAATTATGACATTAACTCTACAGGGAAGCCTAATTAAAATAAGCCTACATTAGTTGTTGTATTCATTATATGCCTTCCTCTTCCATAAGAAAAAATCCACATTATTTGTTATCATTTAGAATTTGTATGTCAAGATCACTATTGCCAAAACGATGTGAGGAATATTAAGGAGTTTTTATTGGTTAATTTTGTAAAAAATTGTAATTGGAAAGGAGAAAGTGCTTGAATTCATTTGCAAAAAGTGAGACGGTACCTGAATTCATTGCAGAGGGAAGAATGTGCCGAAATTCATTTGAAAAGGCGAAAGTAACTGAATTTATTAGCAAAAAGGAGAAATTCAATTTCTTCATATGCAAAGAGGGGAAAGTTTCAATTTTCATTTTCAAAATGGGGGAAGAACAATGTTTTTTTTTTTAAATAACAAATATACAGTTTAGTAAAAGTATCAAGGTTATCATAAGGAAAAATATAAATAATGTCAAGCTTACCCAAGGAAGAAAAAAATATGGAAAGTAGGTGAAACATTTTTTTTAATCCTCAAAAAAATCCTTAAATATTAGCTGATGCGTGAGTAATACCTGTTGCTATATTACGGATAAATTATCATTTTTAAATGTGTAATACGCCACAATCGTACCACTTGTGAAAAAGGCGTCTTAGTGAGTTTTTATTCACATTAGTTGAACTAATTTTGTTTTATTGGTCAACGTTACTTCAGGTATTAAATAAGTACCTGACCACCAGCCTAGGATTTCATGCTGCCTGGCTGCCCAGGTATTAATCAAGTACCTGGCTGCCAGTCTAATGTTTCGCTCGATTATTAATTTTTTTTTAGATATTCTACTCTCTCTCTCTCTCTCTCTCTCTCTCTCTCTCTCTCTCTCTCTCTCTCTCTCTCTTTGTCTACTGGTATTTCATTCAGTATATTACACTCCTAAATAAAAGCGTATATTTTTATTCCTTTCATTTTATATATATAATCCACATATTTCTTTTAATAATCGTCATACGATTATCTAATATACTCGTATAATTAGATAACTACGTACAAAGTTAGTCTGGTGATGAGAGAGAGAGAGAGAGAGAGAGAGAGAACAGGTAAGGAAAACATTTAACGGAGCGAGAAGCATTTTATCGAAGGTGAGGTACTTGAGTGAAACACTGACGAGAGAGAGAGAGAGAGAGAGAGAGAGAGAGAGAGAGAGAGAGAGAGAGAGAGATTAGGTGGAGTCGGGGAAGTCCCGATCTCGTAAATCTCTCCCTCTTCTGAGAGATATAGCGAGAGCGGATACCACAATTATCCGGTTATTTGTTTCTACGCATTTAGAGATATCCGTTACGTCGTGTTGCATTGTATATATATATATATATATATATATATA
Organism: Macrobrachium rosenbergii; assembly: GCF_040412425.1. Classification (NCBI taxonomy): domain Eukaryota; kingdom Metazoa; phylum Arthropoda; class Malacostraca; order Decapoda; family Palaemonidae; genus Macrobrachium; species Macrobrachium rosenbergii. Next base: position 4,794,504 of record NC_089769.1, on the reverse strand, counting down.
TATATATATATATATATATATATGTATGTATGTATGTATGTATTATATATATGTATAAATGTAAGTATATTTATTTATTTATTTATTTATTTATTCATTTATTTATTTATTTTTGAACACCACAAAATGCTAAGAAAGCTGCCGATTTGTGGAAGAATTGGATCCCCTAACAATGTAGAAATCGTTAGTTTTATTACCCACTTTGCAAAAATAATATTAAATTTGCATACCACTTGCATCACATTCTGTCACATTCTGCGCTCTCCCATTTGAAAATCTCAGGTGGCCGGAAATTTTATCTTTCCCTTAAGACTATTGGTATTCTCAAGAATAGTGATTCGGAATTCATAACACTTCAAAATTTCTGTAGTTTTGTACTTTACGCAATGCAAGTTACCTTTAAGTACAGAAAATGTTACATTTTTTATTCAACATCTGCAATATAGAATGATTACATTATTTTCATATTTATGTATCATCACAGATTGGTATCTAAGACGCCAGCAGATGTAATAGTGTCTATTCTTATCAAAAGTATAGAATATTACGTCATCGTTTGAGTGAATAAATGATGAATGACTGAATAATTCCAATAAACGCCATGATGCATGAGTGAGTGAATAGTCTCATTCTGCTGGGCTTCGAGAACGTTCTTGATGCCCTGAAGATGGCGGTCAGACCGGTTTTCTAAACAAACTACGACTAAATGTGCGCTTCTTTTCCAGCCAGGGGTCGATTCTTTGGCTCATTTTCTCAATTTTTTATGCTCATATTCTCAATGTTCATAAAAACAACACAACAAATTACTCTCACAGAAATACTCCGTATCGTTCAACAACGATATCCTTCTGGTTCTGTTAACCAAAGAGATAAGTTTGTTTTTTTTTTTTTGGGGGAGTTTTTTCATTACTTGTTTTTGTGTCTGTCCGATGACGCCACAGAGTCACTGACGCATTTAAGAAGGCAGTGTTTGTTCTGGTCAGCCACTTCTTTTCGCCTTGTGAGGGTTGAAGGATTGAAGGATTCTGGAACTACTGAGGTGAAATTAAGAAAGCAGCGTCAGATTTATGTTTCGTGATGACGACGCACGTTCTATTCCAGTTCGATACCTGTATTTTAAGGGGTTTCCTTATTTCCTCTTTTATGTTGTTTTGGGGAGTTTTCTTAGCCCTTGTTTAAGATTTTTTTTTTGTTTCCTGTTTAATATTTAGTGGGTTTTCTTATTTCATGTTGAATATTTTATGGTCTTTTTTTTCTTCCTGTTTAATATTCGGGGGTTTTCTTATCTCAAGTTTAATATTTTAAGAGGTTTTCTTATCTTAAGTTTAATATTTTAAAAGGTTGTCTTATCTCCTCTTTGATATTTTAGGAGGTTGTCTTAGCTCTTCTTTAACATTTTAAAAGGTTGTCTTATTTCCTCTTTAATATTTTAGGAGGTTGCCTTATCTCCTCTTTAATATTTAAAGAGATTGTCTTAGCTCCTGTTTAATATTTTAGGAAGTTGTGTCACCTCCTGTTTAATATTTAGGAGTTTTTTTATCTCTTGTTCAATACTTTAGGAAGTTGTCTTATTTCCTGTTGAATATTTTATGGATTTTTCGTTTCCTGTTTAATATTTAGGGAGTTTTCTCATCTCCTGTTTAATATTTTAGGAGGTTGTGTTATCTCCAGTTTAATATTTAGGGGTTTTCTTATGTCCTGTTTAATATTTTAAAGAGTTACCTTATCTCCTGTTTAATATTTTGTGGGGTTTTTGTTTCCTGTTTAATATTTAGGGTTTTTTTCCTGTTTAATATTGCAGGATGTTTCTTATCACATGTTTAATATTTTAAGGGGTTTTCTGAACTCCTGTTGAATATTTTATGTTTTTTTCTGGTTAATATTTCAGTGGGTTTTCTTACTTCCTGTTTAAACAGCGTGAGCTCTGAGTTACAGCACTTAATGCAAAGTAATCTTTTATCTCTTCTGAAAAAAACAAAAGAAGAAAGTCAGTGTAATTCAATACGACGCTGATTTCAAATGTTGACCCGTGTACGTCCGCAGTTTACCCAGCAAATAATTTCGTTTCAGAAATTCGCTTTTTGACAGGTCAAAGCTGACCTGGATTTCGCGTTACGTGCTGGCTAAATGTCCACCTGAATTTATCATGCCTTAGGGGACTTATGTCTTGGAGAATCGGCTTCTCTGAGGACCAAAACATGACTCGTGCCTTAAGACGAGAAGATTCCGAGAACGAGAGATAGATCTCAATTCTCTTGTCTGGATCTGACTTTGCCAAAGCATTTTACTTCTCTCTCTCTCTCTCTCTCTCTCTCTCTCTCTCTCTCTCTCTCTCTCTCCAACTTTCCCCGTAGGGGGGGGTTAGTGCCAACAGTACACTTCACGCGGTGTTCTGTATTTATTATTCATTATTAAGGTTCT
>NC_089769.1:4727083-4787083 GCF_040412425.1 Macrobrachium rosenbergii | reverse complement strand
AGTGACATTATCTATAAACAGTTTTTTATTGGACATTTTTTTCATGTTTTTAATTCTAACATTCTTATAAATAGTTTTTTTATTGTAAATGTTTTTTTTATTCTAACATTCCTTTTCACATAGAAGTGAAACTATCTATATACATTTTTTATTGGAAATATATATTTTTTAAATTCTAACATTCCTTCTCACATAGGAGTTAAAATATCTATAAACATTTTATTATTGGAAATATTTTTTTTAAATTCTAACATTCCTTTTCACATAGAAGTGAAATTATCTATAAACAGTTTTTTATTGAAAATATTTTTTTTATTCTAACATTCCTTTTCACACACAAGTGAAACTATCTATAAATAGTTTTTTTTAACTGTAAGTATTTTTTTATTCTAACATTTCTTTACACATACAAGTGAAACTATCTATAAACAGTTTATTTATTATAAGTATATATTTTTTTAATTCAACATTCCTTTTCACGTAGAAGTGAAACTATCTATAAACAGCTTTTTATAGGAAATATATATTTATATTTTTTAATTCTAACATTCCTTTTCACATACAAGTGAAACTATCTATAAATAGTTTTTTATTATAAACACTTTTTTATTCTAACGTTCCTCTTCACATACAAGTGAAACTATCTATAAACAGTTTTTTTATTGTAAATATATTTTTTTTAATTTAACATTCCTTTTCACATAGAAGTGAAACTATCTATCTAGGAATTCTGATTTGAGGATTTGAAAGGAGTTTGTGTAAGAGTCTAATTTCTCTTTCTTAAGTACCTGGTTTTTTTTTTTTTCTTATATAGTTTCTCATTTTCTGATAGTAGTTTTCAATTTGTCATAATACACTTTAGAGGAATGAAGTAATTTTTACCAGTGAAATGTTTTTATTCTAATTTCTTTGGAAGTTATAATAGTGATTTGTGGTGGTCTACGTACTTTCACTATTGATTCGCTCATAAAATTCGTATCCTTTCACGAAATTAATATATATATATATATATATATATATATATATATATATATATATATATATATATATATATATATATATATATATGTGTGTATATATATACACATATATATATATATATGTATATGTAAATATATATATATATATATATGTGTATATATATACACATATAAATGTAAGTGTATATGTAAATATATATATATACTGTATATCCGTATATGTGTGTGCGTGTGTGAGCGTGTGTCCGTGTGTCCGTGTGTGTGTGTCTATATATACGTACCACACACCTGCATGACGAGATCTTGATGCATTTAATCGATAGTATGTTTATACTCCTGTACCGCCCGGATTGCGTCACATTCACAATACCTTAGAGCAATTTCACAACCAATTACATTAGGAATTGGGCAAAAAGGGATGGGAGATATAAGGCTCAAAGTGAAAGTGACTATTTTTTGTATGTTGATGGTAATGGGAGAAACGAGAGGGGAATTTGCTAACATTTTCCATGTTATTCCAGAACAAGCACATTTCCAGACGTACGTATCACTCGCGATTACACTGGAGCCACTTTTGACGTGGGCATGAAATTATTTGCGGAATACCAATAATCGCAGCATAACACATTCCGTCTGTCGAACTTTGCCCCGCACCGATATCAACAAACATCTTTTCTGCTTCTCCCTGCCAGTTGGTTCAGTTTTTCCAGCACTACCGTGACCCAGATGCATCCGGAGAGCTAAGGCCACAGTTCCAGAGCGCTAATTCCATAGTTTTCCAGAAGAGCGGCAACAGGCGGCTATTAGTGATCCTTAGAGACTAAAACGTGAGGCCAAGAAGCACGAGTTTTATACCACACAACGTATGCATTACCTTCGAAACCTGTTATCACGTGGTAGGCCGTGCGCCTATCACGTGCGCAGGGGCTGGAACCGTCGTGGCAATTACCTTACGCTAACGGGGACGGGAATGGTACTATGCATCGTGTATGCGTACGAAGCTTTAATCACTGATATCCTAACCTGGAAATCAAGACAGGAGGCGTCGTACTTACGAAAAGCGAAAGAAAGTTTGAATATAGACCTAACCTCAGGGAGCCATCACGCCAAGGGGCTGCTATGTTCTGGATGGCCTTCTAAGAGCCTTGTTCCATTTTCGGTCGATGGCCCCCGCCTCCTTCCAGTCCTAAGGTTCGAGTTATGCTGGATCTGGTCGTGACGTCGTGATAGCTCAGACTATTCTTTGTGTGTGTGTGTGTGTGAAGTCTTTGGTCCTTTATCTGATAGAAGTCACCAGTGACATTGAGTGCTATGTGGCTATGATGGTGAATCAGTTCCAGTCAAGCAGTCAGACAATTGTTAACTGACTGCGTGCGTATGCAGACGCCCTCTCCAGGACGCAGCTTCTAGACGGAATTATTCAGTTTCTCATCGAAATATTTACTTCTTTTTACTTCTGTTATGCTTGGGAAGACTATTGCAGTAACTGTCTAAAGAAAATATTGTTCCAGATCGCATCCGTCACTGATATACTTTTAATTTTAAACGAACAAAAGCATTACTGTGTCTCTAGGCTTTGTTGAAAAGATGGGTTGACTTCCACCAATATTTACGGGTAACAGGGAAGATTCGATCTATTGACAAAAGTAGCATAAGTTTTCTGATGATAAATTTATTCACAGGACAAGCAAAGCTTCCTCATTACCAAATGACATATTCTCCTGCCAGTGTTATCGGAATGGAATGGAGTATAAAATTTAGGCCAAAGGCCAAGCACTGGGGCATATGAGGTCATTCATTGTTGAAATGGAAATTGAGAGCAATGGAGTTTTTGAAGGTGTAACAGGAGGAAAACCTCGCAGTTGCACAACGAAGCAATTAATGGGAGAATGTAGAAAGTAAGGCGGAAGAAAGAGAATATGAATGGAGGTTGGGTAAAAGGAATGAAAAGGGTCGCAGCTAGGAGTCGAAGGGATGCTGCAAGGAGCCTTTAGTAATGCATACAGTGCACCGCATGAGGTGTACTGACAGCACTACCTCCCTACAAAGGCAAATGTTATTGATTGCATTTTTTTCTTACCCTCTGACATTGAAGGTGTGCTGATCCCAATTAACCTTCCCGCGAAAGTCTTGTTCCCATTAGGTTAAAACTACTTCTCATTACTCCTATCCGCTTCTCCACGTCATATACCTTTTGCCTCCACGCCCATTTGCCCGTGGGTCGGTCAGAGAGAGAGAGAGAGAGAGAGAGAGAGAGAGAGAGAGAGAGAGATCAGTTCATGAGAGCTGTTGATTATCTTCGGCCGCTCAGCAGGATTCCTACGCGCACATAGCAGAAGTGTCTGCGAGAGCTCGGAATTGTGTCATCGTGAAGAAAGAGACGAACTTTCGGTACTGCACCAAGTCTGCGTCATGAAAAGTGGTTGTCTGAATTCCCGTCAACTGCTGCACCAGTTTACTGCTTGCCTGGAAACAGTTTACTGCAGTTCCTGAGGAATTTGAGGGCAGAAATTGGCGTAATCCTGGCGACGATCCAGAAATCGAAACAAGGACAACAAGTACACAGTGCGCCGAAGTTTCTTCGGCGCAATCGAGTTTTCTGTACAGCTGTTACAGCGTATAGTCAAGGCCACCGAAAATAGATCTATCTTTCGGTGGTCTAGATATAAAGTTGTCTGAGCGCGGCCCATGAAACTTTAACACGGCCCGGTGGTGGCCTGCCCTATATCGTTGCCAGAAGCACGATTATGGCTAACTTTAACCGTAAATAAAATAAAAACTACTGAGGCTACAGGGCTGCAATTTGGCATGTTTAATGATTGGAGGGTGGATGATCAACATACCGGTTTGCAGCCCTCTAGCCTCAGTAGTTTTTAAGATCTGAGGGCGGACAGAAAAAGTGCGGACGGACAGACAAAACCGGCACAAAAGTTTTCTTTTACAGAAAACTAAAAATGGTTGTTTTTGTGGCAGTGTTTTTTCAAGCCGTGTGAGACGATTGATCAGTAGAATTAGTGTTCAGATTGTGAGTAAATTGTTTCTGTCAGAGTAAATCGTAATTATCAGTCAGGTAATAATGGAAGAAGCCGGATCCCATTAAGGAGAGTGCAGGATCTTCTTGTTATTCTTGCAAGATAGGGATGTTGCAAAAGTACCTGATCAGTTAGCGGTGAGAATGCAAGAATAATGATTCATTCCATTCTGTTGTTTTGAATTTCTTGCCAGGAACCGGTCAAAGTGAAATGTTTTCAGTCCGGAAAGTTCGAAAAGTTTTCAGAGTTGTATTTACCATCGAAGATTGAGATAAAAAAAATATCTGATAAAAGTTTTACAAAAGAAAAAGATTTGTGTTTACTTTGTATATTAAAAATCATATATATATATATATATATATATATTTTATATATATATATATATATATATATATATATATACATATATATAAATTTTTATGAAACACACATCGTGATTTATATACAATCATGGAGCTACAAATGTCGCTTAATATCAAATTCACGCTACCTCAGGAATATCCCCGATGGGAATTATCACCGAAGGGATTTTTTTTATAAGTGATAAATGGACTGGTACTGCCGAGTCTCGAGTACCAGTCCATTTATCACTTATAAAAAATTCCTCTTCGGTGATTTATATATATATATATATATATATATATATATATATATATATATATATATATATATATATATATATATATATATATATATATATATATATATAATTATATATATATATTTAGTATATATATATATATATATATATATATATATATATATATATATATACATATACATATATATACATATATATATATATATTAAACCAATCCAGTTGCCTTCACAACACAAACCTCTTAAACGCCCACACGTAAAGATAGAAGCACTGGATAAAGGGGCGTAAAATAAAAGACGCATAGCGCAGTTAGCATCATTCAGACTTGAGATATTAGCCTCTTGGATATTTCTCATATTCAAATCAACCTTGAGAAATGACCTCAAAAGTATTCTCGTAGGAATTGCGTGGATTTCGGCCATTTTTTAGTTAGCTTTAAAAAATGGATCGTTGGATCGTTACACAAGGCTCTGTTCTTATTCATTGTTACTTCATTATTATTATTATTTGCCTGGTATCCCTCTGATTCATCTGTTCATCCAGTGCCCTTAAAAGGAATTTTTTGGGAGATTTATACGCACTTATTGACGCACGAATACGTTCGCGTACATACATGCATACACACATACACACCCACACACATACACACACACACACACACACATATATATATATATATATATATATATATATATATATATATATATATATATACATATATATATATATATATATATATATATATATATATATATATATATATATATGTACATACATAAATGTTGCAAATCTGATTTATATATATATCCATTCATATATATGTGTCATATATATTTATAAATTACATATACAATATTTGCATATAGATATATATATGTGTGTGTGTTTGTGCGTATGCATCATGCATATATATGTATATATATATATATATATATATATATATATATATATATATATATATGTATATATATATATACATATAAGTATGGGAACAAGCTGGGAAGAATATATATATATATATATATATATATATATATATATATATATATATATATATATATATATATATAAACATCACCATCCCGATGATATCTCACCTTGACCAAAAAGGAAATGGTCGATCAGTTAACCTGGACAACCAATTATTTCGCAAGTAGGTTTCATAGCTGGTGAATGTACTACTGGGAAAACTTGACCAACTGTTTGATTTGCATAAATCCTTGAGATAAACGATTTCGATAACGAGGACTCTTTAAGATTGTGTCATAGTTAAACTTTATTAATGATGTATTATTTTTTATTTGTTCGCATGATATGTAGATATATATATATATATATATATATATATATATATATATATATATATATATATATATATATATATATATTTATATATTTATATGATTTATATATATGTATATGTTTATTTATATATATGTGTCTGTTTATTTATATTTACATATATGTATATGTATATATATATATATATATATATATATATATATATATATATATATATATATATATATATATATATATATATTCTCCCATTCAAATTAACCATTATTTTCGCAGTTATTCTCTCATGTTGTATATACTTTTCGCCAGCACAGTTCTCTTCATTGTCCATACACGACCAGACCACTGCAATACTCTGTGAACTGTCTCTCTACTTACACGTAACTTCTTAATGCCTGTCTGTCGTATCTGAACTCTCCTGATTCCCGTTGTATAATTCATTAAATTTTCCTTCACGTTTTTCATCTTCTCGTTTCGTTAACTGATATTTCGCATACATAAGTAAGCGTAGGACGAAAGATTTAGTCTTCTTCAAATTATCTGCAGGAATCCTGCTCTCTTGTCTTTTACATTTTACATTTTACATTTTTAGCTGTAAATCCTTATAGGTAATCAAGTCATCCTCAAAGAAAGACAAATTATTGGAAAAGGTGATAAATATTTATAAATGTAAGGGAATAGAGAATATAACCGATATGCCTGAGTTTATTAGACGTCGGCAGCAGAGATCAGGAATGAATTCGCTCCTCGTTTAAATATCTGGAGATCAGGAGATTCTCTAACCACATTGCACAAACTATTCTACTTTTTAGCTGTAGTTAAAATTAAGTTATTAGCAAACTGAGTAGCATTAAACCCTGATACTAGAAAACGACCCTCTGCTGCAGAGGCAGTCAGCTAAAGTGTTGTGAGCGAAAACAGTTAGATTTCATGCAAAAAACAAAACAAGTAAAAAATGCGCCGAAGTTTCTTCGGCTCAACCGAGTTTTCTGTACAGCGTATAATTAAGGCAACCGAAAATAGATCTATCTTTCGGTGGTCTCGGTATAATGCTGTATGAGCCTCACCCCATGAAACTTTAACCACGGCCCGGTGGTGGCTTGTCCCGTATCGTTGCCAGACACACGATTATGGCTAACTTTAACCTTAAATTAAATAAAAACTACTGAGGCTAGAGGGTTGAAATTTGGTGCGTTTGATGATTGGAGGGTGGATGATTAACATACTAATTTGCAGCCCTCTAGCCTCAGTAGTTTTTAAGATCTGAGGGCGGACAGAGAAAGTGCGGACAGAAAAAGTGCGGACAGAATAAAATGCATACGGACAGACAAAGCCAGCACGATAGTTTTCTTCTACAGAAAACTAAAACTCACTTTGTGTAGGCTACTTTGAGATTTAACTTTTCTCTCGTTCTCATCATAATTCCTCACACCGAACACGAAATACCTATTTCAAGTAAGCACTTTTCTTTCCTCCATTCGCTCGTCATGTGTAACAGAAATCATTACTAAATTTTCCGGACTATCATCTCTTTTACCAACTTCTGCGTCCTTTTCTCCACTATGACAAACAATCGTCTGCAGTCACTAGGCACACGGCTCTCTGTATTTTATTTGTCTTCTTCTCCCATTTATTTTCTTGTCCTTTATCTTGCTTCTGTGACCATTCCATCAGGTTTTGTTACGAATGGGTAAACTCTCTCAGTTCCCCCTTACTTGGTATGGTTTAATTTCATGACCTTCTTTTGACAGTTCGTCTTACAATCCGCTCCATTTGATCATCAGGTTTCCCAGTGTGTTTGTGTGTGTCAGAATGCATGCATACAAATACACACGCACACACACACACACACACACACACACACATATATATATATATATATATATATATATATATATATATATATATATATATATATATATATATAGATACATATTATATGTATACATATATATATATATATATATATATATATATATATATATATATATATATATATATATATATATATATATGTATATATATATATGAATATACATACATATATTTCTATATACACATATATAAATATATATTTATATAAATGAATATATATATAATATACATTTATGTATATGTGTATGTGTGTTTGTATGTATGTGTCTCGTCTGATGTATACCTAAATGTAGCGTGTGAAAATAAGTACGTATATCGAAAAAATACAAGTCTAAATCTTTTATTATTTTACTCAGAATAAAGAAAAACACAAAACGTCTCAGTAAATACCTATTTCACTTTGACGAAGTATGAATAATAAATCAAAGGCTGACAAAAAAAAAAAAAAACTAAGCTTCCCTATGAACTATGAAAAACCTAAATCATCAGGTCATAGGTTATAGGTCAAAGGTGGGTGAATAATCCTTCTTATAAATTCTGTTCTAGCGAGGAGGGAATAATCTTGATCTTTCTCTGAAGAGTTTTTTACTCTCCTGAAAGAAATCTATTTCAGTCTGACCAACAAAAAGGATATTTCTAGTTGGACTTAATGAACACCCCATTCTTTTCCCCCTTTTATCGTCCGTCTGTTCGTAAAAGATTAAATATGATTTTTATTTCACAATTCAGTGTCATAGGATAGTCAGTGCCGTAAAGACAGAACATTACACACATCAGTGCCCAAATCCCCCCTCCCCCCCTTCCGGCTCCCTCCACCCAGGCTAGGACCTGAGACAACAAGACATCCGCTCCTGGCGATGAGTCAGCACTTAACCCTATCATTTGTACATTTCAAGACTTTTCACAATATTGGATTGTTGACACCGTCCAAGGCTTTCTCAGAATCAACGCAAGAAAGCAGTGTGGTTATTGTATCCATTTCCTTCTCCGGCCTGTTGGGAAGAAGCTTACTTTTAATCCTTCTGTCAAAAATGAGATTTAGGTGCAATGTCCCTATGCTACCCACATCCTGTCAGGTCACTTTTGGCCCGCATAGGGATGTAGTGCCGTCAGTGTGCCTCACACGGTGCAATGCAGGCATTACTTACGGTTCTTTGCAGCGGTCCTTCGGCCCCTATAGCGGCAACCCCTTTCATTCTTTTTACTGTAGTTCCGTTCATATTCGCTTTCTTCCATCTTACTTCCCACCCTCAACTGGCGACTATTTCGTAGTGCAACTGCGATGTTTTCCTCCTGTTACACCTTTCAAACCTTTTACTGTCAATTTCCATTTCAGCGCTCAATGACCTCATAGGTCCCTAGTGCTTGGCTTTTGGCCTAAATTCCGTTCCATTTCATATCCCGCAAAAGTCTAGTGAGTATGCGAGGTGTTATTTCAGTCTCACCTAAAATCCTCATAGTGGTGATTACTCCACAGCCAGATTTTAACCATCTTCTAAGTTTTTTTTATTACTAATGATTCCTACACAAAGTACATTAACTTATTTTATTTTATATATATATATATATATATATATATATATATATATATATATATATATATATATATATATATATATATAATATGTGTGTTATAAATATGTATATGCATTTTATATATATATATATATATATATATATATATATATATATATTTATGTATATATAAGTATACATATGGATATATATATATATATATATATATATATATATATATATATATATATATATATATATATATATAAAACACCCGTCAAATGGTACTATACACATGTCTATATTTTCTACACCAATCCTTTTCCAATTTCCCTTAAAAGCCAGATGCACACTTTCCTAGGATCCGAACAAAATCGTGTTAAAAAAAAAAAGAACACCTCTTGTAGCCGTGTTGACCTTTAACCCTTACGCCATCAGGAGAAATGGTCAAGTTTTTCAAAGAAAACTCCCAACTTGCCTTTGATAAATGACGTTCTTAGCAATCTCAGCCGTTCCTTTCATTTCATAAATAAGAAGTATGGCTTCAGGAGTTGGGAAAAATTCATTAAGAAAAGATAATTTTTTTAATTTCCAAGATATGACGTCATCAAAGGCGACTTGAAAGTCTTCAATAGGAATGATCACTACCTAACCTTGTTTTGCCACTGAAAGTAGGAACTGCAATATGAAATGCATTTTGTTTTTCTGATAATTGTCCCATTTCCTTCATTTTCATGTTTCCGTTTGAGGTCTGGCAAAATTATAATAATAGGGAACAACTTTCATTTCACGGCGTCTAGTGGGAAGCTTGTCACAGTCATATGGAATTAGAGGACATATTTTATGTGATGATACTTTTCTTATATTTTTGGAGCAATAGAGATTTCTGGTAATTTATTTCGAATTGCTGATAATTCTTTTGCTACCTTGATTAATAAGGAGTTCATGATGCTGATTGTTTTAGTTACTGAAACTAGATTATATTGATGAGAAACCTCATGATAGTTCTAGTTTACACACACACACATGTGTAACACACACACACACACACACACACATATATATATATATATATATATATATATATATATATATATATATATATATATATATAATGTATGTATATAAATATATGTATAAATATATATACATATATAAATATATATATATATATATATATATATATATATATATATATATAGAGAGAGAGAGAGAGAGAGAGAGAGAGAACAATGTCTATCACAGCATTTCAGTTCCATCCAAATAGTCGAAAAAAAGTAATGGCATTCTTACTGATCTAACATTTTAGAAATTCCACCAACCGCTTTTTAGTGCCGTTGGCTGAAGCATTCGCCTTGTGCTAGACCAGATTTTGGCTCATTTTCCTAACTAATTGAATCCCTCCTTAGGACAGTGAAAACATTCTGACATTAAATTAAAACTTAAGCGGAACCAACTTCTACCGCAAGCCAACGAAGCAGTTAACAAAACGGAACGAACGAGCCACCTTGAGGGAAGACAAAAATAAAAGGGGGTTTAGAAGGAGACCAGAATAGAGTTAGATATTAATAGAATGACCCTGAGATCATCAAAAACGTACTCTATTAATAATCTTCTGGGGAAGAATCATCTGAATATTCTTCTTCTGCGGAGGATTTTTCGAGACCAGTCTTGTCAAAGGGAGATTCATGTATCTAAGACGATGGTTTGAAAAGTTACGTTATTTACAATCAAGAGTAACGTATAAGGCTACGTAAGGGAACGCTGGGATACGGAAAGGGATCAGAGGCAACTGCTAAAAAATCGTGCTTGAAGGATTTAAGAAACGTACAAAAATAACGCTTAGTTAAATGTCAACATTATGTGGAATGTCAGTCAAGTTTACGGATATTTTTCCACTGTCTGAGCTAACGAGTAAAGTCAGTTGGTGTAATTCAATTTTTCTTAAAATTTCTCTCTCTCTCTCTCTCTCTCTCTCTCTCTCTCTCTCTCTCTCTCTCTCTCTCTCTCTCTCTCTCTCTCTCTCTATTAGTCAGTTTAAGCACAAGGAAAACGTTTCAGCCAATAGCAGTAAAGAACTGAAAGGGAATTTTGGAATATTTGATTAAGAATGCCATTACTTATTCGTGTGTTTAAGTGGAATTGGATTGCTGTGACAAGACACTCCTCTCTCTCTCTCTCTCTCTCTCTCTCTCTCTCTCTCTCTCTCTCTCTCTCTCTCTCAGTTAGTTTAAGCACAAGGAAAACGTTTCAGCCAATGACAGTAAAGAAATGTAAATGGAAGTTTTGAAATATCTTGGTAAGAATGTCATTACTTACTCGAGTGTTTAAATGGACAGACACTCCCCTCTCTCTCTCTCTCTCTCTCTCTCTCTCTCTCTCTCTCTCTCTCTCTCTCTCTCTCTCTCTCAGTTTCAGCCTAGGTTGTAGGTAAACATGTCAGCTTGGCATTTCGCACTAACCACTAACCATACACTTTAGACTTCCTGGACGCAATTAATCCGCGCTGTGCCCCAACAGGGCTGCAAAGCAACTGACATTTCAAATGGGCACCTAAGGACTACCATAGTTAGTGGGAGTAATGTCGATATACCCTATCCGCAATCGCACATCAATATGAAAATATCATCTCTAGATTACCAGGACATTTATATCAAGTTTTTTTTTTTTCGATAAGCATTCCGGAGCAAGGCTATGGCGGTGTTTTATTAGTAGTTTTTTTTATCTCTCTCTCTCTGTTGAATCAAGTGGGATGGGGGAAGTAATGTTTTCCTTTTATGGTAAAGGGTTAATTTACTTTTTCACAAAAGTAGTTTACGTATAATACGTTTAGCTTCCTCGCCCCCGATTACGCTCGTAGGAGTAACTTGACTCTGAAGGATTAAGTTTCAGGACACAATGCTGAAGTTGCTTTATTCCGCTCCACTTAATTTGGAAGTGTTTAGATATTTGAACAAATGGATGGAGATGATGCCAAAGACTTATTGTTATATTTTTTCGTCTTTTATTCACATATTTTTTGGTTCTTCCGTGTCATCTGTGATTTTTATTTGTTTATCAACTAGCAAGAGTGTACATACGTAAGAAAAATTGCAGCAATATATTAGCAGAGAAATCCAACGAGATTCCTAAACGTTTCATTTTTAATATAATATTCTGAGGAGGATTATTAGATCAAGTTTCAGGAAACTTATGTTTGTTCATTCCGCTTCACTTAATTTGGAAGTATTTCGATATTTATTCATTTATTTTTTAGTTTTTTCGTGTTCTCTATGATTGCCACGTTTACTTTATCAGCAAGAGCTTACAAAGCATTACTACATCCTTGAGAAAAGTTGTACAGAGGTTTAAGCAAAGAAATCCACCGAATTTCCTAAGATATTTTTGAACGAACTTAGAATAAATCCCATGAAAAAAACCATATTGACAAATAACCCAATCTTTTTCCTACAACTTCGACCGAGACTAACCGGAAAAGCGTTCAACCAATATCAGATAAATATTCTTGAACGATATCGAAGCTGTTTGTCAAGACACAAAGTCCTGTTTGATATATTTCACGGATGAATTTCATCCGATCATGCTACGCAGAAAAAGTGGACGGCATTTCTTGGAATTTGCTGAAAAGGACGAAGAATAAATAAGAAATTATCCATGAAATCTCACTTATCTTTTCCATCTAGGATCGTGTCAGTAAACATGGTTAAGTTAAAATCTTTCTCTGGAATATACCCAAGAAATTTGTGATGAAATGTGGAGCCAAAACCCGGAAATATTCTCCTGAATTATGAATGGGCATTCAGTAATAGGCTTACGCAGGTTAGTCCAGCAAGTCTGAATAATTAACTGAGGTCCTATCGGCGAGGTAATACCAAATATATATAGTGTTTTCGACCTGAAACCCACTATATAGTACCTATAGTATTCTTAACTTATTGGAGGAAAAACGGGTTTTAGAAAAAGGTATAAATAATAATCAGCACTTGTCCATTTTTATTGAAAATATATTCTCCAAATAGTTTGTGCTTAGATTAGCACGTTTTTACACAGACAGTGACCGTTACGTTTTATCGAAAGTATTTCCAAAACAGTTTCTTCACAGAAAGCACGTTGTACCTGATGAAATTCGTTTCATTAGAGCTGCAACCCCTTTCGTTCCTTTTACTGTACCTCCTTTCATATTCTCTTTCTTCCATCATATTTTCCATCCTCTCCTAACAATTGATCCATAGTGGAACCGGAAGGTTTTCCTCCTGTTACACCTTTCAACCCTTTTTACTGTCAATTTCTGTTTCAGAGCTGAATGACGTCGTAGGTCCCAGTACTTGGCCTTTTAACCTAAATTCTATATTCAGTTCAATTCAATTCAACGAAGCAAACGAGGCACCACTGAAGGAAAATGCTTCGGCATCGTAAACTCTGACCTCAGAGTTCTAAATTCCTGACTGTGGGTCGTAATTACGTTGAATCCACTGCAAGGTCTATGGATCAACCATCTGGTAATTTATCATTCAGAGTTGATGAAGGACTGAGAAATATGTGGACCATAAGATTAGGGGCAAATTAAGATTCTAGTAGGGTTTAACCCTTGCTAATGGAGGGAGGGGAAGGTGCATGGTAGATATAATTTATATAAATGGATATTTATATATATGAATATGTATATATATTACATATTTATATATATACATATATTTATGTATAAATTATATATATATATATATATATATATATATATATATATATATTTATATATATATGTATATATACATTATACATATATTTATACATAAATACTATATATACATATATATATATGCATAAGCATTATATGTATATATGTATATACATATACATGTATACTTATATTTACACACACGTCTCCATTATACATTTTCCTTCTCAATTATGAATGAGAGGCACAAGCTCAACACTTATGCAGATCCGTAGCTCCAGAATTGTATCCTAATGCGTCTCTTAATGAGTTCCAGAATGCAAATTCTCATCTGGGTTCATCCTGCCATCTTAAAACCATTGCAATTAAGGAAAACTGTTTCCACAGTTCCCTCAGGACGCAGCAAACAAAAGAGAAAGCAAAGAAAACGAACCGAAAAAAGATAATAAAATCATTCATATATTTTTTCCAGGTTTCATCTACTTCGCTTAAATGGGTTGGGTACAAGTGCTGGCTTTAGGGATCTCGGCCAGTATTCAGAGATGACGTTCTTAGCTCTGTGGAAACCACAGTCTCCTAACTGCCAGGTAACTGATGCGATGCTTTTTGGAATGATAGTGTTCAACATTGCTCTTAATCCATCAAATGTTCATAATTTATCCCCCAATAAATAAAAAAAAGCTGATATTATTGAAAGTTTTTAGTGATTCATCTTGTTTTTCAACTTCAGTTTAAAACCCATGCCTACACGACAGCCATGGAATGAATCATATAAACAAATTATGTTTAATGCAAATTTGATTTTTTATACTATCGATCAAGCTGACCACCTATCTGTTCATATATATATATATATATATATATATATATATATATATATATATATATATATATATATATATACATACATGTATGTATGTATATTTATATAGGTATATTTATACATATTTCACAGGAAGAACGACCAGTGAGTCCAGCACTCTAAACCTCCCGGTCTTCCCAAACACCAACTCCAATCTACTCCTCCGCTACTTTTGTAATCGAAAACTCCCCCAACACATCTCTACAAAGGAACTTAATCATTTCGTTAATTAACAAAGTTTCCCTCTTTCTTCGTCTACTGTGCTCTGCAAACAATAGACGAATTAGGTTTGAAATACAAGGCTTTTAACACATATACGTATAGACCTATAATATTAATCCACAAATACCGTTTAATAGCTAGTTTACTATACCTTGGGAATAACTTGCGCCCAAGGGGAGTTGCAATTGCCAGTGTTTCGTCCCCGGCAGGACTCGAACGTCGTCGGAGCACTTGAGCAGGTATAGTTCCCCTTGGATGCGAGTTATTCCCGAGGCATGATGAACCGGATAATCAACGATGGAGTACCGCAGGTCTTTCGACTTACAGTCCTTTACTTAGCAGACTGAAGAAATATAAAAATAAGTTTTCAAAGAAAGCTCGTATAAAGGACTATAAGTCGAAAGGCCTTGCAGTACTCCATTGATTCTCGCTCCTTCGTGGCATATATTGTTCTTTATTTATATATTCACACACGTTCACATATTTATATATATATATATATATATATATATATATATATATATATATATATATATTTAATGTGTGGTCTCCGTGGTCCAGTGGTTAACAGTGATAGTTCAGAGATCCACCTTCAGGAAAGGTGAGAAGATTTCTCCAGTTTCTTGAAACCCCCATTTCACCTGTGATCTATGTCCTTGGTAGCTAATTGACTGTGGTGCGCCTTATGCGAGGTTGAGAGACCATGAGGCTAGCACCCTTATCCCTCAAATTCTTACTGGGAACCAGGAGTTTTAATTTTTTTTCATTAAGTTGCTTTGAATTTCCCAAATCTGCTCTTTAGTGTATTCTGCATTGTATGTTAAGATTGCAGAGGCCAGCTGATTAAGTTGGCTAGAGATGACTCTTGAATAAGCTTTGGTCCTCAATCTTAAGTAGGATAGACACGAACCAGTCGTTCCATTAAGTGAAATGTAGATGCTGGGAGTAACAGAAGGGAAAGGCAGAAATGACTGAGCATACCCATCTGTTCGTCGTATTTCTGATTGTATTTGATTTTCTATTATCTTCTGTCACTTCTTTCAAGTGAACACCATATTGTTTATAAGTCTGAATTCTATGTCAATGGTGCCTGTAGACCCCTTGATAATAATAATAATAATAATAATAATAATAATAATAATAATAATAATAATAATAATAATAAATTTCTTATACAGTTTTGTATATTTCTAAGTTTTGCCTGGATGCAATTTAATAATCCCCAGGTTTTGTTGAGTGGAAATAAATAAAGAAAGGGTAAACAAGATATAAAAAAAAGTGACCACCCATTAAACCTAAGTTACTTGTTTTTACTCAACGTCCTCTAACTCTGGTACAATTTAAAGTACCTGAAAAAAAATACATGTCCCCTATACTTTAAAAGACCGTAGCGAAAAAACAAAGACCTTTTTCTTCAGCAAAAAATGCATCTTTATAATTTTTTTTTATTTCAGTTGGAGGAAGGATTGACTCAGTGCAGTTGCTTTTATGAGAAAGGTATTGACTTTCTAGGATGAATCTCGTCTTATTTTCTCCGGGACCCACATGTTTAGTTTCCTGCAGGAGAAATTTCCTAAGAAATTGTTGCCAGGGAAGGTGAGACTCTCTCTCTCTCTCTCTCTCTCTCTCTCTCTCTCTCTCTCTCTCTCTCTCTCTCTCTCTCTCTCTCTCTCTCTCTCTCTCTCTCTTGGGTATAGTTGTATTTTCAAAGTTGTATAGTTTTTTGAGAGTTCACCCCCATCCCACTTGCTCTGAATATTCATGCTTCCACATTTCGAACTTGAATAGTTCTCTCTCTCTCTCTCTCTCTCTCTACTTATGGCTATATTTTTAATTTCACAATTATATACTTTCTGACTGTTAAGCCTCTTTCCTCTTGTTTAATTACTGTTATTTTTCCTTCCAATGCATGGCTCTTCTCATCTCTCTCTCTCTCTCTCTCTCTCTCTCTCTCTCTCTCTCTCTCTCTCTCTCTCTCTCTCTCTCTCTCTCTCTCTCTCTGCTATATTTTTTGTTTCAGTATGATAAAGTCTTTTGACTGAGTTAACCACTTTTTTCCTTTGTTAATAATTCACATTTTCTCACTTCAGAATTGGATAGTTGTTCCTTTGTTAAGCCACCATCTCTCTCTCTCTCTCTCTCTCTCTCTCTCTCTCTCTCTCTCTCTCTCTCTCTCTCTCTCTCTCTGACTCATCATCTTTCCAGACACTTGAAATTTATCTCCATGGCTACTAGTTTTTTTTCCAAGAACTGTCATGTCATCATTTCCCGTAATATGAGAAACAGTCGGAATATAAACATTCACTGATCAAATTGCAGTTGATATTGCCCTTTGAGAAATAGATTGTAGTCTAAGGAGCTCTCTCATGCGTAAACATTTCTTAATATCGTCACATTTTGTTAACGTACACATTATTTTTTTTTCAGATGAATGTGAAACAGAGAACGCCCTTCTGACAAACCAGCAACAAATGTTAATTCGAATTTTCCGAACATTAGGAACAAAATTTTACACCAGCTAAATTTTACAACAATCTAAATAAAATTCGAAATTGAAACCCAAATTTTAAATGTTAAAAATTGTAAAAATACAGCAGCTCTTTCTGGATTCATCAAACATCAACCCACAAGACACGAGAAACCGCTTATGGAACTGCATTTTCGTATGACTCATTCTCAGATGTGATTGGCTGTTAATGATGTCATAATTCTCGGCGGTGATTGGCCGAATTTGATGTTTACTCTCTTAGTAAAGTGTTGCTGTTGCCACTTGTTACCAGGAAGTAAATATTGATTTAGTGTTTTGAGGGAGATGCTAAAGATTTCATTTGATTGTCTTTATCCATTTGCTGCAATATGTAAAACTCTATGTTTGGCATGAATGGGACTCAATTTTAACCATTATGTGCTGATTTATTTAATAGTTATTAAATGTAAAATGTGTCAGTTCACTTTTAGATAGAGCGTTTGAATCTCAAATGAGAAAAAGCTACAAAAATATCCTTAAGCTAGGGGATTTGAAACTCAAATGAGAAAAAGCAACGTGAATATTTGAGACTCAAATGAGAAAAAGCAAAAAATATCCTTTAGCTAGAGCGTTTTGAAAGTCAAATGAGAGTAAAAAATATCCTTTAGCAACGTTTGAAAGTCAGATGAGAAAAAGTAAAAAAATATCCTTTAGCTAGAGCGTTTGAAAGTCAAATGAGAAAAAGCAAGGTGAATATCCTTTAGCTAGAGCGTTTGAAAGTCAAATGAGAAAAAGCAAGGTGAATATCCTTTAGCTAGAGCGTTTGAAAGTCAAATAAGAAAAAGCAAAACAATATCCTTTAGCTAGAGCGTTTGAAAGTCAAATGAGAAAAAGCAAAACAATATCCGTTTGAAAGTCTAGAGCGTTTGAAAGTCAAATGAGAAAAAGCAAGGTGAATACCTTTAGCTAGAGCGTTTGAAAGTCAAAGCGTTTGAAAGTCAAAAGAGCAAAACATAAATATCCTTTAGCTAGAGCGTTTGAAAGTCAAATGAGAAAAAGCAAGGTGAATACCTTTAGCTAGAGCGTTTGAAAGTCAAATGAGAAAAGCAAGGTGAATACCTTTAGCTAGAGCGTTTGAATCAAATCCTTTAGCTACCTTTAGCGTTTGAAAGTCAAATGAGAAAAAGCAAGGTGAATATCCTTTAGCTAGAGCGTTTGAAAGTCAAATGAGAAAAACAACGTGAATATCCTTTAGCTAGAGCGTTTGAAAGTCAAATGAGAAAAAGCAAGGTGAATACCTTTAGCTAGAGCGTTTGAAAGTCAAATGAGAAAAAGCAAGGAAAATACCTTTAGCTAGAGCGTTTGAAAGTCAAATGAGTGAAAAGCTAAGCGTTTGAAATCAGATGAGAAAAAGCAAGGTGCTTTAGCTAGAGCGTTTGAAAGTCAAATGAGAAAAAGCAAGGTGAATATCCTTTAGCTAGAGCGTTTGAAAGTCAAATGAGAAACAGCAAAAAAATATCCTTTAGCTAGAGCGTTTGAAAGTCAAATGAGAAAAAGCAAGGTGAATATCCTTTAGCTAGAGCGTTTGAAAGTCAAATGAGAAAAAGCAAGGTGAATATCCTTTGGCTAGAGCGTTTGAAAGTCAAATGAGAAAAAGCAAGGTGAATATCCTTTAGCTAGAGCGTTTGAAAGTCAAATGAGAAAAAGCAAGGTGAATACCTTTAGCTAGAGCGTTTGAAAGTCAAATGAGAAAAAGCAAGGTGAATATCCTTTAGCTAGAGCGTTTGAAAGTCAAATGAGAAAAAGCAAAAAATATCCTTTAGCTAGAGCGTTTGAAAGTGAAATGAGAAAAAGTAAAAAATATCCTTTAGCTAGAGCGTTTGAAAGTCAAATGAGAAAAAGCAAAACAATACCTTTAGCTAGAGCGTTTGAAAGTCAAATAAGAAAAAGCAAAACAATACCTTTAGCTAGAGCGTTTGAAAGTCAAATGAGAAAAAGCAAGGTGAATATCCTTTAGCTAGAGCGTTTGAAAGTCAAATGAGAAAAAGCAAAAACAATACCTTTAGCTAGAGCGTTTGAAAGTCAAATGAGAAAAAGCAAGGTGAATATCCTTTAGCTAGAGCGTTTGAAAGTCAAATGAGAAAAAGCAAGGTGAATATCCTTTAGCTAGAGCGTTTGAAAGTCAAATGAGAAAAAGGAAAAAATATCCTTTAGCTAGAGCGTTTAAAAGTCAAATGAGAAAAAGCAACGAAAATATTCTTTAGCTAGAGCGTTTGAAAGTCAAATGAGAAAAAGCAACGTGAATACCTTTAGCTAGAGCGTTTGAAAGTCAAATGAGAAAAAGCAAGGTGAATATCCTTTAGCTAGAGCGTTTGAAAGTCGGATGAGAAAAAGCAAGGTGAATACCTTTAGCTAGAGCGTTTGAAAGTCAAATGAGAAAAAACAAGGTGAATACCTTTAGCTAGAGCGTTTGAAAGTCAAATGAGAAAAAGCAAGGTGAATATCCTTTAGCTAGAGCGTTTGAAAGTCAGATGAGAAAAAGCAAGGTGAATACCTTTAGCTAGAGCGTTTGAAAGTCAGATGAGAAAAAGCAAGGTGAATACCTTTAGCTAGAGCGTTTGAAAGTCAAATGAGAAAAAGCAAGGTGAATATCCTTTAGCTAGAGCGTTTGAAAGTCAAATGAGAAAAAGCAAGGTGAATATCCTTTAGCTAGAGCGTTTGAAAGTCAAATGAGAAAAAGCAAGGTGAATAAAGCGTTTTGAAAGTCAAATGAGAAAAAGCAATATATCCTTTAGCTAGAGCGTTTGAAAGTCAAATGAGAAAAAGCAAGGTGAATACCTTTAGCTAGAGCGTTTGAAAGTCAAATGAGAAAAAGCAAGGTGAATATCCTTTAGCTAGAGCGTTTGAAAGTCAAATGAGAAAAAGCAAGGTGAATATCCTTTAGCTAGAGCGTTTGAAAGTCAAATGAGAAAAAGCAAGGTGAATATCCTTTAGCTAGAGCGTTTGAAAGTCAGATGAGAAAAAGTAAAAAAATATCCTTTAGCTAGAGCGTTTGAAAGTCAAATGAGAAAAAGCAAGGTGAATATCCTTTAGCTAGAGCGTTTGAAAGTCAGATGAGAAAAAGCAAAACAATATCCTTTAGCTAGAGCGTTTGAAAGTCAGATGAGAAAAAGTAAAAAAATATCCTTTAGCTAGAGCGTTTGAAAGTCAAATGAGAAAAAGCAAAAAAATATCCTTTAGCTAGAGCGTTTGAAAGTCAAATGAGAAAAAGCAAAACAATATCCTTTAGCTAGAGCGTTTGAAAGTCAAATGAGAAAAAGCAAAAAATATCCTTTAGCTAGAGCGTTTGAAAGTCAAATGAGAAAAAGCAAAACAATATCCTTTAGCTAGAGCGTTTGAAAGTCAAATGAGAAAAAGCAAAACAATATCCTTTAGCTAGAGCGTTTGAAAGTCAAATGAGAAAAAGCAAAAAATATCCTTTAGCTAGAGCGTTTGAAAGTCAAATGAGAAAAAGCAAAACAATATCCTTTAGCTAGAGCGTTTGAAAGTCAGATAAGAAAAAGTAAAAAAATATCCTTTAGCTAGAGCGTTTGAAAGTCAAATGAGAAAAAGCAAAAAAATATCCTTTAGCTAGAGCGTTTGAAAGTCAAATGAGAAAAAGCAAAACAATATCCTTTAGCTAGAGCGTTTGAAACTCAAGTAAAAAAAGCAACAAGCGGGAAATATCTCTCCTCTCATTGGCTGTCAGACTCGTCCTCTGATTGGTCGTTGTCCCCGCTTATCCATGAATGAATATGACGTCTTCCAGCTGCAGCTCCCTACGTCACAAGGTAGTTGCCAGAAAACACCAACGAACAAGCATTTTTTAATCCTGCCATATTTTTATGTCGATTTATGCCGTCTTTGTCCCTTATCAGAAGACATTAGGACATATTCCCATGCATTTAAAACGAAGAAAGAATAATCTAATATTTTTATTGACTGAAATTAAAACATACTTTGTTTAGAACTGTTGCCATTTCCTGCTGTGCAGACGACATTTTGCACTGTAGCCAAAATGTAATGAAGCATTCCTTTTCAAAAATTAGATTTAATTCGATTAATTTATTTTTTCTGTGCGCCTAATTTATTTTAAATAGAATAAAACTTAATTGTAAGTCTTTATTATATAGTATTATATTACAATGCTCATCCTACAGAAAATATCCATATAGATATTTCACCAGTTCTACGAAGGTTTCTTCATCCATGGAAATAAACGAGGTTAAAAATAATGCCATATATTTTTATTTAAAATGTTTCATTCCTGTCATACTGCCCAGTTATGAGTATACAGCGACATATGTATGATTAACAATTTGGAAAATTAAATAAAGAGCTATTATAGCTTCTATAATAGAAGAATGTCACTTGATATTTAAATAACCTTTTGGGATTAGAATGCAACTTATGACAACTATAGAAATGACGTCACCATCTGGAATAGTAAAAGTCTTTCTAGGTGACTTAAACAATAGCCAATCACAAGCAAGGAAGATATAGCCAATGGGAATACAGAGATTTCCCGCCACGAGGGTGCTTCCGAGTTTTATGGAATGCTGTTCAAAGAACCTGCTCGAATTTCGTCAAATGGCCTCTCAAACGCTCTAGGTATTGAAGCGCGTTGTATTTATTGTACAGAAATGGGTTTTTAAAACTGCTGAAATATAATTAGCTGTACTTAAAAATACTGCAGTGGCTTCTTTATCAATTTTTTATGATTAAATATTAATTGTCAATTACTTTTTTATACATAAACGAGTAAAAAATGCGCCGAAGTTTCTTCGGTGAAATCAAGTGATCTGTACAGCGTATAATGCTGTATGAAACTTCCAGCCACAGCCCATGAAACTCTTAGCCGCGGCCCGTGAAACTTTCAGCCAAGGTTCGGTGGTGGCCTGTGGTGTTGGTACCTGTAGCAATGCCAGACTTTAACCTTGAATAAAATGAAAACTACTGAGGCTAGAGAGCTGTAATTTTGTATGTTTGATGATTGGAGGGTGGATGATCAACATAATAGTTTGCAGCCCTCTAGCCTCAGTAGATTTTAAGATTTGAGGGCGGAAAATGAAAAGCTCGCAGATAAAGGCGAAGGTTTATTTATACTGAAGTAACGATAGGAAGTTGACAAACGCGGACTGTGCAGATGATGATGAAGAAGGCTCTGACATCTCTCTCTCTCTCTCTCTCTCTCTCTCTCTCTCTCTCTCTCTCTCTCTCTCTCTCTCTCTCTCACGGATCAACTTTCCTGAATTTAGAAATAAAATTACACTGCTCAGAGAGGCAAGGAGAGTAAAACCAAGAGACCAAGAACCGATTATTTAATATCAACTTAATTTTCATAACTATCTAAAAATTACAGGCAACTGCCTATTTTTTAATCTATTAGTAACAAGAGAAGCGCTCAAATATCAAAAATATTAAAATTTAATTTTATAATTTTTCCCAGAAAATGTGGCCGTTTTGAAAGTTCCCAAACAGCACCCCATAAGACTCGAGGAACCTCTTAAGTAAACCTTTTTCCGCGGGAAAAATTCTCGAATATGATTGGCCGTTGATGATGTCATCGACATCTTCGTTCATTGGTCGCTTTTGTTGTTTACTGAAGTACTACAGTGGTTTTCTTGCCATACGTCACCTGTATGTAGGTTTAAAAATCGATTTTTGAAAAGGATAATGGGAATATCTCGTATTTATTATGATCACATAGCTGTAAAATATAAAAATCTACGTGAAGTATAAAGGATGCGTAATAATAGCTTCGTTTAAGTATTTTTATTTCGTATTTATTTCATTTGAAAGGTGACCAGTTCGCCTTATATGAAGTTTTGAATGAGAGGCAGGCATTATTGCCAGTCTTGGCTGAAAGAGACCTCTAAGTTGCAATTTTTTCCCCATGGTTCAGAGATCCTTTTTCCTTTATTACTAAGCACATCATCTGAAAAGACTGAAATATACATTTCAACATGCATGCTGGTATTATGAGTGGTTTTATGGATATTCATAATCAAAGACTTTCATCTTGTATGGTCTTTACTCCAGAGTCCTTGTCGAAGCCGTTACTCGATGTAAACATCAGTTTCCATGGCAACCAGTCAACAACATCTGGTTTTACACACGAATTGCTGCAGTTTGAAGACTTTCCAAAATGATGGGCCTTTTTTGATGAAGCTTCTAAGAAATTGAAGTTACTGAATCTAAGGAAATTGTTCGGAATAAACTTTAGATCCCTCTTTTACAGGAAATAGCAACAAAAAATTAGGAAGATAGAAAGAGAAAACAAAAAACCCGTCTACATCCGGAAACCTTCTATAAAATCTAATGCTCTGTGGAAAGAATTCGTGGCTGAGTGGAACGTCTTTTGTTTATACGTTTGCTAGGCACTTAGATCACTTCAGGCCTGGGGCCAGCACCCACCAGTCTATTCAGAGAGAAATGGTTACCGTCTCCCGTTTGGTTAAAAAAAAAAAAAGAGGGGGCGTGCATCAACATCACCCCTAAAGATTTGCAGAGAAATGGTTATGATGTACCTTCCTGGTGCCATTCTCTCAGTACAAAAAGTTGGTGGTTGATATATATATATATATATATATATATATATATATATATATATATATATATATATATATATATATATATATATATATATATATAACAACTAGATACCACAGTTTGAAAGACATGTAATTTAATGGGTAGTGTAAATTGTTACCTTTGCATAAACACCATTATTAAATGCCTATTCTCATAGTCTTTGTCATATTTATTAATATATAATAGGCATTTAATAGCTTCATTATATATATTAATTGCTGTTAAATATGTAAAGATAACTAAAGTAACAATGGAGGGTTGATATGATGGACTTCAAAAAATAAATTTTTCTGGTTAAAAACAGAATAAAATAAATCTAGGGAAAAACGGAATAATATGAACTACAAAAGATTGAAATAACGTCAGATTTCAGGAAGGAAGGAAGATTTGAAGGAGAAAAGTATATGCATTCATATATCGTGCATGACGAGAGAGAGAGAGAGAGAGAGAGATGGCTGTGAATGTAAGGCATGCAATGTTTCTATTAAGACTTGCAGAGTCTCTCTCTCTCTCTCTCTCTCTCTCTCTCTCTCTCTCTCTCTCTCTCTCTCTCTCATGGTTCAAAATTTCCAAAATTTGGTTAAACAAAGTCAAGGAGACGAGTAAAGTCAAAAACAAAAGATGATTCTTAATATCAACTAAATTTGATGTTAGTCTTTAATACTTTATTTACATTCACATTTTAATCCACAAAAGATTGAAATTAAAAAGTTAATGAAAAAAGTCCTTCAAATCGGCCCTGAAAATGTGGCAGTTTTGAAAGTTCTCAAACAGCAATCCATAAGACTCGAGGAAGCTCCAAAGTAACTCTTTTTCGCGGGAAAAATTCTCGACTATGATTGGCTGCTGATTACGTCATTGATCACAATGTTGATTGGTCAGTTTTATGGTTTGCTATATTACAACAATGGTACCCTTACCATATGTCATCGGTGAATAAATTTTAAAAGCAATTTTTAATCAGGATTGTGATGGATCTCATATTTATTATGATCATATTGTTGTAAAATATACAAAGATGTGTGGCAAAAAGAAAGCTCAATGTCACCCTTAAGTACATCAATTTATTTCGTATCTATTTCATTTGAAAGGTGACCAATTCACTTTTTTTAAAGTTTTGAATACGAAGGAAGCATTATTGCCAATCTGGGCTACAAGATTTTTATAAGTCGCATTTCTTTTTCAGTGTTTTAGAGAGCTTTTTTCACTTATTACTTATGAGATTATTTGAAATACTAAAATATACATTTCGCTAGTTACACAAGTATTATAAGTGTTTTCAAGCATAATCACAAATTAAAACTTTAATTTGGTATTTTCCTTACTCCAGAGTCCTTGTTCAAGCCGTGACTCGATGTAAAAATCAGTTTCCATGGCAACCAGCAAACACTGTCGGGATTTATAATTTCGAAATGAACTCTTCTGAGAAACTGAAATAAATACGTTAATTAGTACATCTAACCCGAAATGATTTCCATAATCCTACTCAATTGATGAATTTCTTTTGAATTAACTTGAAATCTCTCTGTCATAGGAAATCAAAGCTAAAAACGAGAGAGAGAGAGAGAGAGAGAGAGAGAGAGAGAGAGACTTTGATTAAGGTCTTGATATACACTGGATACTTTACAATCATATATATATATATATATATATATATATATATATATATATATATATATATATATATATATATATATATATATATATATATATATATATATATATGTATGTATATGTATATGTATATGTATATACATATATATATATACATATATATATATATATATATATATATATATATATATATATATATATATATATATATATATATATATATTATTTAAAACAAATGCTAGTAACCTAATTGTAAAGGTGGATTGGTGGACTGTAGTCCAGGAGCGATCCACGACCCTAGCAAACGCAAGCAAAGACTTGCACCGCTCAGATACGAAGAGTTTTACGCAGCATAAGTGTTTATTGAAAGATCCCATTTGTAGAACAGACTTTTTTTCTCTTTCTTTCTCTGACGTTTGTAATTGTTACTTCCCTTAAGAGGGGGGGGATTTGAAAATGATTCAGAATGAGTCAGTTAAATTTATGGGATGTGAAGTCATTTAAGGATATATATATAATAAATAACAAACTCACTTTAAGGCAGATGTGCTTTACCATTTCAGTTCCTCAAACACAACTCTCACAACCAAACGAAATCGCTGGTATTCACTGGTTGCCATGGAAACCAACATTTACGTCGACTCACGGCTTGAACAAGGATTCTGTAGTAATGTCCTTAATAGGTAAAAGTCTTTATTTTTTGATTGTCCATAAAACCAATTATAATGCCCACATACCCACAGATATTTATATTCTTATATTTATTTAATAATCCAACAAGAAATCATCGAAAAATGCACTCTGAACCATAAAAAAGAAATGCAACTTAGAGATTGCTTTAAACCAAGATTGGCTACAATGCTTCCTTCTCGTTCTCAACATTATAAAATGGTAAACTGGTAACCCGTCGAACGAAATAGATACGAAATAAAGAAGTATAAATAGGGGTAATATAGAGCTCCATTATGGCAAATATTGATTCTTATATTTTACAACACCTTTATAGAGATTAAGACATAAAATCTAAGCGTCTTCCTTTAAATATAATCAACCAAGATGTACTTACTGGTAACAAATGGCAACTACACCAAAGTAGTACGCTATGAAACAGCCAACTCAACCAATTAACGCTGAGTATAATGACGTCATTAACAGCCAATCACTGCCTAGAATCATTCCCGCGAAAAACGAGTGACTTATGGGGTTCCTCTAGCCTTATGGATTGCTGTTTGAAAACCTCCTAAAACAGCCACATTTTTAAGCGCAGATTTTTTCTTTATGGTTTCATGTGTGAATAAACTCCTGGAATAAGTTATGTGCTGTCCATTTTAGGTTGTTGTAAATTCAGGTGATGTAAAATAATCAACTTTTGGTTTTTTTGTACTCTTCTCATTTCATTTGTCAAAAAGTCGAGCTATGATTGTGTATGTGTGTCTGAGAGAGAGAGAGAGAGAGAGAGAGAGAGAGAGAGAGAGAGAGAGAGAGAGAGAGAGAGCCTTATACATTACATACCTTACACACATTAATCGTTATTTCTCTCTCTCTCTCTCTATCTCTCACTCTCTCTCTCATCATATATATCTCTCTCTCTCTCTCTCTCTCTCTCTCTCTCTCTCTCTCTATATATATATATATATATATATATATATATATATATATATATATATATATATATATATATATATATATATATATATATATATATATATATATATATATATATATATATATATATATATATATATATATATATATATATATATATAATATATATATAATATTAACAATTAATTTATATTTATAAAAAAATTAGTAAATATAATCACTATAGTATTTTTATATATATATAAAAATATATATATATATATATTATATATATATATTTATAAAACCAAATTAACAATCTAATTTCATAAAAAAATAAATACAAAGGAATCTCCAAGTATTTTTAGAAAGCGTTTTACAGCAGTTTAAAAACCCATTTCATTACAACGCTCCAAATTCTAGAGCGTTTGAAAGTCGGATCTTTAAACAGCATTCCATAAACCTAGGAAACACCCTCGTGGCGGGAAATCTCTCTGTTCTTATTGGCTATATCGTCCTCACCTGTGATTGGCTGTTGTTTTAAGTCGACTAGCAAAGACGTTTACTATTCCAGATGGTGACGTCATTTCTATAGTTGTCATAAGTTGCATTCTAATCCCAAAAGATTATTTAAATATCAAGTGACATTCTTCTATTATGGAAGCTATAATAATTCTTTATTTAATTTTCTAAATAGTTGATCATATATATATCGCTGTATACTCATAACTGGGCAGTATGACAGAAATAAAACATTCTAAATAAAAATGTATGGCATTATTTTTAACCTGGTTTGTTTTTATGAATGATGAAACCTTCGTAGAACTAGTGAAATATCTATAAGGATATTCTCTGTAGGACAAGCATTGAAATATAATACTATGTAATAAAGACTTAAACTTAAATTTTATTTTATTTAAAATAAATTAAAGGCACAGAAAAAATAAATTATTCAAATTAAATATAATTTTTAAAAGGGATGCTTCATCATTATTTGGCTACAATGCAAAATGTCGTCTGCACAGCATGAAATGGCAACAGTTCTAAACAAAGAATGTTTTAATTTCAGTTAATAAAAAATATTAGATTATTTTTTCTTCGTTTTAAATTCATGGGAATATGTCCTAATGTCTTCTGATAAGGGACAAAGACGGCATAAATCGACATAAAACTATGGCAGGATTAAAAAATGCTAGTTTGTTGGTGTTTTCTGGCAACTACCATGTGACGTAAGGAGCTGCGGCTGGAAGGCGTCATATTCATCCAAGGATGAAAGGGGACAACGACCAATCAGGGGACGAGACTGACAGCCAATGAGGTGACAGATATTTCACGCTTTTTTTTATTTGAGATTCAAACGCTCTAGCTAAAGGATATCGTTTTGCTTTTTCTCATTTGAGTTTCAAACGCTCTAGCCAAAGGATATTCACCTTGCTTTTTCTCATTTGACTTTCAAACGCTCTAGCTAAAGGATATTCACCTTGCTTTTTCTCATTTGACTTTCAAACGCTCTAGCTAAAGGATATTCACCTTGCTTTTTCTCATTTGACTTTCAAACGCTCTAGCTAAAGGATATTCACCTTGCTTTTTCTCATTTGACTTTTAAACGCTCTAGCTAAAGGATATTCACGTTACTTTTTCTCATTTGACTTTCAAACGCTCTAGCTAAAGGATATTCACGTTATTTTTTCTCATTTGACTTTCAAACGCTCTAGTTAAAGGATATTCACTTTGCTTTTTCTCATTTGACTTTCAAACGCTCTAGCTAAAGGATATTCACCTTGCTTTTTCTCATTTGACTTTCAAACGCTCTAGCTAAAGGATATTCACCTTGCTTTTTCTCATTTGACTTTCAAACGCTCTAGCTAAAGGATATTCACCTTGCTTTTTCTCATTTGACTTTTAAACGCTCTAGCTAAAGGATATTCAAGTTGTTTTTTCTCATTTGATTTTCAAATGCTCTAGCTAAAGGATATTCACCTTGCTTTTTCTCATTTGACTTTCAAACGCTCTAGCTAAAGGATATTCACCTTGCTTTTTCTCATTTGACTTTCAAACGCCCTAGCTAAAGGATATTCACCTTGCTTTTTCTCATTTGGCTTTCAAACGCTCTAGCTAAAGGATATTCACCTTGCTTTTTCTCATTTGATTTTCAAACGCTCTAGCTAAGGATATTCACCTTGCTTTTTCTCATTTGGCTTTCAAACGCTCTAGCTAAAGGATATTCACCTTGCTTTTTCTCATTTGACTTTCAAACGCTCTAGCTAAAGGATATTCACCTTGCTTTTCTCATTTGACTTTCAAACGCTCTAGCTAAAGGATATTTTTTGCTTTTTCTCATTTGACTTTCAAACCCCTCTAGCTAAAGGATATTCACCTTGCTTTTTCTCATTTGACTTTCAAACGCTCCAGCTAAAGGATATTCACCTTGCTTTTTCTCATTTGACTTTCAAACGCTCTAGCTAAAGGATATTCACGTTACTTTTTCTCATTTGACTTTCAAACGTTCTAGCTAAAGGATATTCACGTTACTTTTTCTCATTTGACTTTCAAACGCTCTAGCTGAAGGATATTTTCGTTGCTTTTTCTCATTTGACTTTCAAAATGCTCTAGCTAAAGGATATTCAAGTTACTTTTTCTCATTTGACTTTCAAACGTTCTAGCTAAAGGATATTCACCTTACTTTTTCTCATTTGACTTTCAAACGTTCTAGCTAAAGGATATTCACGTTACTTTTTCTCATTTGACTTTCAAACGCTCTAGCTGAAGGATATTTTCGTTGCTTTTTCTCATTTGACTTTCAAACGCTCTAGCTAAAGGATATTCAAGTTACTTTTTCTCATTTGACTTTCAAACGTTCTAGCTAAAGGTATTCACGTTACTTTTTCTCATTTGACTTTCAAACGCTCTAGCTAAAGGATATTTTCGTTGCTTTTTCTCACTTGAGTTTCAAACGCTCTACCTAAAGGATATTTTTGTTGTTTCTTCTCATAATCCTTTTGAAAATTGTTTTATAAATATGATTTCAGGTGACGTATGGCAAGAAAACCACCGCAGTACTATACTATACAACAAATGCGACCAATGAACTACGATACTGATGACATCATCATCAGCCAACCACATTCGAGAATTTTTCCCGCGAAAAAGAGTTACTTGGGAGGTTCCCCAAATCTTATGGGCTGCTGTTTGAGAACTTTCAAAACGGCCACATTTTCTGGGCAAAAATTTTATTTTGTTTTCTAAAATTTAAGTTTTTGATGGTTTGAAAATAGGTGATATCTATCATACTTTAGGTTTTTATAAAATTCAGTTATTAAATGAAAATGTGCATTCAACAGAGACCAAATAGGAGTATAAATTTCAACAACAACAACAACAACAACAACAACAACCACACTAATAATAATAATAATAATAATAATAATAATAATAATAATAATAATAATAATAATAATAATAATAATAATAATATTTTGTTGAATATGATGGCAGCCTTAGTTGCATTAATCTTGTAGGTTATTCGTTCAAACTCTTCTAATTAGTCTTTTTTCTTCTTCAGCAACGGAATTAAGTAAAGTACCGAAGTCCATTGCAGGGATTTTTATTCATAAAATTATCCAAATGTTAATGGAAATTCCGAGGACGGGGCCCAAAAACGAGTGCAGGGGTCGTCAGTGTTTCTGGGGCCGTTTCTGGACCCCGCCCCCGGAATTTCCATTAACATTTGGATATTTTTATAAATAAAAATCCCTGGATTGAACTTTGGCACTTTACTTAATTCTGTTGCCGAAGACGTAAAAGACTAGTTAGTTGAACGAATAACCTGCAAGATTAATGCAACCAAGGTTGCCATCACATTCAACAAAACATGCTTGAAAGAGGGTCTATACCCAAAGAATAATAATAATAATAATAATAATAATAATAATAATAATAATAATAATAATAATAATAATAATAATAATAATAATAACAGAGAACAGGGAATAATTTTAGGTTAATCCTCAACATGTTAAACTTGCAAAGGCTTTGAATATTTATTTTGCCAATTCTTTAATACTTTAAATTCTTTATACTTGCGTGGAAGCCTAGGTATTTCCTCTCGTCGTTGGTAGCATATTTCATAACTTCACCGGATAGACTTTAAAACAGAAAGTTGCAAATCTCAAAGTTACATCATTCCTTACCGTGAATTTCTCGAGTTTTAAATTTTCATTTACAACAGAATTACAGAATACGTAGAATCCTGCAGCCTCTTGTTAAAATACAAAATGACAAAGGAATGTCAATTCTCATGAGTTTGCACGTATGAATTTTTGAAGAGGCGGCCATTTCAGACCTCTAGAAAAGTATATTTTAGTATTTTCTAAATACTCTAATAAGTAATAAGTGAAAACAAGTAAGAAACTTCGGTGCAATAAAGTTTTCTGTGCGTATAATCAGGACAACCGAAAAAAAGATCAATCTTTCGGCGGTCTCCGTATGATACAGCATGAGCCGCGGCCCATGAAACTTTAACCACGGTCCGGTTGTGTCCTATCCTATATCGTTTCCAGAAGCACGATTATGGCTAACTCTAACCTTAAATAAAATAAAAAATACTGAGGCTAGGGGGCTACGATTTTTTATGTTTGATGATTGGAGGGTAGATGATTGACATACCGATTTGCAGCCCTGTAACCTCAGCAGTTTTTAAGATCTGAGGGCGGACAGAAAAAAGTGCGAACGGACAGACAAAGCCGGCACAATAGTTTTCTTTTACAGAAAACTAAACGCTCTCTAAACCGAAGGAAAAGAAATGTCACTTCTCTTTCAGCCAAGACTGGCTATAATGCTTCCTTCTCATTCAAAACTTTATAAAAGGCGAATTGGTCACCACTCGGATGAAACTGAAACGAGATGTAACGATTTGCACAAGTGGAATATTGAACTGCCTGCATGCCACAATCGGATTTTTGTATTTCACAGTTATATGATTATCATAAATGCGAGAAACCTCATAATCCTTTTCAAAAATCTTATTTTGAATTTAATTATAGGTGACAAATGGCAAGAAAACAACGTTACTTTAGTCAAACAAGAAAAGCGACCAATGAACGTGATATTGACGACGTCATCAACAGCCAATCATACTCGAGAATTTTTCCCGCTAAAAAAATAGTTGTTTATGAGCTTCGTCGAGCCTTATGGGCTGCTGTTCGAGAAGTCTCAAAAACGACCACTGTTGAACCGCTTTTTTTATTAACTTTTAAAATTTAAATTTTTAAATATTTAGTTGATATTAATTGATATTTAGTTGAAATTAAACTCTATTGGCCTCTCTAAAGAATGTCTGTAATTATTTTTTTCATGTTCAGAAAAGTTGACTGAGAGAGAGAGAGAGAGAGAGAGAGAGAGAGAGAGAAAGAAACTTTGACGCCTTATATATATGTGTGTGTGTGTGTTATGCAAATGTCTTTGTTAAGATATATTGAGCAGCAGTATATAGGATTTTGAAAATCTCATCCTTTTATGAAAAGTATATATATATATATATATATATATATATATATATATATATATATATATATATATATATATATATATATATATATATATATATATATATATATATATATATATATATATATATATATATATATATATATATATATCATCACAAAATCTGACAAAGACAGGAAAATAGTTCTGTTAGACAAGTAGACATACATCAATAAAGTTCAAGAATGCAAACGTCTGGAGACCTACGACAAATTAAGATCCCACAACAAATATTGCTGCTCAGTTTAACAAATCAGTTAGAACCATAGGGGCAATAAAAAAGACATAGAATTACTAGAGACATTCATCAACCTCTCTCCCCTATTTTTACGGCCTCCCGAAAACACATAAAGATGGGATTCCTTTACGCCCCATAATATCTAGGGGCTCTTTATGTACAAATTATCAAAATGGCTCGCAGACTTGTTATCACCCTTTCTAGGAACCTTCTCATCCTCCCACGTCAAACATGCAGAAGATTTCATACAAAAATTTAATAGCTTAAACATCCCCTCAAACAACATCAAACTGCTCAGTCTAGACGTCGATTCATTATTTACTAAAGTCCCGATTGCCGACGTGTTGTTTTTCTTAGAGAGGAAGTTACAACCATATGAAGACCATTTTCCTCTTGGCATAGATAAAACTTTAAAACTTATCAACCTCTGTGTAACTAACAACGTGTTTTCTTTCAATGGTAATTTTTACAAACAAAAATTTGGCTATAGCATGGGAAGTCCCCTATCACCCCTTCTAGCAAACTTGTACATGGAATATTTCGAAACAGAACTTTTGTCGTCTATCAAACCCCATAATATGATCTGGCTTAGATACGTAGATGATATCTTTACTTTCTGGGACAATAGCTGGGACTTTAATGAATTTTTAATAGGCTAAATTCGCTAACCATAAAATTTAAAACAGAATGGGAAAAGGACGGAAAACTGCCGTTCCTAGATGTACTGATCATAAGAAAACAGAACAGGTATGCATTTACAGTATATAGAAAACCCACCTTCGCTGTCTCCTACATTCATTTCTTAAGCTACCACGACGTCTCCGTAAAAATCATGGTAGGGTGCAACCTATTCCTCAGAGGACTTAGGATATGTTCAAATGAGTACCTGGATCAAGAATTTAACACGATCCGCCAACACCTCTCTTGTTATCCACCACACATTATTGCTATTAATAAAGCTAAAACTTAGGTCCCACTCACAACAGACAAATAGATTTCAACAACAAAATAAAGCTTCCATACGTGAAAACATGCCAGCAGCAACTCAGTTCTAATAATCCTTTCATTTTCCATTATCCCAAATCCAAAGGAGTTCTCGTTAACGTATACTTAAATAACAAAAGGGAAGAAGCCGGGTTTAGATACCGTGTAGTAATTGTTAGGCGAGACAGGTAGATCGCTCTCGCAAAAAGAATAACAGAGCACAAAAGATCAGGCGTTTTCCAGTTCAGGGAATTTTCACTGGTTTAGAAATACAGGGCATGTCATTAACTGGAGTGGGGCGGAGTTGGTCTTTCTGTACAAAAGAAAGATGCTGGAATCTGCTATCATCAATCAAACCAACAATATGAACCTGGTTTCGGACCCCTTTTTGACCCAAGAAACGCGACCGCCAGATCCATCGCCAAACGGGAGCTAATGAGGCCAAAAACCACTAGGAATTTGGTCAATCTTTTTTTTTTTGGGGAAGGCCTGGGATCATGTTTGTGTATATATACCATTGTAACTTTCCACCTGTCCATATTTCAGTAATGGAAACAAGTCTTGTGTTTTTTAAATCTGTTTTATGGGTTTATTTTCATATATATATATCATCTCTCATATAAATCT
Source organism: Macrobrachium rosenbergii (assembly GCF_040412425.1). Classification (NCBI taxonomy): domain Eukaryota; kingdom Metazoa; phylum Arthropoda; class Malacostraca; order Decapoda; family Palaemonidae; genus Macrobrachium; species Macrobrachium rosenbergii. The sequence continues at coordinate 4,752,331 of NC_089769.1, read as the reverse complement.
CAAACAGGAACCTGTTTCTCTCTCTTACCTCTCTAACCTCTCTCTCTAAAAAGCTTTTCCCCAGATCTTGTTTTGTTATATAAATCAGCCAGTTTCTCGCCCGTGTGAGCAGATGGTAAAATAAAACATTCTCCGTCATTAGCATTGTTCTCTCTGGCTTCTCTCTCTCTGGTTTAGAAACATCTCTCTTCTCTCTCTCTCAGCGGAGCCAGGTTTCCTTTTTCCTTTTTTTTTTTGGGAACCCTGGGATATGGTTGTGAATAGTACGTTTCATAATCAAGTCTTGTGTTTTTCATCTGATTAGGGTTTGTCTCTCTCTCTCTCCCTCTCTCTCTCTCTCTCTCTCTCTCTCTCTCTCTCTCTCTCTCTCTCAACTCAAAGTTCTTCCAAAAATGAATAATTTCATTGGTGAAATCAGCTCATATCTCTCTCTGTTTCTCTCTATCTCTCTCTCTCTCTCTCTCTCTCTCTCTCTCTCTCTCTCTCTCTCTCTCTCTCTCTCTCTCGCAACTATTTGATAATTTGAAAACAAAACTTGAAAGAGAGACGGCTATCTTTCAGTACAGCAGTTAGACAGTTAATAATAATAATAATAATAATAATAATAATAATAATAATAATAATAATAATAATAATAATAATAATAATAATAATAATAATGGTGCTTGAGCTCTTTACTTCATGTTACTAACAGCTGATGATAAGCGTTGTAGAGACTCAGAATTACTTTCATGTAAAAGGAAAATATTTTATTCACAGCTGGAGAAAAGCCATTTATTTCTTGCGCCTTGTGAAGCCAGCGTTCCTTTTATGATAATCCTGACAATTCTCCTTCAAAGGTCTTGACCTCCTAGGCTTTAATGTTCTTGTATCTGAAAACAAAAAAGTTTAGTTATACTTTTTGGATAGCAAAGTATATATATAAATATATATATAATATATATATATATATATATATATATATATATATATATATATATATATATATATATATATATATATATATAGTATATATAAAATATATGTGTATGTATGTATGTATATATATATATGTGTGTGTGTGTGAGTGAATATGTGTGTTGAGTGTACTGAACCTTATCTCGAAGTTCGCATTCTTCACTGACCCCAGAAAACAATTACCAAAAGTCAAAAGAATAGGGAGAATATTCATTGGTTTTTCTTTCCTTAACTTATCCTTAACTTTTTGGATATTAAGTAAAGTTATAAATGAACTGCTCTTTGATCCATGATTTATTTTCATTTAGTTTCTCTCAGCCTTTAGCGTCTTAATTAAATTATTAAGGTTTACATCCATGCAATGACACCAGTCTCTCTCTCTCTCTCTCTCTCTCTCTCTCTCTCTCTCTCTCTCTCTCTCTCTCTCTCTCTCTCTCTCTCAGTATTCTTAGGAATGACTGTTCCTCTTTATAAAAGACAAAGGTTATAGAGGAAACCATAAGAAATATGGGTTAGAAGGACTTAGGAATATCAAGGAGGTTAAATGAGAAAATAAAACTTGAAAGACGGAGCTGTGAATATTAATATGGATTGTGGTAGAATGGAACCATTTGGTTTAGGTCGTGTTTTGGGGTTAAATATAATCGACATAGTGGTTAGATAAATGAGATAAGTCGTAGAGTAGGTAAAGGAAGAAAGGCAGCAGGGTGTGTGCAAGAGATTGGGGAGAAACTTGGAGTGCCCATGGAAGCCAAGGTGGGAATATAAGAAGGGATTGTTGAGCCAACTCATACGTACATGCATACACATACACAGAAACACACATTATATATATATAATAAATATGTACATATATATGTATATATACACATGTACATATAAACATATATATATATATATATAATATATACACACATATATATATATATATATATATATATATATATATATATATACATATAAACATATATACATACATACACACACACATATATATATACATATATCGTAATGCATCCTAGTGTAGGTATAAACCGTTGATATATATGTCTGTAAATTACTGACCTCGACCTAATTCCACCCTGTTATTAGCAAATTCCTCATCAGAGAGTTCTGTCATTTATGTTACGAGGAATGCTCTGAGCCTTCCGTCTTAAAAATCGCGAATCCACTTTGTCTATTCGTTGTGAAACCTGATGCAAAATCTGTTTCATGGCGTCTCATTGCGCAAAACGTCATAAATATAAACATTTATGAAGCCACTTGCATTGCTAAGCCTTCTTACACTCCTAATCTTCTTGTGTGTCTCTTTTTTGACAACGCAAGTTATATTTTCTCTTCAAATCTCCTTAGATTTTTACGACACCACTTTTTTTGTTACAGCAGTTCTAAACAGCTTCGGTTTTAGTGCCCAGCCTTTACTGGAGAGATGCATTAAAATTTGTTGAATACTGATCAATCCAGTTTCACTGGTGATGTACTAGAATTAATCTTTGGTTCTTCGACAGTTTATCAGAGTATTTTTTATCATATTCTTCTTGCGTTCTGGTTGAAATGGTTTCCTTAACAGAACTCTCTACATATTAGCGAAACAGTGACATTCCATCAATTCAGTGATGTTGATTGGGACGTTTCTGTTCCCTGTCTGTGACGACATTCACAACATTCGACGTTTTCGAATTTCGACTGCTCCTTTCTGTGAGACAAATTCTAGCCCCGTTTTTGGCATCCACACTGACCTTCCAATTTACTTCCTTAACTCAGCCCCCCGCCCCACCCCACCCCACCCCAACCCCTTCCCTTGGTGTTTGGAACTGGCAATGCAAGGATTGCCCTGTTTGCCAATGTTGCGACAGAGGACAGTGTGACAGGGACACCCAAGGTTTTTTTTTGACATAGGATTTTGTTTGCATTTCCAGTTCTGGTTTTGTCCTATATTTTGGTGTTTGTGTCATGTCACCCCAATCCCCTTCCCCTAACCTGAACACAAAACACACACACACACACACACATACACACACCAGTAACGTTCAGACATAAATCAATGGGCAGGTGCTCCGGACTAAAAGGGCACTTTATATATATAAATATATATATACATATATATACACATATATATATATTTATATAGGGGGTGACTAAAATTTTGAGAATTTTGAGAAATGGGCACTGATGTGGTGCGGGTCAAAGGGGCAGGTGCTTGGGCACCCACAGCACCCCACCCCCTCTGCACGTGCCTAAAACACACACACACACACACACACACACACACAGCTAAGGAGAAACCTAAATCTTGCTCTCTTTACAGATAGGTTTTTATGTATGATTGCGCGTGCACGTCTGTCGAGCGTAGAAAGTCATAGTTTCCTCTCCGAATCCGTCGTTTTAAATGCCAGGGATCAATTAGACAACGAAAGAAAATGGAAGACAATAGAAGACATTTACCTGTTCATTAAGCCAATAATAGTTTCCCACCACGACGAAAAACAAAAACTGGTCCGTTCCTAAATGGAAACAGGTCTCCGCCTCACAATTTGCACTTGCTCAGAAACATACACTTGACCACAGGCTCTGCTTTTCGCCGACTTTGCTTCGCGAGTCGACGCTGCCGCCTCGTTCGCAAAAACTTGCTTGTAGTAAGGCGGGGTGGGTGGTTGGTAATTTCCTTGCCATGAGCTGCCAGTTTCCTTGATGACTGAGGAAGCGACTTGTTACCTTTGTGAGGAGGAGAAAGTTGGGTTCGGTGGGTGAAAATTCGAAGGTAATTTTCGTGACGTAAAATGCAACAAAAATAAATCGGCTAATAGATTAGAATATATTTCTAATTTTCTTTTTTACTTTTGTCAGTTAAGGAGTGCAGTTTATTTACAGTATTGATAGTGAGTAGAAGTAATGGGGCAATAATGGATATTTTCTATTTGTTGTTTTCGGTCCTAAAAAGAGACAAATAGACGCATTTAACGCTTTATTTATTTCCTTTCAGCTCAGATAAAGAGCGGATTTGAGAAGAAATCCTATTTAAATCAACTGTATCTTTATGGAAAATAGCCTTAAAGCCAATTTCCATAAGGCCGTTAACCTTACAGTACAAGCTATAATATATTTTATTTGTAATGCAATAAATATCTATAATGGAAAAAGATTAATTATGTTCAGCTGAACCATTATGACGTTCAGTTACGGCGTAGATTTCATAAAAAAAAAAACTCACTGATTAAGTGGAGACAGGCACAGTGGATCTGCAGTGATGCTTGAATTATTTTTTTCATCCCGCTGGGATCGATTCCGGGTAGTTCTCTGATAAAAGATTTATACTTACCCAAACGCTAATTTTTTGCGAGCAATAGAGCTTACGCTCAGAGCGCAGTCCTCCAAAAATAATTTGCTAAAGTGGTTGTGTTTACGTCAGCAGCTAAAAAACCAGGATTCTTGGACAAGGCTCCATCTTCCTCTTCCTCTTATCCTCCTCTTCCTCTTCATCCTCCTCTTCTTTTGACCTCATAGAAGTTAACCAATACTACAAGGAAGAAATGTAATGACAAGTTAGATGGCAGGAGTACTCTGGCCTTAATATCTCATCTGAACAGCTATTAACACTGAGAGATGAGAGAGAGAGAGAGAGAGAGAGAGAGAGAGAGAGAGAGAGAGAGAGAGAGAGAGAGAGAGAGAGATGATATCTTGTAAAACCAATGCAGTAAAGCCAACTTTAATTCCTTCGTTTGAATTTAAAGTACATTATTACATAGGACGTCTGTAAAAGATTTGATATTAATATCAACATTTCTCTTAATTCAAAATTAAACCGAGTATATCTTTAATCATCCGGATTGAGCGTAATCCTATATTTTACAAACTCTTCACTTTAGAGTTGATTTCCCCGCTCTGATTTAATTCGTGGTAATATGATTTGGCTGAAAATGCTTCCCGTGATTTTTTTATTTATGCTTGATTGAATCATTCAGTTCCTTCGTGCGTGGGCGTATTGTAGGTGTATCAACGAATTTGGAAGATTTTTACTTATGTTTGTTTTGTGATTAATACTTCAGTTCATTTATTTATTCATTTATTTATCTTCTATTTATTTATTTATTTATTTATTTATTTATTTATTTATTTATTTATTTATTTATTTATTTATTTATTTATTTATTTATTTGTTTATTTATTTATTTATTTATTTTGTTGTTACTTTTTGACGTAGTTGTTAAATTTGATTAATTTTCACCTGCTAGTTTCTTGATTCCTATTAATCTATTTACATGTGAATCACTCGCGTTCATTCAATTACTTCATTAACTATTTACCCACCATTATTAACCTTATACTCTTTGTTGTCCTTATTGTATTTGCTTTTAACTTCATTTGAACATTAAAATAAACAAACAATAAACATCCTCTCCTTGAGGCACAACACGGAACTTCTTAACCTTATTCCTGACGAACAAAACAACAGTGATTTGAATATGTTTACACTTACAATAGTTACATTTATAAGTTATACTTATGGCAGTCAGCATAACTACTGATAAAGTATGCTTATTGGCCAAGTTCTTGCAAAGATAACTTCAGGAAAAAGATATTCTCATTTCAAAGTATGTCCCAATGCAACACATTATTGAATTTTATTTATTCATTTTTAGAAAACTTTGACTTAACATGAGAGAGCATGAGAAAGGCAAAATGAAGTACATGAGCTAGTTTAAATATAAAACAGATAAATCGCTTTCTGTATTCAGACGTATTCGAATCAAATCGAAATTTCAACGACTGCAAAGACCGAAAACAGAAAAATAAGAAAATAAGGAAGTTTATCCCTCAAAACTCACCTGTTCCTAAAACTACTAATCAGCTTCCACCAGCTGACCTGAGTCACAAAATATGTCATTTTGTGACATGATACGAGAGATGAAATATTACACTCAATAAACAAAATGTCCTAAAGAGAAAGGTAAATATACCTTTTTTTTCCTGGGCAAGGTGAGTTAGTTAATTACCTGATATGAAATGAGCTGCTAAGGACGAAATTGAATATTTCCAAGATCGGTTTATTTTTTCTGTGCATTTTTACGCATTCAGGAACTCAGTAATTAGGTTTTGAAGGGTATAGTACTTCTTAAAATTAGTCTTTTAATTTTTCCCCCGAAATATCCTTCCGTGTTTAATTACCGGGTGGGAAAAAACAGTCTTGTATTTGTTGACAAACATCTGGTTTTGAGCTAGATTTAGATAAAGGTGCATATAGCATTAATTAATTTTGTTTCTCTCAGGTTTAGGTTGGACCAAAGATGAAAGACCAACTGTTAAAATTTTGTGACATAAAATTTTACAAATAACAAATAAGTTTTTCGAAAATACAAATGATGCTGTATTTGGTTTCATGATTGTTATCAGGTAACACAATTTCTACATTATTGTTAATACAGATCTCAACAGCCTTCATAGTGATATAAAAAGTGGATATTACAAAAAGAATTGAATACTATAGAATATGAGAATTCAAGTAGGTATTTAATTTCAAAAAAATCTTTAATATTATGGAAAATTATGCTTAATCTTATATATAAAAGTGAGTGTTTGTATGTTTGTATGTTAGGGCGCTATAGAAATCCGAACCGCTAGACCGATCTGAACAAATTCTGGCACGTGGCCATCTTTGACCTAACTTAAATAATAGTGTAGGTTTCAAACCCACACCCCCCTCGCCCTTCCCCTTCCCCATCTCCCTTCCCCCTTATCTTTGTAACTTGTGGTAAATAAACTCTACGGGTTTATGATGCCTTATTTCATTTGTAAATAAACTCTGCGGGTTTATCATACCTCATTTCATGTGCTTGATGCCATAGAAATATACTACTGAAAATGCTTTTCTTTCCTGTGATTAATAATTCTGAAACAAGGTTTAGACAGTCACCACAGCAATACCTAGATAAAATGGACAGTCAGGACAGTAATCCTAGGATAAAAGGAACAGACAGTACAGTAATACCTGGATAAAAAGGACAATCACCATAGTAATACCACCCGAATAAAAGGGACAGTCAGCAAGAACAGCCACCAAAGTAATATCTGGATAAATGGAACAGTCACCACAGTAATATCTGGATAAACTGGACAATCAGCACAGTAATAACTGGATTAAAGGGACAAACAGCACAGTAATGCCTGGATAAATGGGTCAGTCACCACACTGATACCTGTGGATAGTCACCACAGTAATGTCTGGATACAATAGATCGTCACCACAGTAATATCTGGATAAAAGGGACAGACAGCACAATAATATTTAGATAAATGGGACAGTCACCACAGTAATACCTGGATAAAAGGGACAGTCAGCACAGTAATACCTGGGTAAAAGGGACAGTCACCACAGTAATACCTGGATAAATGGGACAGTCACTACAGTAATACTTGGATAAAAGGGAAAGTCAGTACAGTAATACCTGGATATTTATCCAGGTATTATTGTACTGGATAAATGGGACAGTCACCATAGTAATGTCTGGGTAAATGGGACCGTCACTACAGCAATATTTGGATAAAAGGGACAGTTAGTACAGTAATATTTGGATAGAAGGGACACTCAGCACAGTAATTCCTGGATAAAAGGGATAGTTAGTACAAGGAGGTGCAGAGAAATTTTTCTGACTCCTTCAGAGTTTTCCCGGGTAGCGCCAGGTTGGTCAGCTAGTATATCATATAACGTTTTGCAGTGGTAACAAAACATGAAAAACGAAAAAGAAATTTATGAATAATTATAATTCTTTGCAATGTTACTGACAACAGATAAAAATCCGAGATTGATTAATGCTTCCAGAATTCTGTAATGACTCTTTCAACATTCAGAGAAGCAGAACTGTCAAAGTTCATAATTCCTGCCTCGAAATCATTTGAGATAGAACACGGCGAGATAGATTTAAAGTGACTAATAATTTATCTACTGCATATTAAACAAGAGACCTCCCTCATCATGCAAAGCAGCACCAAATGCAAGCAAAAGCAAAGACAAAGTTCTAAACATTTCACTTGACATTTCAACAAGAAAAATAAAAAGCGTGGTGTAGGGAAATACTAAATGGAAAGGTCCCGCCTCCAAACAGTATCAGATGCACGATACATCATCACTCCTTTTATAGCAATTAACTGATTTCCTGCCTTAACTCAAGTCCTACAGTTTGCTTTTACTGATTCAGTGCAAATAAATTGTTGAAAGCATATGCATTTGAATATTACAGAACTGAGTAAAAATACCGCAATACTTCATTTAACCAAATAAATCAGTTTAAAAGTGCATTTGTATCTCAATCAGAATAGAAATTAATCCTCATTTTAAAAAAAATATATCAGCTTAAAATGACAAGAGAGAAAAAATAAGGTATCAGTTTCACCTCTTAATTACTGTAGAATGCACTTCCAGACACAGAGCCCGCATTCGTGGCGCGGCAATGTCGAAGCTAAGAGGATTTTATTAGTTTACAAAACAGTTAACGTGTACCTGGCTACGCCTCAATGGGGGGAATTACCACCTTCCGTCGTGTAACCTTCGTGAATGATAAACCACTTTTCTTCGCGTGGAAAAGAGTGACGAGCAATGACTCAACAATACGTTATATTTTCTTCGTCTCTGTTGCGATTATCCTCCTTCTTCTTCTTCTTCTTCCTCTTCTTCTTCTTCTTCTTCTTCTTCTTCTTCTTCTTCTTCTTCTTCTTCTTCTTCTTCTTCCATCTTCATTCTCTTTCTTCATTCAGTTGGCAGGAAATTTATTCGACGTAGGAAGGGTTTGCTGATGTGAGCGCTCATTTGCGTTTTAAGTTGCTCGTAATGGTTTATTTACATGTGTTTTGGATGCTGCCAAGCTGCTTGTGGGAAGGTTAATGGGTTCTTCAAGTCTGAGATAATGATTTCGTAAGTGACGGTGCCTGCTTGCTTGTGCAATCGCAAACCATAACGCGTATTTGTTGTAACAGTAAGATCAAGGTTCTTAGAATAATGAGATCACAGGAATAATGCATGTGTATATACAGTATATAAGTATACATAAAGATTATATATGTATATATATATATATATATATATATATATATATATATATATATATATATATATATATATATATATATATATATTTATATATATATAATAAAACAACTATATAACAAAATTGAAAAAAAAACACTAGTAAACTTAAAGAAGACAAATATCATTTCACTTATCAGTCTAACAGGAAAGAAAATATGGAGGCACTTAAAAATCAAAAACAAAGGATCTCCAAGGACGTGCCCATCATCTTAACGATACAGTTTGGAAGATAAAATGCAGGCTGTAACCAGAGCAAAGATAATGAGTGGACCAGGATGTTCGTATAACTCCGTGGAAGGGGTGTGACATTTCTTACGCGGGGCAGACAGGGAGAAATGGGGTGGGGGGGGACAGGGAGAAATTTGGATCTGGGTAGAAAGGAACAGACGGGGGCAGTAAATCTCCAAGACAGAAATAGTTTGTTATCTGTGAAATCGTTTGGGATAAAAGCTATGAACGATAGCAAATCATGATGCGTATTTGTTTGAACTTTAAAGAGCAAGGCTAACAGAGTGGTAAGATCACGGGCCTATTGTGTGTTGTGTGTGTGTATGTGTATATATGTATATATATATATATATATATATATATATATATATATATATATATATATATATATATAATATGTATATATAATATACTGTATATATATATATATATATATATATATATATATATATATATATATATATATATATATATATATATATGTATATATATATACTGTATATATATTCTTTTCAACTGATTATATAAAAGCAATGACGTAAAACGAAACATTCAGATTAACCAATTCGCTGCCCTCAGAAGACAAAACATTCAACACTCTAACTGGCATTATCAGTAGATTAAATCTGGAGGTCAAAGGTCAAACCGAGCATCACATATTAATGACTCGGAGAGAAACTACTGGAAATCAGCTTGACTGGAACTAGGCAAAGAATTTACAGGGGGGGGGCCACTTGGAGTTATACAACTGACTGAAGACAATGACAGCACGAGCTATCGTAAGCCTTTTAAGTTACAAAGGGTGTGTACATAGCAAAATGAATATAAAAAAACAAAGATTTCACTTACTGGGTCTTTTTCCTCCAGTCGTAAATTTGGACATGAATATTACTCGACTGTTTGCAATTCAGAACGCTTCTTCCTCTGCATCGTCCTGATTTACGTTTAGGTGGTATGGCTTTAAATGTCAGTAACTCTTGTCAGATTTTAGGCGTAACTTGTGATAAGCAACTGGCTTTTGAGGAATGTAAACGTAATGTTGGTTCCTCTTCTTCCGGTGCTGACTCTTATCTCAGACTCTTGGATAGAATTATGTCACCAGTCAAGTTGATTGCCAGGCCTTAATGTTGACTTGTGCCTTAGATGTTAAGTGCGTTCGTTATGTCTGTTGCATAAAATGTACTACAACGACAAACATCCCCTTCACTCCCCTTTACCTGACAGAGCTGTGTTTCCTCACAGCAATAAGTAGGCTGCTGCTGCACACAGTGTGTCGTTTTCCAGCATCGGGTAAATTGCTGCTCAGTTTGATATGAGTTTTATCTTGGCTACAACTAAAAATGTGGTACGGTTTGCCTAAAGCAGTTGTGGGATCTTCTGATCCCCAAATATTCAAGCGAGTAGCAAACTCATTCCTACTTCCTGCTGACGTTTCCTGAATTCAGGTGTAACGGGTTTGTGCTAAATTCCCTCACATCAGTTTTATTCATCACCTTTTCCTGTAAACTTGTCTCTCTCTCTGCGGGCTAATTTCCTTCTGGAGCCCTCTTGAGTTTATGGTCTGTTGAATCTGTCCATAAGGGCTTTCAGCTGAAGACTTAAAGAAAAAAGTAAAAATAATAACTGAAGATTGAACCCACTTCATCATTCAAGATTCAGTGAAAACCAACTTCTATGAGCTCTCGAAACTGACTGAGATGACGAAGGAACGACGTCGCACAATTTTTGACGAAAACTCAAACAGCAACGCATAAACACTGAGGACCTCTCGAGATCCCCTTTGTTCTTGCCATCGATGACGTCATTACTAAACTCCCTGCGTTATGAAATGACTGCCATATGCCACTACCTATCAAACTTTTAACAGTGAATTATGTGCACATACCTCTTCTGCTTTTATCAACACATAGTCTTTAAGTCTTAATATATATTCAAAAGTATGTAAATGTATGTGAAACAAAGAAATGCCTACGGGTGTTAATTATTCGACCTTTGCCTGCATCGAAGAGTTGCCAGTTTCTTTTTTTAATGGCAAAGCGTGCGTACTCTTATCCAAGGAGTCTGGAGAATGACCAACAAACTACTTAAATTTATCACAAAATATAAGCTTCAAAATGTCATTTTCTCTTCAATGCCTTTATATCAGAATATATTCATTTTTAAGTATATGTTACGAGAAACTGACAACAATTATCAATTTAAACCCAGTTTATTTGTAAACAGTAGTGTTCACTCAATTGACTACAATAAATGTCGTAAAATACTAACCAGTTACCTTCTTGGTTCAGAAATACAGAGAATTCTGGGTATGGAGGTCAAGTTCATATTTCGTGCCACCTGTAATGAATCCACATATTTCATAATTACCACAGTGTTAGAACAGGCACCACTAAAGCAATATTTGCATAAATTTTTAAATCTGTTCTTTTCTAAGTAAGTGATTTCTAGCAACTAAATTATTACGTAAGCAGCTTGTGGGAGGAGCGTCTGAAGCGTCATTCATAATTATCATGGTTGATGACGTCATCAGATATAGTAAGTCAGTTCATTCACGTCATGGAGGCATGTACACGGACGGTCATTGTTAGTTGTTTTCAATTAATTACATTCCGCTTTATCCACTGGTAGTTTATGTTTAGTAAATGCAAATTGACTTTATTTATATATATATATATATATATATATATATATATATATATATATATATATATATATATATATATATATATCTTATATACAAAAGTGAATGTTTGTATGCGTGTATGTTTGTATATTTGTATGTTTGAAACTTTGTGCGCCATAGAAATCCGAACAGCTTGACCTTAGCCACTAATGTCGTAAATAAACTCTACGGGGTTTATCTGGATACAATAGGCAGTCACAACAGTAATACTTGGATAAAAGGAACAGCCAGCACAGTAACGTCTGGATAAATGGAACAGTCACCACAGTAGTGTCTGGATAAAATGGACAATCGCCACAGTAATACCTGGATAAATGGGACAGTCAGACTGTAATACCTGGATAAAAGGGACAGTCACGACAGTAATACCTGGATAAATGGGATGGTTACCACAGAAATACCTGGATAAAAGGGACAGTCACCACAGTAATACCTGGATAAAAGGCACAGTTAGCACAGTAATTCCTGGATAAATGGGACAGCCACCACAGTAATAACTGGATGAATAGGACAGTCACCACAGTAATGCCTAGATAAATGGCACAGTCACAGCAGTAATATCTAAATAAAAGGGACAGTCAGCACAGTAATATTTGGATAGAAGGGACAGCTAGTACAGCAATCCCTGGATAAAAGGGACAGTCACCATGGTAATAAGTGGATAAAAGGGACAGTCAGCACAAGGAGGTGCAGGAAAATTCTTCTGAGTCCTTCAGAGTAACCTTGGACAGCGTCGGGTTGGTCAGCTAGTTTATATATGTATATATATACATACATACATATATATACGTATATATACATATACTATACACACACACACACACACATATATATATATATATATATATATATATATATATATATATATATATATGTATATATTTGTATTAAGTTTTTTCACGGCTGAAACTTCTGTAATGAGTATTATCATGCCTGAGTAGGTCATAACATTTCGACATGAATTGCTATCATATTTGACGACAGAAGTGTACGTTAGTAATAAATTATTATAAATGCTGCTCTTGCATGAATATTGAATGCAAATTGTCTGCTCTTGCATTCTTGCATGGGTATTGAATGCAAACTGTCTCTGAGACACGTTCTTCCAAATAACTATAAAAAAAATTAATGTCGAATAAATCTTAGGACTATTTCGAGTGACAAGTCGAATTTTCTTGTAATAATAAAATCTCCTCATTGAATCTGATACCACTAATGATCTGGAAAAAGATATTTATGCAATAAATAGTCTGCAAGAATCCTTCATCTCAAGCACTTATAACTGATTGAAACATTCCTCAACAAGGGATAATGTACAATGGCGCAATTATTCCTCAAAGAGTAATCTGTGTCCCTCTGTCCGTACCGGCCATCTTCTTATCAAGTTCACAGTGTAAATAGATCCTAACGACATTAAGTGCTTGAAGGATTGGCTATTCTCGGAATCTCAGTAATGGTGTTTTTACGGCAAATTTTGTCCTTTGGGGCTGTTACTCAGACAATGGCTGGTAAATAACGAGATTTAAAAAAAAAAGAAAAAGGATTTTGTCTTAATCATTTTGACCATTTGTTTCGTTTGGGTTAAAATCAGCGTTATCATTGAGGGTGATGCTTCTCTTTTGGTCTTAATTTCCTGGTGTTAGAATACAATAGGATGTAGAATTTAAGCCAGAGGCCAAGAGCTGGGACCTGTGAGGTCATTCAGTGCTGAAACGGAAACTGGCAGTAAAAAGGTTTGGAAGGTGTAACAGGAGGAAAACCTCTCAGTTGCACTGTGAATAAATTGTTAGGAGAGGTTGGACAGCAAGACGGAGGAAAGAGAATATGAATGGAGGTACAGTAAAAGGAATGAAAGGGGTTGCAGCTGGGGCTGAATGGACACGGCAAAGAACCTCAAGGAAAGCCTACAGTGCGCCGCATGAGGGAATTTGCTGGTGTTAAAGACTCCATCAAAATTCGTGTTCCTTTATCTATCTCAGTAAATTTATCATCACTCTTTTTGACGTATTTGAATACGGAAAACTTCCCTTGATTTCTGTTGCTTTGGGGCTAAAATGACTTTAATGTTTTAGTGATGCAAATGCTATACAGGATTCACGATGCTTGCAAATGTGTGTGTGTATGTGTGTGTGTATGTTGAAATGAAGAAGATGGTCATCTGGATGCAGTAATATTTAAAGAAGTTTGTAAAACTATGTCCTGTTCAGACTCATATCCAACTTTTGAAGTTTTGTTAAAGGATTATTATAGTTTTTAGGCAAATCGACTTCTCTGAGACAGAGAGAGAAGTTGATTTACCTACAAAAATTCATAGATAAGCTGGTAGACAAACTGAGAGAGAGAGAGAGAGAGAGAGAGAGAGAGAGAGAGAGAGAACAAATTTAGAAACTCGTACAGACAGACAAACTGACTGTAGGTGAAACTGAGATTGACTCGGCGAAGGCAAACAGGTATCGTGACGATCCACCCACGAAAGCGGAAGTCACACCGGGAGAGAGAGAGAGAGAGAGAGAGAGAGAGAGAGAGAGAGAGAGAGAGTAATCATAAAGGACCAAGAAATTACTAAGAGGACAGAGCCGTTGCGTCAGAAGATGCTTGCCCTGAGTGGCTGGTGATTTGAACTTCTCAAGCTAGGAAGCTTTGTGCCCCGAAATCCGGCGCAATTTTGGGTAAGAAAGCTTCTCTCTCTCTCTCTCTCTCTCTCTCTCTCTCTCTCTCTCTCTCTCTCTCTCTCAGTTTGTCTACCAGCTTGTCTGAGAATTCCTCTCAAGATTTAACCGTTTACCAGACTTTTCCGTAGTCAGCTCATATCTCGCTCTGTGAGGGAAAAAATGGCTTATTGACGAATACACACACACATATATATATATAAATATATATATATATATATATATATATATATATATATATATATATATATATATATATATATATATATATATATATATATATATATATATATATATATATATATATATATAAATGTATGTATATATATATATATATATATATATATATATATATATATATATATATATATATATATATATATATATATATATATATATATATATATATATATATATATGGAATACTGCATCTGTTAGACAGTTCAGTATCCTCATGGACTGAGTGATTTGAGAAGTTGCGGGATAAGAAAATGAATCGAGAATGGAGTGTGGGAAAGTTGATATTTGTAAATGATACAGTGTTGATTGTGCTTAGTAAAGAACAAGTAAAAAATGAGCCAAAGTTTCTTCGGCGCAATCGAGTTTTCTGTACAGCGTATAATGAAGGCCACCGAAAGATATCTAGAATTAGTTAGAGGTTGGATCAGGATATTTTGAGATGGTTGGATCATGTAGGGAGAATGGCTCATGATAATTCAGCATTATCAGGGAGAGATGGACCCTTATATCCAGTAGGGGTGTTGAACAGTGCATGTGAGTAGGGGAGTCTGATACTTTATTATCATTATTATTATTATTATTATTATCATTATCTTCCCTGACACCTCCAAACTCTGTAATTTCTCCCCACTGTCCGGCATCCCAGGTTTCCATAACGTTATTCGACGCGTAGCCTGCAATGTTGAGAGGCTGTACTTCACCGGTTATGTCAACTCTGCCTGCATAACTCCGAAAAGTCACAGGGCGGACGAAGACAATATTCACGTGTGTGTGACTTACTTCACGCGACTCAATAAAGCGGACCACGCCCTCGCTCAGACATTTTGTGCAACCATTTTTTGCAACGGTGAGCGTACGACCTTTTGAAACGATCAGCTGTCGGATACAGCATTATTTTGTAACGGACGTAGAGAGAGAGAGAGAGAGAGAGAGAGAGAGAGAGAGAGAGAGAGAGGGTGCGAAGAGTGTGACGTTTATTGGACGTAAATCTCTTTTACCGGAGAGGATAAATTGCCTTCTGGGATTCTGAATAAGCGAAACTGTTATTCGAGGGTCTCGTGACCCGTACGAGTCAGGAGGTGGGTGCGTTATAAATTCTTTTCTTGTACATTTGAGAACTGCCCAATAAGAATTTTTCGTGTGCACTGTACGTTCCTGTGTTCGTAAATATATATTTCGCTTCTGTTCACAATAGACTTTCGGCAATTTCCTTCATCTTACCTGCCAAGAATTTCAGCTCTCAAAATGTCCCATTGGGCATTGACCAGTCCCCTGCCCGGCGACTTTCTCTTCACGCATACCCTTGGGTAAACCGTACGTTGCCCATCACGCTCCGACACTTCCCTCGCATGACTGTGATGGCCAGAGAGAGAGAGAGAGAGAGAGAGAGAGAGAGAGAGATCATCCCGCTTAATTGGGCCGATATGCTTCCTGGTACATAACGCTTAACTACTGCTTCTTGTTTTGTTGTTATTCTCCCTCTTCTTCTTCTTGAGAACACAATTCTCGCCCCCGAGTCTCTTTTCCAGCGGCTGGTTTTTTTGCTGTCGTCGGAACTCAAGGCGCTTTTGCGCAACTGTTCCAGTTGCACTTCACATATGGTCATCTTGCCTATGGCAAGGCCGATGAGCAATTGGACGACGGAGGAAGTTACGTAAATTGTGCTCTTCAAAAGTTTAGGTGGTCAGGAAGCGCACATTCAACGAGGAGGAAGTGTGTGTGTGTTTTTTTTTTCTGATTGTGCGCATGTCCGGTTAGTACTATTGCTACTTTTAGCTTCGCTTCTATAATGTGCTTCGTTCTGTACTCTTGCTGTAACCTCTGTAAGCTGTACTCCTTCTGAAATTATCACTGTTATTAATTTTGTAGCTAAATGTGCTGTTCCTGTTACCGCCTTGCTGTTATTACTGTTAGCACAGCAGCTATGGGCTGTGGTCACCAGCATTGAAATGACCGTTCCTACCACTAAAGTTCAATGGCTATTAGAAGAACCACTGCCATTAGTGATGGAAATTACGTCTTAAATAATAATAATAATAATAATAATAATAATAATAATAATAATAATAATAATAATAATAATAATAAGGGCCATTGGCTTGAAATTCAAGTTTCCAAAGAATATGGTTTATTTGAAAGAAATCACAGAAGGTAATCGGAAATACAGAAAAAAGAAGTCCCACTTATTTAACAAGAAAAAATAAATTCACAAATTCATAACAAATACATACAAATGAAAGCGTATTATAATATACAAGGAGAATTGCTTTAGTAACCAAAGGTCGAAGATTTATTTTTGTAAAATGCAAACATTCCGTTGCCAAACAAATCTTAAGCGGAATCTACTTTCATTTATGAAATGCAAATATTTTAATCCAAATAACGCAGGTGAATATTATTTCCGCCATTCGAAAATAACATTTCATAGGACGTTTCAGGAATAATCCTCTTTTGGTGAGTGTCCCGTAGGATGTCTTTCAAATTGCCCTTTTGAAGAGTCCAAATTCGCTCATCGACCTGCAGGATATTCCAGGATTAATCCTACGAATTAAAAAGATTCTTGCAATGTCACTAGATCATTATTTCTTGAATGAATATGAGTTCACTAAATTTGCATCATAATTCTAGAGAAGGATGGAGAACAAATGTCTTTTATGAAAATAGAATTATACATAATTTTAGGATGAGTTTCTGTTTAGACAGACTGACAGAGAGAGAGAGAGAGAGAGAGAGAGAGAGAGAGAGAGAGAGAGAGAGAGAGAGAGATCACTAAACGCCTTCTGCATTAGCGGTCATCTTGCTGCATTGAACCATTTATTTGTTGCTCTTCATCTCGCCATTCCATTTCCATTATGCTATTCTTCTTCTTCTTCTTCTTCTTCTCCTCCTCTGACAAATCTTCAGAAGATGCCAAAAAAGGTGAGAGAGACTTTGCATTTCAAAAGGCCGGGTCTCCTTTGATGGGTCGACGCTTATTTCAGTAACTTCGCAAATCCATTAAGAGTTTCAATTCTTCGCCTTTCCGTAATAATAATAATAATAATAATAATAATAATAATAATAATAATAATAATAATAATAATAATAATAATAATAATAATAATAATAATAATACTTGGTACACAAAAAATACAATTTGAAGTAATATTCTAATTTTTTTGCGAATATTTTTTATAATACTTTGTATTTCATATTCTTAACAGCTATTTAAGAGATATTTAGATATACATGTATATATGCACATATATATATATATATGTTATATATAGATATATATATATATATATATATATATATATATATATATATATATATATATATATATATATATTTATTTATGTATATACATACATATTATATATGTATATATATATATATATATAGAGAAAGAGAGAGAGACTGGGCATCTGGGCTTCCTGGCTGGAGGCGTTAAAATTCATCAAATTGAATTATGCAAACGCGAAAGATACTTTTCATATTTTCATTCGAAATGAATTCTCCTTTCAATGGAAATACGCCCACCCGGCGAACCCATTGAACACTTAATGAAAAAAAATTCCTTTTTTTCAATTTCTTCTTTTTTCGAATGCCCTCCTGATCTACATTCTAGATGCGATATGGATGCTTTGAATATTTTATTTTATCCCCTAATTCAATTCTCCTTGTATTTTAATCATTCAAATACATTTTTTCGATTTATTTATTAATTTGTCAATTTGTTTTTTTTTTTCTTTTTTAATAAGTGATCTCATCTTTCTGTATTTCCCACTACCTTCTGTTACTTCTTTCGAATCAACACCATATTCTTCAGCAGATTGAATTTCAATTCAGTGGCCCCTTTGGTGGGCTTGTTCCATATGAATAGGTTTGATCTTCTGAATAATAATAATAATAATAATAATAATAATAATAATAATAATAATAATAATAATAATAATAATAATAATAATAATAATAAGAATAATAATAATAATAATAATAATCAAGGGATACATTTATTGTATTACATCTTTCATTTCAGCTCTGATATCTGAGGCAGCGCCAAGGCGGAGGATGTTTCACATTTTTCGTTCCGTCTCAAAAAATAATTTCCGGTAAGTTTGTTCTGTCTTCTTGCAATAAAAAGACAAATAAAATTCAGCCTTTTTCCCCCTCTATTTATCAGTTTATTTATTTATTCATTTATTTATTTATTTATTTATTTATTTATTTATTTATTTGTATTCCAATGCACTTACCTATTTCTAAATGAACAAAGGATTCCAAAAGCAACGAAGAATTGTGTACTAGGTTGGGGGAAGGTGTGTGTGTGTGTGTATGGGTGTGGGTGTATATGTGTATATGTGTGTGTGTGTGTGTGTGTGTGTGTGTGTGGATGGGGGAAGGTGTAGGGGTAGGTGGGCAGTGCTATCCATTTTAATTCTCCTTCTTATCCTCACCTGCATTTTATTTTGAAACAGAAGAAAAGGAAGATTCTCTGAAACGAAAATGTAATCATTTTTCATTCATTCATCGTGAGGAGTTTACTCTCTGCTCAAAATTATATAAGTGAGAGTAGTCTGCTCTCTACTCAAAATTATATAAGCAAGAGTAGTCTGCTCTCTGCTCAAAATTTGTAAGCAAGAGTAGTTTACTCTCTGCTCAAAATTATATAAGGGAGAGTAGTCTCCTCTCTGGTCAAAATTATATAAGCAAGAGTAGTCTCCTCTCTGGTCAAAATTATATAAGCAAGAGTAGTCTCCTCTCTGGTCAAAATTATATAAGAAAGATTAGTCTCCTCTCTGCTCAAAATTATATACCCTTTCTCCAAGAGGATTAAAACTGAATTCAAGTCAATTGTTATCAAGGTTACCTGTGTTGAAGGCTACCTGTGTCAATCATCTCCAGGTAATTATTGGACTTGGCAAGTTCATAAGTAATTTACATTTAAGCAGTTTTTCAGTGATGGAATACCTAATTAGAGTAACATTAGTAACTGCTAAACATTTTTAATCACATATTTTTTTCATCAAAGCTGAAAAGAATATTATTACTAATCATTTTTCATTTCTCAGTAAATGTTACCACGACGTCATTTGATCACGATGAGTCCCACCTGTTTAAAAAAGTAAAAATGTTTTTTGATGTATTTGCATAATCCTTTCATTTACCCTCTGAATATTAATTTGTTGCTCTTGTGATGACAAAGCGTTTTTTATTACATATTTGCTCTTAGCAATACCTATTCCACGTCGTTCTTATGAGACTTAATTACTTTTTAAACTGTGTTGATTAATTTTTCATTTATGTTAGCGAATGATTCAATCCAGGATCGTTTGCAAAGGGAAGCACACCATCAATTATATATATATATATATATATATATATATATATATATATATATATATATATATATATATATATATATATATATATATATATATATTTTTTTTTTTTTTTTTTTTTTTTTTTTTAATTATAGATAGCAAAGCCTTCAAAGTGAATATGAGCCTGTATACGTATGCCAAGCTTTTATTTTGAGCTCACTTTGTAATTAATATTGTTTTCATCCTATCTTTTTTTCTATCATCTAAACCATAATGAACTACCACTAACCAACCCCCACCCCCAAAACTCCGCTTATTGTATAAAATGTACTTTAACCATTCATACACTGTATATGATATGACTTTCCCCATGTTGTGCTATCCATCTGAACAGGGACTTTGCAGCCTTAAAACAAAACATCAATAACTGTTATGTAAGTTAAAACTCTGACATTTATATCCACAAAATCTAACTGGACGTACTTAGAATTCACCACTCAGAATTTACTACCTTCCTCTGTAATTCTTTCCAAGCAAATATATAGAGTTCCACACGGATTTTAAAGAGTCCTGTCTCTTTCCCCCATAATTATGTAATTTAAATGGCTTCAAAGTGCAGTTCTAAGTTGCTGTTTGGTCTCTTAAAACGCGAAAAAAGTTTTTAAAGTAAAGGTCACGGTGATTCGTGGTTTCGAAAGAATGCAGTGGAGATGATGAATAATGAATGGCCAAGTCGGTTTTGTAAGAGGGATTATACGTTAGTCCTTCGGTAACTAAGTTATATAAATATATATATATATACATATATATATATATATATATATATATATATATATATATATAATTTATATATATATATATATATTTACATGTATATATATACATATCTCTCTCTCCGTATATATATATGAATATATATATATATATATATATATATATATATATATATATATATATATATATATATATGTGTGTGTGTGTGTATATATACTATATTTTATAAATATATATATATATATATATATATATATATATATATATATATATATATATATATATATATATATATATGTATATATGTGTGTGTACTATACAAGACAAAATCTTACTCGAATCTCT
The DNA here is from genome assembly GCF_040412425.1 of Macrobrachium rosenbergii. Taxonomy (NCBI): domain Eukaryota; kingdom Metazoa; phylum Arthropoda; class Malacostraca; order Decapoda; family Palaemonidae; genus Macrobrachium; species Macrobrachium rosenbergii. The sequence goes on along the minus strand of NC_089769.1, from coordinate 4,731,049 downwards.
TGCATAAATTTTACGTATTCACGGAATAAAACCAGGAATAGTGAACACTTGAGAGAGAGAGAGAGAGAGAGAGAGAGAGAGAGAGAGAGAGAGAGAGAGAGATGTATTCTGATTTGGTCAAAGAGACTCAGATGGAGACATCTGAGATGGCGTTGGAAAGAAGGGACCCTCACCAATCTGCTAAAGTGATCTGCCATTGATTGTTGATGTCACGTTTCTCGTTTATTGATTGACTAAATCACTGATATAGTTACGCGTTTATTTATTTCGTTATTTATCTGTTTATTTACCAGCTTATCGTCTTCTTCCTGTTGGTCTATGTTACAAAATTCCCTATACGTAGTTTTTTTTTTTTTTTAATGTCTCGGCAAGAAAAAAAGAAAAAGAAATCCCGAGATGTTTCAGCGTCAGCTTATCAAAACCTTTGTTCCCTTTAGGAACGGTTCTGCGGCAGCTTTGTTCAGTATCCTCTCGATACGGAGCGCAAAATTTCTAAGCTCTCTCTCTCTCTCTCTCTCTCTCTCTCTCTCTCTCTCTCTCTCTCTCTCTCTCTCTCTCTCTCTCTCTACTTTTAATTCTTTCTGTCTGTCCGTCTGTCTCTCTCTCTCTCTCTCTCTCTCTCTCTCTCTCTCTCTCTCTCTCTCTCTCTCTCTTTATCCCCCCCCTCTCTCTCTCTTTCTCTCTCTCTACTTTTAACTCTGTCTCTCTGTCTGCCTGTCTGTTTGTCTGTCTCTCTATATCTCTCTCTTTCTACTTTTAATTCTCTCTCTCTATCTCTCTCTCTCTCTCTCTCTCTCTCTCTACCTACCTACCTACTATTAACTCTTTCTATCTCCCTGTCGGCATGTCTCTTTGCCTCTCTATCTCTCCCTCTCTCTCTCTCTCTCTCTCTCTCTCTCTCTCTCTCTCTCTCTCTCTCTCTCTCTCTCTCTCTCTCTCTCTCTCTCTCTCTCTCTCTCTCTCTCTCTCTACTTTTAGCTTTCTGTCTCTCTGTCTGCCTGCCTGTCTCTCTCTCTCTCTCTCTCTCTCTCTCTCTCTCTCTCTCTCTCTCTCTCTTTCTCTCTCTATCTACCTGTCTATGTATATGTCTGTCTATCTATCTATCTATCTATCTATCTGTCTATCTTCTTTGTGGTCGACGATTCATCCGTGTTTACAAAACGGATAGAAACGGCAGAGGTTCAAAGGAAGGCCCGCTTTAGTCCGCCATATTAGGATCCATCGTCATTCCTTTTATTAGACTCCCTTTTTCATTACGCGGGTCATTTGATGTTTTGGGTGGGTTCCAGTCGGTTCCGTAATCCTCCCCCCCCCTGCCCCCCCACTTACCCTTTTCCTTCCCCCTCTCCTTCCCATCCCACCGCAGGAAGAGTAAATCTACTCTTTTTTTTTCCGCCGATTATGTCAACAGCTTTACTGCCACAAACAGCTGGGCCTTTGATACATTTGCTCTGCAGAAGCAGAATGTTTTTCATACTTATTCTGGTTCTGATTTATCTAGAATTTGTCAGTTATCCTCTGCTTTGCTGGTTTTGTCAGTATTTGTAAAACCAAGGTAAATTAACCTACAGTCTCCACTGAATGAGGTACAGAGAGCTGTAGTCTGAATAGGATCACGAGTGGTTATGTGTATGTACCCTCAATGAACGGGTCTATTGGGAACAATACCTGTATTACCAGGAAAGGGATGACTCAATAAGGTGATGTCATATTTCCATTAACATGGAAAGTTCTCATACAAAGTACAAGCCTCCAGGAACTCCATCTCTGACCTACACCAGTCCTTCAAAGGATTCGAACTTGGTGCGTGAAAGGCTGTGAGTTATGTGAGCACTTGGTAATGAATCTTACAGGTGGGATTGAACTCCTGCCTTTGGGATGTTATCGAGAATATAATTGCTAAAAGGTACTGATTTATAAACACGGGTATTCATGTCCTTTGTTTGTTTAGTGTTGTAATTTAATTGCATCGTAGTACAAGCTTCTTTGACAGAGAATAAATGGGCAATGCAATAGCTTTGTTAGTCTTTGTTAAGTAGATTCTTCAATAAAATCAAAATAAATTAATATTTTTTGAAGTGAATGAGCAGATGTTGACCCATGCAGTCACTTGTTATAACTGACTGAAAAGTTCTCTCTCATTTTTATGACCTTTCCAATTTCCTGCACACTCCAAAGCAAAAATTAAATAAATAAATAAATAAATAAAAAATAAAAAATGCGCCGAAGTTTCTTCGGCGCAATCGAGTTTTCTGTAAGCGTCTAATCAAAGCCACCGAATATAGATTTATCTTTCTGTGGTCTCGGTACAGTGCTGTATGAGCCGCTGCCCATGAAATTTTAACCACGGCCCGGTAGTGGCTTGTCCTATATAATTGCCAGACGCACGATTATGGCTAACTTTACCCCTAAATCAAATCAAAAAAACTACTGAGGCTAGAGGGCAGCAATTTGGTATGTCTGATGATTGGAGGGTGAGTGATCAACGTAGCAATTTGCAGCCCTCTAGCCTCAGTAGTTCTTAAAATCTGAGGGCGGACAGAAATAGTGCGGACAGGAAAAGTGAGGACGGACAGACAAAGCCGGCACAATAGTTTGCTTTTACAGAAAACTAAAATGTAATAACTCATACAGGTATTTTGAAAACATTGTTAACGAATCTCTCTCTCTCGGCATCTTTATAAGTCACCAGCCACTAAACCCTTCACAATTTTCCTCCCCGAGTTGTTCGAGGAATCTTCCTACGTAGAAGGACTTATCTGGGAGATAGAATTGAACCGTATTAACTCGCGAGGACGAGATGGAGAAGATATGAGTGAGAGCTTCATAAAATGATGAGTGATTGCAGCCACTGGAAAATTCATTCGAATATTGTTGATCGACAAGCCTACGCAGAATGTTCTATATTGCATATAGGTTTTAAAAGAGTTGCTGAAGGGTGAATACACGAATATTCTAAACATTTTTTATCATTTTTGTAAGTGGATATTGTCTCAGAATATGTTAGGAGGATGTTACAGGAATATTCTAAATATTTTTCCTCATTTTTTTTTAAACGGATATTGTCTCGGAATTTCTCGCAAGGACAACTCCTCCACAAAGACGGTAAAGTAACATCTTAAATTTCATTTTACCATCGTCCTATTACTCACATACGAACCGGGGCACACAGCTATTTCCTGCTCCTTTCTGACATTATGAATATTTTACCTCAGTTCCGGAAGGGTTTCGTCAGCAAATATGGACTAAACTAGAGTTTTCGGTGACGATCGCTTTGATGGTAATTTGGGCTAATAAGGTGTTTCAGCATACCATCTCGATCTGCATTAGGAAAGCACTGTTCGCGTATGAAGGAGGGTTTGTGTTTTGGCTCTCTCTCTCTCTCTCTCTCTCTCTCCCTCTCTCTCTCTCTCTCACACACACACATATATGTATGTATATATATATATATATATATATATATATATATATATATATATATATATATATATATATATATATATATATATATATATGTATGTATGTATATGTATATATAATTATATATATACATATACACATATATTTGGAAGCGAAAGAGGGTTCATGTTTTGGCTCTCTCTCTCTCTCTCTCTCTCTCTCTCTCTCTCTCTGTCTCTCTCTCTCTCTCTCTCTCTCTCTATATATATATATATATATATATATATATATATATATATATATATATATATATTTATTTACAACCTATACTAGGAGTAAACGAATATGATTAGTAACACCAAACCTGACCCAGAAAATTTCTTCCAAAACCGACTGAAGGAGTTATGGGCACAAGAAACTAATTATCTGGACTGATGGATCATAAAGAAGGTAAAAATAACAAAAAGATGAAAGCTAGAAATTTACAATCACCTTTCTGCCTTTAGAGAATTCGGCGGTGTGTACTTTAGACTTTTAAGGACTTTAGGTATAAAAGGTTTAACTCAG